>NC_069505.1:8973127-8990627 GCF_027579735.1 Bombina bombina
TTAGTGTTTAGGAGCGCCTATTCAAAGGCTAAGTCTAATGAGGGTATAGACAAAAGTACGTAGTTATATATACCAGCACAAGGAGCCCAAGAGTGTAGAGGATATTTACAAGTTTAATGTAGTATTTAAATTAACAAATTTATTAAGGCAATAGCTTGATGTCTATGGTTGCAAACAGATTTATATAAGCATAAAAGTATATGGATCCATATCACTTAATAAATAAACAATAATTAGAAACATTCACTGGTGTACTGTATCTGATAAAATCAATTTTACAGTCTATGATAAAACTGGTTTGGGTGAAGTCAAAAAGATGTATCAATGATACAGTAAAATACAGTAAAAGATGTACAACTGATACAGTAAAATACAATAAAGTAAAATACAATAAAATACAAAAATAATACAATAAAATACAAAAATAATGCAATAAAATACAGGAATGGTGTAAAAAAAAGCAGCAGATGGGGATAGGTCGTGTGACCTAGGATAAAAACATATATGTGAAGGATGTTTTCCTAATTTAATATGAGAAAAAATGTGAAAAAATGTGATAATCTTTTTAGAAAAATAAAATAAAGTAAAAATGTGATAATCTTTTAGAAAAATAAATAAAGTGAAATGTTGTCTTTAGCCTGATGAAGGATGTGATAAAAATGTGTGTGAGTCCCCTCGTGAGAAGTCAAAAAGTGTCCAAAATTAAGTCAATAATCCGCAAAAGAGTCACTCATAAAAAACAAAATGTCAAAGAAATGAAATCCAAAAGAATTTAGTAGTGATATTGTGATGTCCAATAAAAATCAAAAATGCCACCTGTGTTTATGGATCAAACTGTGAATAGCTGAAAAAAATGGAAATCCAACTGACCAATTTCTTGAAAATATTGGATATATGAAACAATGAATAAAAAAAAGGTTTATAAAAAAGGTTTATAAAAAATATAAGACGATCCAATCCCTGTGGAAAAAGAAAAATACAACATAGAGCAGTATCGTTTAAAATACGTTTGCACAAGTAGAAATAAAACTCACCATATATGCCAACGCGTTTCGGCCCACCAATAGGGCCTTTATCAAGACTGATATATGGTTGGTGAGAGTGCTTGCTTTATACTAGTTTGGTTTGTGACAAAATTCTCAATTGCGCCAAAAAACTTGCGCCAAAAATTCGCGCCAAAAATTGGCCTTTGACCCGGAAGTGTAAGATAGACCGGATATGTGTAGCTCCGGTTTCGGATAAAAACATATATTATGATATTATGGCACATATATAAGTCCTTCATTTTAGACTCATTTTGGTAATGTCCCTTATAAATAATGATTGGCAATTGGGGACTTGCTGGAAATATAGTAACTGTCTTGTGCCTGGTGTATGGTATTTTCATTCTACCGGAAGTTAACTTAAACCGGAAATTGGTTTTTGAGAGCAAAGTTTGACCGGAAGTGTAATACCGATAGTAACATTTGTTACGATATGGAGGCCCAGATTTATTATTCAATAATAACCTCCTTAAGGACTCATTGTGCTGGTAACCCCGAAACATTAATTCAGCGGTTCGTGACTTACTAGCCCCATAATTGGTACTCGATTCCTGAGAGAGTCGTTCTACCGGAAGTGTATACATACCGGAAGTTAACAGAAACCGGAAGTCGGTTTCTTACGTGGAAAGCAGAATTTGTCTAGAGGAGGCGGTAGACATGTGTCTGGGATTTGTGAATGAAAACATTGTGGGATCTTAAGTTTAGTATGGGAATCATTCACCTGTTTTGTTAGAATGACATAAAATAAGGAACATGAAATAAATAAAGATTTCTTGAGTGAAACTGTGATGTGGTCTCCAAATGTAAGATTCGTTTATAATCGCATATAAATTCTGACCTAGGTGTAAAACGAGATTGGAATATAGTCTTAGTTATGAGAATAACCTATAGTTGTGGTAACTTCATCACTTGTTATTTAAGAGTTATTAAATCCAGATAGTTAGACATAGAGGTCAAGTCGTGTTTAAAATTGACATGAGCGAGGTTAACAAGATATATATAAAAAATATAAATTATGAAATTGTCGGAAATATAGAAAGACATTTAAAAGATATAGGGTTGTCTTTTTGAAGTGGATTTTAAAAAATCTTAAAAATATTAAGAAATGTTAAAAACGAAAGCTTGTAAAATATAATTTTTTGAAAAATTATTTTATCTTAAATATTGTTAAAAATTGTTAAAAAATTGTTAAAAAATTGTGCATAGGGGAAGGTTTCGGGGCCCTAAATCAACCAACCGGCTATAGTCGCTTCAAGTTGGTGTTTATGTGTAGGTCTATAATTGTTATAGATGTTTGATATGTGGGATCCTTCATTTGAGATGTAATAGATGCGATAAGTCTTCTTTATTATTGAGACCTTTAGGATAGAGACAATCAAGTTCATAGATCCATCTTGATTCAGCTACAAGAAGTTTTCTTTCATAATCCCCGCCTCTCCAGTTAGGTCTTATTCGTTGAATCCCATAGTAGCTGAAATCTTTAAGGTTACTTTTATGATGGATGGTGAAATGTTTGTACAGGGCGGTTTCGGTGTTGCCGTGTTCGACTTGTAGAATGTGCTCTCTAATCCTATCTTTTAATGGTCTTGTGGTTTGGCCCACATACTGTAGTGCACAGCTGCATTGTATTACGTATATTACGCCTTTACTTGAACATTTTATCATATCTTTGATTATATATTCCACCTTTGAGTTGTTGGATACGAATTTCTTAGATTTGATGCCTCTTTTGCATGCTTTGCAACTTATGCATGGATAGAAGCCCCTGATTGTCTTGCCAAAGACATCTTGTGTTCCTGTTGATCTGGAGCGTGGGACACTAGGTGATAGAATGTTTCTTAGATTGTCTGATTTCCTGTAGATGAATTTCGGTTTATCTGCTAGTATTTCCCCTATGGTATCATCGTTTTTCAGTAGAGGCCAATGTTTTTTAATTATTCCCTCTATCAAATGTCTGTTTTCGCAATATTGTGTGATGAATGCTACATCGATAGTATTTCTGTCATCCGTTATTGTCTTCAGTTTGTCTTTATATTTCAGGAGTTCGTTCCGATCTTTCTTCCTTACTTCTTCAATCTCTTTATCTATCGCATCTTCTTCATATCCTCGTTCTATGAAGCGAGCTTTAATGGTCTTGGCTTGTGTTTCCCATAGGTCAGGATCTGAGCAGTTTTTTCTCAGTCTAAGTAGCTGTCCCTTGGGAATATTTCTTTTCCACCTAGAGTGGTGACAGCTGTTGATGTGTATATATTGACTGCAATCCACTGGTTTGAAGTATGTTGATGTTTTGATAGTGTTGTTTTGAATTGTGATCCTAAGGTCTAGAAAAGTGATCTCTGAACTGCTTATTTCATAGGTGAATCTTAAGTTATGTATATTATTGTTCATAACTGTGATGGTGTGTTCCAGGTCATCTCTTGTACCTTTCCATACCATGATGATGTCATCTATATAGCGATGGTATAGTACCAGGTCCGCGCCAGCTGGGCAAGAGTCCCAAAATATGGTCTCCCATTTTCCCATATAGAGGTTAGCATAGCTAGGCGCGAACCTGGTCCCCATGGCAGTGCCACACAGTTGTTTGTAGAAGTTTCCATTGTGGTTAAAATAGTTATGAGTGAGAATGTAAGAAATCCCTTCCAGGATAAATGTTTTCTGGTTGTCTGGTACTGTTGGATCCTTGTCCAGAAAATATCGTACCGCCTCTACACCACCTTCATGTGGTATACTGGTGTAGAGTGAGGCTACATCACAGGTCACTAGTAAATAGCCTTCTTCCCAGCTAATGTTGTTCAGGATGTTGAGTATTTGTGTAGAGTCCCGTATGTAAGAGGGTAATTTTATAACATACTTTTGTAGGTTTTTATCTAGGTACTCGGATAGATTGCTAGAGAGAGAGCCAATCCCAGATATAATAGGTCTTCCTGGTGGTTGTTGGAGTGACTTATGTATCTTTGGTAGAAAATAGAACACTGGTGTAATAGGATGTTTGATTCCTATGTATCGAAACTCTTTGTCGTTCAATATGTTGTTCACGTGTGCTTCTGCCAAGATGTCGTCAATTTCTTCTTTGAATTGAATCACTGGGTTGGTGTTGAGTTTTTCGTATGTGTTCTGGTCAGACAGAATTCTCATACATTCCGCTTCGTAGTCGACTTTGTTAAGTACTACGATGCCTCCTCCCTTGTCCGCAGGTTTGATTACAAGATCTCTGTTTTTCTCTAGATTTCTGATGGTTTGAATTTGATTCCTTGAAAGGTTCTGTTTATGTCTGTGAAGTTTGGTATTGTTGATGTTTCTCAGTTCGTTGCAGACTATAGTTTCAAATGAATCAATAGCACTTCCTTTGCTTGCTGTAGGATAGAAGGTAGATCTGGGCTTAAGATCCGTATGTTGGTATTCGTCAGTCACAGACTGTGTATTGGTAGTAGGGATTCTTTGTTGGTATTCCAGTGGGGATCTCAAAAAATGTCTTTTCAATGTCAGTTTCCTGATGAATTCTTTGATGTTGACAAAAGTGTCAAATTTGTTGAGCCCTTTAGAGGGTGCAAAAGAAAGTCCATAGTTTAAGATGGATTTTTCTTGTTCCGTTAGAGAGGTAGAGCTAAGGTTGTAGATACCTTTGGTAGTGGTGCTAGAATTCAATGTTCCGGTGTCTTCTTTCATGTTCTTCCTATTCATTCTCTTCCCTCCTCTCTTCCCTCTATGGTTTTTCTTTTTTCGTTTGGGATTTGAGGGTCGTCTGAGTCCGACATCTTCCTCTTCGTGGTCGTTCTCTCCAGCTCTTTGGTGGTCTTCTGGTGTGGTTCTAAAAAATGATGATTTCTAGAGGATGAGGCCAGCGGACTATCGACTGAATCTTTGTTGTTCCCTTGTATATGCTCCACCCATGGGGTTCTCCATTTTCTGTCATCCCAGTGGGGTGTCATATTTGGTGTTTGAGGTGTATGTCTCTGATTATAAGAGTCCTGGTGAAAGGAATGACGGTTTCCGTAGTTGAACCTGTCACCTTGTTCTCCGTTTTGTATATGTTGATGATGTCTGTATCCATATTGTGGTCTTCCATAGTTATTCCATCTTGGCGATTGGTTATACCCTTGATTCCATCTTGGGGAATGGTTGTAGCCAAATTGGGCTTTGTGTCTTTGGTTCCCTCCTAAAGGTGGCAAATAGTTTCTTTGATAGATAGGTTCTTCGGAATGGTGTGGAAAGAAGATTCTCTGAGTTTTCCTTTCAAATCTGGGGGGATAGTATTCTCTATCTTGTTGTCCCATCTTGCGTGTTTGGTTGTTATACCTGTCATCCTCCCAGTTTTCCCTCATTCCATTATGACGATGGGAATTCCAATGGTTGTTATGTCGTGGTCGCTGTCCATTCCAGTTGTAATTGTTTCTATCTGAATGCCAATATTGATTGTTATGTGGAGGTCCAGTTTCATGGTTATCATAAGCGTTCCTTTGTTTGTTGTGTTCATAATATTGGTTCTCCCCTTTGTATATGTGTGATTTGGGTTTGTCCTTTCTGTATGTGACTGTTGTCCATCCTCCTTCTTTTTCTTTGTTTGGATCGTTACTGGAACTAGTGGATGGTTGAGTTTCCATATTTCCTTCACTGTTGGTGTTATTCTCATCTTTGTCCGAATTCTTTAGAAGATTGAGTTCTCTATTTAGTTTCTTGCTTTTCTTAAGTGTGATATCGTCCCTAATTTTAGTGATTTTCTTATCAAGATTATCTTTTCTGTCTAGGATATCTTGAGTTTCAATGACTAGACCCTCTGGTCCAGCTAAATCAGCTTCATTATTTTTGATGTCTATGTCGACTTGTAATAATATGGCTTCTCTGTGCTCAATTATAGTTTGCATAAGTGTCCTAGAGGCTGTTATTAGTGTGTCTGCCCATTTTTTATTAAAATCTGGATTGTCAGTTTGGAAGGCACAATCTTTTCTAACAATTAGCCCCTTTGGGATAATGTTGAGATCTAAGCATTTTCTCAGAAAGCTAATCTCTGCTTTGTATTTAACTTCTTGAATGAGAAGTTTCTCCAAATTTCTAAAGATGGAGTTAAAATCGACTTTGTCTGAACCATCTGGATTTACAGAGGATATGTTAATATCTAATGTTATGTCCTTTCTCATGAAGTGTGTTATATTGAACATATTTGTTATTGGTATAGTTTTAGGAACAAGAAAGCTGCCGAGGGAAATTCTAGAGAGAACTGGATACTATGGTGGTGTATGGTCTTTCCGACGGCGCTAACTTACAGGACTTTAGCTCCTATAACGGGAGGGTCTCTAGATACCCAAGAGGGAGTTAGACAGAATAGTTTAGTGTTTAGGAGCGCCTATTCAAAGGCTAAGTCTAATGAGGGTATAGACAAAAGTACGTAGTTATATATACCAGCACAAGGAGCCCAAGAGTGTAGAGGATATTTACAAGTTTAATGTAGTATTTAAATTAACAAATTTATTAAGGCAATAGCTTGATGTCTATGGTTGCAAACAGATTTATATAAGCATAAAAGTATATGGATCCATATCACTTAATAAATAAACAATAATTAGAAACATTCACTGGTGTACTGTATCTGATAAAATCAATTTTACAGTCTATGATAAAACTGGTTTGGGTGAAGTCAAAAAGATGTATCAATGATACAGTAAAATACAGTAAAAGATGTACAACTGATACAGTAAAATACAATAAAGTAAAATACAATAAAATACAAAAATAATACAATAAAATACAAAAATAATACAATAAAATACAGGAATGGTGTAAAAAAAAGCAGCAGATGGGGATAGGTCGTGTGACCTAGGATAAAAACATATATGTGAAGGATGTTTTCCTAATTTAATATGAGAAAAAATGTGAAAAAATGTGATAATCTTTTTAGAAAAATAAAATAAAGTAAAAATGTGATAATCTTTTAGAAAAATAAATAAAGTGAAATGTTGTCTTTAGCCTGATGAAGGATGTGATAAAAATGTGTGTGAGTCCCCTCGTGAGAAGTCAAAAAGTGTCCAAAATTAAGTCAATAATCCGCAAAAGAGTCACTCATAAAAAACAAAATGTCAAAGAAATGAAATCATTGGATTTCATTTCTTTGACATTTTGTTTTTTATGAGTGACTCTTTTGCGGATTATTGACTTAATTTTGGACACTTTTTGACTTCTCACGAGGGGACTCACACACATTTTTATCACATCCTTCATCAGGCTAAAGACAACATTTCACTTTATTTATTTTTCTAAAAGATTATCACATTTTTACTTTATTTTATTTTTCTAAAAAGATTATCACATTTTTTCACATTTTTTCTCATATTAAATTAGGAAAACATCCTTCACATATATGTTTTTATCCTAGGTCACACGACCTATCCCCATCTGCTGCTTTTTTTTACACCATTCCTGTATTTTATTGCATTATTTTTGTATTTTATTGTATTATTTTTGTATTTTATTGTATTTTACTTTATTGTATTTTACTGTATCAGTTGTACATCTTTTACTGTATTTTACTGTATCATTGATACATCTTTTTGACTTCACCCAAACCAGTTTTATCATAGACTGTAAAATTGATTTTATCAGATACAGTACACCAGTGAATGTTTCTAATTATTGTTTATTTATTAAGTGATATGGATCCATATACTTTTATGCTTATATAAATCTGTTTGCAACCATAGACATCAAGCTATTGCCTTAATAAATTTGTTAATTCAAATACTACATTAAACTTGTAAATATCCTCTACACTCTTGGGCTCCTTGTGCTGGTATATATAACTACGTACTTTTGTCTATACCCTCATTAGACTTAGCCTTTGAATAGGCGCTCCTAAACACTAAACTATTCTGCCGATGACATATTCACCAGGTCTGCATACCAAGTCCTGCGTGGCCACGCAGGAGCTATCAAGATCACCGATGCCCTCTCCTGATTGATCCTGGCTACCAGCCTGGGGATGGGAGGAAACGGCGGGAATACATAAGCTAGTTTGAAGGTCCAAGGTGCTACTAGTGCATCTACTAGAGTCGCCTTGGGATCCCTGGATCTGGACCCGTAGCAAGGAACCTTGAAGTTCTGACGAGAGGCCATCAGATCCATGTCTGGAATGCCCCACAATTGAGTAATTTGGGCAAAGATTTCCGGATGGAGTTCCCACTCCCCCGGATGAAATTTCTGACGACTCAGAAAATCCGCTTCCCAATTTTCCACTCCTGGGATGTGGATTGCAGACAAGTGGCAGGAGTGAGTCTCCGCCCATTGAATGATTTTGGTCACTTCTTCCATCGCCAGGGAACTCCTTGTTCCCCCCTGATGGTTGATGTACGCAACAGTCGTCATGTTGTCTGATTGAAACCGTATGAACTTGGCCTTTGCTAGCTGAGGCCAAGCCTTGAGAGCATTGAATATCGCTCTCAGTTCCAGAATATTTATCGGGAGAAGAGATTCTTCCCGAGACCAAAGACCCTGAGCTTTCAGGGGTCCCCAGACCGCGCCCCAGCCCACCAGACTGGCGTCGGTCGTGACAATGACCCACTCTGGTCTGCGGAAGCTCATCCGCTGTGACAGGTTGTCCAGGGACAGCCACCAACGGAGTGAATCTCTGGTCCTCTGATCTACTTGTATCGTCGGAGACAAGTCTGTATAGTCCCCATTCCACTGACTGAGCATGCACAGTTGTAATGGTCTTAGATGAATTCGCGCAAAAGGAACTATGTCCATTGCCGCTACCATCAAACCTATTACTTCCATGCACTGTGCTATGGAAGGAAGAGGAACAGAATGAAGTATTTGACAAGAGTTTAGAAGTTTTGATTTTCTGGCCTCTGTCAGGAAAATCCTCATTTCTAAGGAGTCTATTATTGTTCCCAAGAAGGGAACCCTTGTTGACGGAGATAGAGAACTTTTTTCTACGTTCACTTTCCACCCGTGAGATCTGAGAAAGGCCAGGACAATGTCCGTGTGAGCCTTTGCTTGAGGAAGGGACGACGCTTGAATCAGAATGTCGTCCAAGTAAGGTACTACTGCAATGCCCCTTGGTCTTAGCACCGCTAGAAGGGACCCTAGTACCTTTGTGAAAATCCTTGGAGCAGTGGCTAATCCGAACGGAAGTGCCACAAACTGGTAATGCTTGTCCAGGAATGCGAACCTTAGGAACCGATGATGTTCCTTGTGGATAGGAATATGTAGATACGCATCCTTTAAATCCACCGTGGTCATGAATTGACCTTCCTGGATGGAAGGAAGAATTGTTCGAATGGTTTCCATTTTGAACGATGGAACCTTGAGAAACTTGTTTAGGATCTTGAGATCTAAGATTGGTCTGAATGTTCCCTCTTTTTTGGGAACTACGAACAGATTGGAGTAGAACCCCATCCCTTGTTCTCCTAAAGGAACAGGATGAATCACTCCCATTTTTAACAGGTCTTCTACACAATGTAAGAATGCCTGTCTTTTCATGTGGTCTGAAGACAATTGAGACCTGTGGAACCTCCCCCTTGAATTCCAGAAGGTAACCTTGGGAGACTATTTCTAGTGCCCAAGGATCCAGAACATCTCTTGCCCAAGCCTGAGCGAAGAGAGAGAGTCTGCCCCCCACCAGATCCGGTCCCGGATCGGGGGCCAACATTTCATGCTGTCTTGGTAGCAGTGGCAGGCTTCTTGGCCTGCTTTCCCTTGTTCCAGCCTTGCATTGGTCTCCAGGCTGGCTTGGCTTGAGAAGTATTACCCTCTTGCTTAGAGGACGTAGCACTTGGGGCTGGTCCGTTTCTACGAAAGGGACGAAAAACAGAATTTATGTTTACCTGATAAATTACTTTCTCCAACGGTGTGTCCGGTCCACGGCGTCATCCTTACTTGTGGGATATTCTCCTCCCCAACAGGAAATGGCAAAGAGCCCAGCAAAGCTGGTCACATGATCCCTCCTAGGCTCCGCCTACCCCAGTCATTCGACCGACGTTAAGGAGGAATATTTGCATAGGAGAAACCATATGGTACCGTGGTGACTGTAGTTAAAGAAAATAAATTATCAGACCTGATTAAAAAAACCAGGGCGGGCCGTGGACCGGACACACCGTTGGAGAAAGTAATTTATCAGGTAAACATAAATTCTGTTTTCTCCAACATAGGTGTGTCCGGTCCACGGCGTCATCCTTACTTGTGGGAACCAATACCAAAGCTTTAGGACACGGATGAAGGGAGGGAGCAAATCAGGTCACCTAAATGGAAGGCACCACGGCTTGCAAAACCTTTCTCCCAAAAATAGCCTCAGAAGAAGCAAAAGTATCAAACTTGTAAAATTTGGTAAAAGTGTGCAGTGAAGACCAAGTCGCTGCCCTACATATCTGATCAACAGAAGCCTCGTTCTTGAAGGCCCATGTGGAAGCCACAGCCCTAGTGGAATGAGCCGTGATTCTTTCGGGAGGCTGCCGTCCGGCAGTCTCGTAAGCCAATCTGATGATGCTTTTAATCCAAAAAGAGAGAGAGGTAGAAGTTGCTTTTTGACCTCTCCTTTTACCAGAATAAACAACAAACAAGGAAGATGTTTGTCTAAAATCCTTTGTAGCATCTAAATAGAATTTTAGAGCGCGAACAACATCCAAATTGTGCAACAAACGTTCCTTCTTTGAAACTGGTTTCGGACACAGAGAAGGTACGATAATCTCCTGGTTAATGTTTTTGTTAGAAACAACTTTTGGAAGAAAACCAGGTTTAGTACGTAAAACCACCTTATCTGCATGGAACACCAGATAAGGAGGAGAACACTGCAGAGCAGATAATTCTGAAACTCTTCTAGCAGAAGAGATTGCAACTAAAAACAAAACTTTCCAAGATAATAACTTAATATCAACGGAATGCAAGGGTTCAAACGGAACCCCCTGAAGAACTGAAAGAACTAAATTGAGACTCCAAGGAGGAGTCAAAGGTTTGTAAACAGGCTTAATTCTAACCAGAGCCTGAACAAAGGCTTGAACATCTGGCACAGCGGCCAGCTTTTTGTGAAGTAACACAGACAAGGCAGAAATCTGTCCCTTCAGGGAACTTGCAGATAATCCTTTTTCCAATCCTTCTTGAAGGAAGGATAGAATCCTAGGAATCTTAACCTTGTCCCAAGGGAATCCTTTAGATTCACACCAACAGATATATTTTTTCCAAATTTTGTGGTAAATCTTTCTAGTTACAGGCTTTCTGGCCTGAACAAGAGTATCGATAACAGAATCTGAGAATCCTCGCTTCGATAAGATCAAGCGTTCAATCTCCAAGCAGTCAGCTGGAGTGAAACCAGATTCGGATGTTCGAACGGACCCTGAACAAGAAGGTCTCGTCTCAAAGGTAGCTTCCAAGGAGGAGCCGATGACATATTCACCAGATCTGCGTACCAAGTCCTGCGTGGCCACGCAGGAGCTATCAAGATCACCGACGCCCTCTCCTGATTGATCCTGGCTACCAGCCTGGGGATGAGAGGAAACGGCGGGAACACATAAGCTAGTTTGAAGGTCCAAGGTGCTACTAGTGCATCCACTAGAGCCGCCTTGGGATCCCTGGATCTGGACCCGTAGCAAGGAACTTTGAAGTTCTGACGAGAGGCCATCAGATCCATGTCTGGAATGCCCCACCGCTGAGTGACTTGGGCAAAGATTTCCGGATGGAGTTCCCACTTCCCCGGATGCAATGTCTGACGACTCAGAAAATCCGCTTCCCAATTTTCCACTCCTGGGATGTGGATAGCAGACAGGTGGCAGGAGTGAGACTCCGCCCATAGAATGATTTTGGTCACTTCTTCCATCGCCAGGGAACTCCTTGTTCCCCCCTGATGGTTGATGTACGCAACAGTTGTCATGTTGTCCGATTGAAACCGTATGAACTTGGCCCTCGCTAGCTGAGGCCAAGCCTTGAGAGCATTGAATATCGCTCTCAGTTCCAGAATATTTATCGGTAGAAGAGATTCTTCCCGAGACCAAAGACCCTGAGCTTTCAGGGATCCCCAGACCGCGCCCCAGCCCATCAGACTGGCGTCGGTCGTGACAATGACCCACTCTGGTCTGCGGAATGTCATCCCTCGTGACAGGTTGTCCAGGGACAGCCACCAACGGAGTGAGTCTCTGGTCCTCTGATTTACTTGTATCTTCGGAGACAAGTCTGTATAGTCCCCATTCCACTGACTGAGCATGCACAGTTGTAATGGTCTTAGATTAATGCGTGCAAAAGGAACTATGTCCATTGCCGCTACCATCAACCCGATCACTTCCATGCACTGAGCTATGGAAGGAAGAGGAACGGAATTGAGTATCCGACAAGAGTCTAGAAGTTTTGTTTTTCTGGCCTCTGTCAGAAAAATCCTCATTTCTAAGGAGTCTATTATTGTTCCCAAGAAGGGAACCCTTGTTGACGGAGATAGAGAACTCTTTTCCACGTTCACTTTCCATCCGTGAGATCTGAGAAAGGCCAGGACAATGTCCGTGTGAGCCTTTGCTTGAGGAAGGGACGACGCTTGAATCAGAATGTCGTCCAAGTAAGGTACTACAGCAATGCCCCTTGGTCTTAGCACAGCTAGAAGGGACCCTAGTACCTTTGTGAAAATCCTTGGAGCAGTGGCTAATCCGAAAGGAAGCGCCACGAACTGGTAATGTTTGTCCAGGAATGCGAACCTCAGGAACCGATGATGTTCCTTGTGGATAGGAATATGTAGATACGCATCCTTTAAATCCACCGTGGTCATGAATTGACCTTCCTGGATGGAAGGAAGAATAGTTCGAATGGTTTCCATCTTGAACGATGGAACCTTGAGAAACTTGTTTAAGATCTTGAGATCTAAGATTGGTCTGAACGTTCCCTCTTTTTTGGGAACTATAAACAGATTGGAGTAGAACCCCATCCCTTGTTCTCTTAATGGAACGGGATGAATCACTCCCATTTTTAACAGGTCTTCTACACAATGTAAGAATGCCTGTCTTTTTATGTGGTCTGAAGACAACTGAGACCTGTGGAACCTCCCCCTTGGGGGAAGTCCCTTGAATTCCAGAAGATAACCTTGGGAGACTATTTCTAGCGCCCAAGGATCCAGAACATCTCTTGCCCAAGCCTGAGCGAAGAGAGAGAGTCTGCCCCCCACCAGATCCGGTCCCGGATCGGGGGCCAACATTTCATGCTGTCTTGGTAGCAGTGGCAGGTTTCTTGGCCTGCTTTCCCTTGTTCCAGCCTTGCATTGGTCTCCAAGCTGGCTTGGCTTGAAAAGTATTACCCTCTTGCTTAGAGGACGTAGCACTTTGGGCTGGTCCGTTTCTACGAAAGGGACGAAAATTAGGTTTATTTTTTGCCTTGAAAGGCCGATCCTGAGGAAGGGCGTGGCCCTTACCCCCAGTGATATCCGAGATAATCTCTTTCAAGTCAGGGCCAAACAGCGTTTTCCCCTTGAAAGGAATGTTAAGTAGCTTGTTCTTGGAAGACGCATCAGCCGACCAAGATTTCAACCAAAGCGCTCTGCGCGCCACAATAGCAAACCCAGAATTCTTAGCCGCTAACCTAGCCAATTGCAAAGTGGCGTCTAGGGTGAAAGAATTAGCCAATTTGAGAGCATTGATTCTGTCCATAATCTCCTCATAAGGAGGAGAATCACTGTCGACCGCCTTTATCAGCTCATCGAACCAGAAACATGCGGCTGTAGCGACAGGGACAATGCATGAAATTGGTTGTAGAAGGTAACCCTGCTGAACAAACATCTTTTTAAGCAAACCTTCTAATTTTTTATCCATAGGATCTTTGAAAGCACAACTATCCTCTATGGGTATAGTGGTGCGTTTGTTTAAAGTGGAAACCGCTCCCTCGACCTTGGGGACTGTCTGCCATAAGTCCTTTCTGGGGTCGACCATAGGAAACAATTTTTTAAATATGGGGGGAGGGACGAAAGGAATACCGGGCCTTTCCCATTCTTTATCAACAATGTCCGCCACCCGCTTGGGTATAGGAAAAGCTTCTGGGAGCCCCGGCACCTCTAGGAACTTGTCCATTTTACATAGTTTCTCTGGGATGACCAACTTGTCACAATCATCCAGAGTGGATAATACCTCCTTAAGCAGAATGCGGAGATGTTCCAACTTAAATTTAAATGCAATCACATCAGGTTCAGCTTGTTGAGAAATGATCCCTGAATCAGTAATTTCTCCCTCAGACAAAACCTCCCTGGCCCCATCAGACTGAGTTAGGGGCCCTTCAGAAATATTAATATCAGCGTCGTCATGCTCTTCAGTATCTAAAACAGAGCAGTCGCGCTTACGCTGATAAGTGTTCATTTTGGCTAAAATGTTTTTGACAGAATTATCCATTACAGCCGTTAATTGTTGCATAGTAAGGAGTATTGGCGCGCTAGATGTACTAGGGGCCTCCTGAGTGGGCAAGACTCGTGTAGACGAAGGAGGGAATGATGCAGTACCATGCTTACTCCCCTCACTTGAGGAATCATCTTGGGCATCATTGTCATTGTCACATAAATCACATTTATTTAAATGAATAGGAATTCTGGCTTCCCCACATTCAGAACACAGTCTATCTGGTAGTTCAGACATGTTAAACAGGCATAAACTTGATAACAAGTACAAAAAAACGTTTTAAAATAAAACCGTTACTGTCACTTTAAATTTTAAACTGAACACACTTTATTACTGCAAATGCGAAAAAACATGAAGGAATTGTTCAAAATTTACCAAATTTTCACCACAGTGTCTTAAAGCCTTAAAAGTATTGCACACCAAATTTGGAAGCTTTAACCCTTAAAATAACGGAACCGGAGCCGTTTTGAACTTTAACCCCTTTACAGTCCCTGGTATCTGCTTTGCTGAGACCCAACCAAGCCCCAAGGGGAATACGATACCAAATGACGCCTTCAGAAAGTATTTTCTAAGTATCAGAGCTCCTCTCACATGCGACTGCATGCCATGCCTCTCAAAAACAAGTGCGCAACACCGGCGCGAAAATGAGGCTCTGCCTATGCTTTGGGAAAGCCCCTAAAGAATAAGGTGTCTAAAACAGTGCCTGCCGATATTATTATATCAAAATACCCAGATAAAATGATTCCTCAAGGCTAAATATGTGTTAATAATCAATCGATTTAGCCCAAAAAAAGTCTACAGTCTTAATAAGCCCTTTTTGAAGCCCTTATTTACAATCGTAATAAACATGGCTTACCGGATCCCAGAGGGAAAATGACAGCTTCCAGCATTACATCGTCTTGTTAGAATGTGTCATACCTCAAGCAGCAAGAGACTGCTCACTGTTCCCCCAACTGAAGTTAATTGCTCTCAACAGTCCTGTGTGGAACAGCCATGGATTTTAGTGACGGTTGCTAAAATCATTTTCCTCATACAAACAGAAATCTTCATCTCTTTTCTGTTTCTGAGTAAATAGTACATACCAGCACTATTTCAAAATAACAAACTCTTGATTGAATAATAAAAACTACAGTTAAACACTAAAAAACTCTAAGCCATCTCCGTGGAGATGTTGCCTGTACAACGGCAAAGAGAATGACTAGGGTAGGCGGAGCCTAGGAGGGATCATGTGACCAGCTTTGCTGGGCTCTTTGCCATTTCCTGTTGGGGAGGAGAATATCCCACAAGTAAGGATGACGCCGTGGACCGGACACACCTATGTTGGAGAAATTAGGTTTATTTTTGGCCTTGAAAGACCTATCCTGAGGAAGGGCGTGGCCCTTACCCCCAGTGATATCAGAGATAATCTCTTTCAAGTCAGGGCCAAACAGCGTTTTCCCCTTGAAAGGAATGTTAAGCAATTTGTTCTTGGAAGACGCATCCGCTGACCAAGATTTCAACCAAAGCGCTCTGCGCGCCACAATAGCAAACCCAGAATTTTTCGCTGCTAACCTAGCCAATTGCAAAGTGGCGTCTAGGGTGAAAGAATTAGCCAATTTGAGAGCACGGATTCTGTCCATAATCTCCTCATAAGGAGGAGAATCACTATCGATCGCCTTTTCTAGCTCATCGAACCAGAAACACGCGGCTGTAGTGACAGGGACAATGCATGAAATTGGTTGTAGAAGGTAACCTTGCTGAACAAACATCTTTTTAAGCAAACCTTCTAATTTTTTATCCATAGGATCTTTGAAAGCACAACTATCTTCTATGGGTATAGTGGTGTGTTTGTTTAAAGTAGAAACCGCCCCCTCGACCCTGGGGACTGTCTGCCATAAGTCCTTTCTGGGGTCGACCATGGGAAACAATTTTTTAAATATGGGGGGAGGGACGAAAGGTATACCGGGCCTTTCCCATTCTTTATTTACAATGTCCGCCACCCGCTTGGGTATAGGAAAAGCTTCTGGGGGCCCCGGGACCTCTAGGAACTTGTCCATTTTACATAGTTTCTCTGGGATGATCAAATTCTCACAATCATCCAGAGTGGTTAACACCTCCTTAAGCAGAGCGCGGAGATGTTCCAACTTAAATTTAAATGTAATCACATCGGGTTCAGCTTGTTGAGAAATTTTCCCTGAATCTGAAATTTCTCCCTCAGACAAAACCTCCCTGGCCCCCTCAGACTGGTGTAGGGGCATATCGGAACCATTATCCTCAGCGTCCTCATGCTCTTCAGTATCTAAAACAGAGCAGTCGCGCTTACGCTGATAAGTGGGCATTTTGGCTAAAATGTTTTTGATAGAATTATCCATTACAGCCGTTAATTGTTGCATAGTAAGGAGTATTGGCGCGCTAGATGTACTAGGGGCCTCCTGAGCGGGCAAGACTGGTGTAGACGAAGGAGGGAATGATGCAGTACCATGCTTACTCCCCTCACTTGAGGAATCATCTTGGGCATCATTTTCAGTGTCACATAAATCACATCTATTTAAATGAGAAGGAACCTTGGCTTCCCCACATTCAGAACACAGTCTATCTGGTAGTTCAGACATGTTAAACAGGCATAAACTTGATAACAAAGTACAAAAAACATTTTAAAATAAAACCGTTACTGTCACTTTAAATTTTAAACTGAACACACTTTATTACTGCAATTGCGAAAAGTATGAAGGAATTGTTCAAAATTCACCAAAATTTCACCACAGTGTCTTAAAGCCTTAAAAGTATTGCACACCAAATTTGGAAGCTTTAACCCTTAAAATAACGGAACCGGAGCCGTTTTTATCTTTAACCCCTTTACAGTCCCTGGTATCTGCTTTGCTGAGACCCAACCAAGCCCAAAGGGGAAAACGATACCAAATGACGCCTTCAGAAAGTCTTTTTTATGTATCAGAGCTCCTCACACATGCGACTGCATGTCATGCTTCTCAAAAACAAGTGCGCAATACCGGCGCGAAAATGAGGCTCTGCCTATGATTAGGGAAAGCCCCTAGAGAATAAGGTGTCTAAAACAGTGCCTGCCGATATTATTTTACAAAAATACCCATATTAAATGATTCCTCAAGGCTAAATATGTTATAT
>NC_069505.1:9000627-9003127 GCF_027579735.1 Bombina bombina
TAACAGATGTATGGGTGTATATATATATATCATTAGCAGTAACAGATATATACACACACTATGAGCTATAGCTATATATAACAGATGTATGGGTGTATATATATATATATATATCATTAGCAGTAACAGATATACACACACACTATGAGCTATATATATATATATATCATTAGCAGTAACATATATACACACACTATGAGCTATCTCTATATATAACAGATGTATGGGTATATATATATATTTCATTAGCAGTAACAGATATATACACACACTATGAGCTATATGTATATATATATATCATTAGCAGTAACATATATACACACACTATGAGCTATATGTATATATATATATATCATTAGCAGTAACATATATACACACACTATGAGCTATATGTATATATATATATCATTAGCAGTAACATATATACACACACTATGAGCTATATGTATATATATCATTAGCAGTAACATATATACACACACTATGAGCTATATGTATATATATATATATATATATCATTAGCAGTAACATATATACACACACTATGAGCTATATGTATATATATATATATCATTAGCAGTAACATATATACACACACTATGAGCTATATGTATATATATCATTAGCAGTAACATATATACACACACTATGAGCTATATGTATATATATCATTAGTAGTAACATATACACACACTATGAGCTATATGTATATATATATATCATTAGCAGTAACATATATACACACACTATGAGCTATATGTATATATATATATCATTAGCAGTAACATATATACACACACTATGAGCTATATGTATATATATATATATCATTAGCAGTAACATATATACACACACTATGAGCTATATGTATATATATATCATTAGCAGTAACATATATACACACACTATGAGCTATATGTATATATATATATATCATTAGCAGTAACATATATACACACACTATGAGCTATATGTATATATATATATCATTAGCAGTAACAGATATATACACACACTATGAGCTATATATATATATATAACAGATGTATGGGTATATATATATATATCATTAGCAGTAACATATATACACACACTATGAGCTATATGTATATATATATATCATTAGCAGTAACATATATACACACACTATGAGCTATATGTATATATATATATATCATTAGCAGTAACAGATATATACACACACTATGAGCTATCTCTATATATAACAGATGTATGGGTGTATATATATATATATATATCATTAGCAGTAACAGATATATACACACACTATGAGCTATCTCTATATATAACAGATGTATGGGTGTATATATATATATATATATCATTAGCAGTAACAGATATATACACACACTATGAGCTATATATATATATATATATATATATCATTAGCAGTAACAGATATATACACACACTATGAGCTATAGCCATATATAACAGATGTATGGGTGTATATATATATATATATATATATATCATTAGCAGTAACAGATATACACACACACTATGAGCTATCTCTATATATAACAGATGTATGGGTGTATATATATATCATTAGTAGTAACATATATATATACACACTATGAGCTATCTCTATATATAACAGATGTATGGGTGTATATATATATATATATCATTAGCAGTAACAGATATATACACACACTATGAGCTATAGCTATATATAACAGATGTATGGGTGTATATATATATATATCATTAGCAGTAACAGATATATACACACACTATGAGCTATAGCTATATATAACAGATGTAATGGGTGGTATATATATATCATTAGCAGTAACATATATACACACACTATGAGCTATATATATATATATAACAGATGTATGGGTGTATATATATATCATTAGCAGTAACAGATATATACACACACTATGAGCTATAGCCATATATAACAGATGTATGGGTGTATATATATATCATTAGCAGTAACATATATACACACACTATGAGCTATCTCTATATATAACAGATGTATGGGTGTATATATATATCATTAGCAGTAACAGATATATACACACACTATGAGCTATAGCTATATATAACAGATGTATGGGTGTATATATATATATCATTAGCAGTAACAGATATATACACACACTATGAGCTATAGCCATATATAACAGATGTATGGGTGTATATATATATCATTAGCAGTAACATATATACACACACTATGAGCTATATGTATATATATATATCATTAGCAGTAACATATATACACACACTATGAGCTATATGTGTATATATATATATCATTAGCAGTAACATATATACACACACTATGAGCTATATGTATATATATCATTAGCAGTAACATATATACACACACTATGAGCTATATGTATATATATATATATATCATTAGCAGTAACATATATACACACACTATGAGCTATATGTATATATATATATCATTAGCAGTAACATATATACACACACTATGAGCTATATGTAT
>NC_069505.1:9008127-9009297 GCF_027579735.1 Bombina bombina
ATATATAACAGATGTATGGGTGTATATATATATATCATTAGCAGTAACAGATATATACACACACTATGAGCTATATATATATATATATCATTAGCAGTAACATATACACACACTATGAGCTATATATATATATATATCATTAGCAGTGACATATACACACACTATGAGCTATATATATATATATATATCATTAGTAGTAACATATACACACACTATGAGCTATAGCTATATATAACAGATGTATGGGTGTATATATATATATCATTAGTAGTAACAGATATATACACACACTATGAGCTATAGCTATATATAACAGATGTATGGGTGTATATATATATATCATTAGCAGTAACAGATATATACACACACTATGAGCTATATATATAACAGATGTATGGGTGTATATATATATATCATTAGTAGTAACAGATATATACACACACTATGAGCTATAGCTATATATAACAGATGTATGGGTGTATATATATATATATCATTAGCAGTAACAGATATATACACACACTATGAGCTATAGCTATATATAACAGATGTATGGGTGTATATATATATATATCATTAGCAGTAACAGATATATACACACACTATGAGCTATCTCTATATATAACAGATGTATGGGTGTATATATATATATCATTAGCAGTAACAGATATATACACACACTATGAGCTATCTCTATATATAACAGATGTATGGGTGTATATATATATCATTAGTAGTAACAGATATATACACACACTATGAGCTATATATATATCATTAGCAGTAACAGATATATACACACACTTGAGCTATAGTATATATAACAGATGTATGGTGTATATTATATATATATCATTAGCAGTAACAGATACACACACACTATGAGCTATAGCTATATATAACAGATGTATGGCGTGTATATATATATATCATTAGCAGTAACAGATACTATACACACACTATGAGCTATAGCTATATATAACTAGATGTATGGGTGTATATATATATCATTAGCAGTAACAGATATACTACACACACTATGAGCCTATCTCTATATATAACAGATGTATGGGTGTATATAATATTATCATTAGCAGTAACAGATATATACACACACTATGAGCTATCTCTATATATAACAGATGTATGGGTGTATATATATATCATTAG
>NC_069505.1:9009396-9126896 GCF_027579735.1 Bombina bombina
TATAACAGATGTATATATATATACACACACTATGAGCTATATGTATAACAGATGTATATATACATACACACACTATGAGCTATATGTATAACAGATGTATATACACACACTATGAGCTATATGTATAACAGATGTATATATATATACACACACTATGAGCTATCTGTATAACAGATGTATATATACACACACACTATGAGCTATATGTATAACAGATGTATATATACACACACACTATGAGCTATATGTATAACAGATGTATATATATATATACACACACTATGAGCTATCTGTATAACAGATGTATATATACATACACACACTATGAGCTATATGTATAACAGATGTATATACACACACTATGAGCTATATGTATAACAGATGTATATATATATATACACACACTATGAGCTATATGTATAACAGATGTATATATATATACACACTATGAGCTATATGTATAACAGATGTATATATATACATACACACTATGAGCTATATGTATAACAGATGTATATATACACACACACTATGAGCTATATGTATAACAGATGTATATATACACACACACTATGAGCTATATGTATAACAGATGTATATATACACACACACACTATGAGCTATCTGTATAACAGATGTATATATATATACACACACTATGAGCTATCTGTATAACAGATGTATATATACATACACACACTATGAGCTATATGTATAACAGATGTATATATACACACACACTATGAGCTATCTGTATAACAGATGTATATATACACACACACTATGAGCTATCTGTATAACAGATGTATATACACACACACACTATGAGCTATCTGTATAACAGATGTATATACACACACTATGAGCTATATGTATAACAGATGTATATACACACACTATGAGCTATATGTATAACAGATGTATATACACACACTATGAGCTATCTGTATAACAGATGTATATATACACACACACTATGAGCTATATGTATAACAGATGTATATATACACACACACTATGAGCTATATGTATAACAGATGTATATATACACACACTATGAGCTATCTGTATAACAGATGTATATACACACACACACTATGAGCTATCTGTATAACAGATGTATATACACACACACACTATGAGCTATCTGTATAACAGATGTATATATACACACACTATGAGCTATATGTATAACAGATGTATATACACACACACACTATGAGCTATATGTATAACAGATGTATATATACATACACACTATGAGCTATATGTATAACAGATGTATATACACACACACACTATGAGCTATCTGTATAACAGATGTATATATACACACACTATGAGCTATATGTATAACAGATGTATATACACACACACACTATGAGCTATATGTATAACAGATGTATATATACATACACACTATGAGCTATATGTATAACAGATGTATATATATATATACACACACTATGAGCTATATGTATAACAGATGTATATATACACACACACTATGAGCTATATGTATAACAGATGTATATATACACACACACTATGAGCTATATGTATAACAGATGTATATATACACACACACTATGAGCTATATATATACACAGATGTATATATATATATATACACACACTATGAGCTATATGTATAACAGATGTATATATACACACACACTATGAGCTATATGTATAACAGATGTATATATATATACACACACACTATGAGCTATATGTATAACAGATGTATATATACACACACACTATGAGCTATATGTATAACAGATGTATATATACACACACACTATGAGCTATATGTATAACAGATGTATATACACACACACACTATGAGCTATATGTATAACAGATGTATATATATACACACACACTATGAGCTATATGTATAACAGATGTATATACACACACACACTATGAGCTATCTGTATAACAGATGTATATATACACACACACTATGAGCTATATGTATAACAGATGTATATACACACACACACTATGAGCTATCTGTATAACAGATGTATATATACACACACACTATGAGCTATATGTATAACAGATGTATATATACACACACACACTATGAGCTATATGTATAACAGATGTATATATATACACACACACTATGAGCTATATGTATAACAGATGTATATACACACACTATGAGCTATATGTATAACAGATGTATATATATATATATACACACACTATGAGCTATCTGTATAACAGATGTATATATACACACACACTATGAGCTATATGTATAACAGATGTATATACACACACACACTATGAGCTATATGTATAACAGATGTATATACACACACACACACTATGAGCTATATGTATAACAGATGTATATACACACACTATGAGCTATATGTATAACAGATGTATATATACACACACACTATGAGCTATATGTATAAAAGATGTATATATACACACACACACTATGAGCTATATGTATAACAGATGTATATACACACACACACTATGAGCTATATGTATAACAGATGTATATATACACACACACTATGAGCTATATGGTATAAAGATGTATATATACACACACACACTATGAGCTATATGTATAACAGATGTATATACACACACTATGAGCTATATGTATAACAGATGTATATATATATACACACACTATGAGCTATCTGTATAACAGATGTATATATACACACACTATGAGCTATATGTATAACAGATGTATATATACACACACACACACTATGAGCTATCTGTATAACAGATGTATATATACACACACACTATGAGCTATATGTATAACAGATGTATATATACACACACACACTATGAGCTATATGTATAACAGATGTATATACACACACACACTATGAGCTATATGTATAACAGATGTATATACACACACTATGAGCTATATGTATAACAGATGTATATACACACACTATGAGCTATATGTATAACAGATGTATATATACACACACTATGAGCTATATGTATAACAGATGTATATACACACACACACTATGAGCTATATGTATAACAGATGTATATACACACACTATGAGCTATATGTATAACAGATGTATATATACACACACTATGAGCTATATGTATAACAGATGTATATACACACACACACTATGAGCTATATGTATAACAGATGTATATACACACACTATGAGCTATATGTATAACAGATGTATATACACACACACACACTATGAGCTATATGTATAACAGATGTATATATATATACACACACTATGAGCTATATGTATAACAGATGTATATATACACACTATGAGCTATATGTATAACAGATGTATATATACACACTATGAGCTATATGTATAACAGATGTATATATACACACACACTATGAGCTATATGTATAACAGATGTATATATACATACACACTATGAGCTATCTGTATAACAGATGTATATATACACACACTATGAGCTATATGTATAACAGATGTATATATACACACACACTATGAGCTATATGTATAACAGATGTATATATATATACACACACTATGAGCTATATGTATAACAGATGTATATACACACACACACTATGAGCTATATGTATAACAGATGTATACACACACACTATGAGCTATATGTATAACAGATGTATATACACACACACACACACTATGAGCTATCTGTATAACAGATGTATATATATACACACACTATGAGCTATATGTATAACAGATGTATATATACACACACACTATGAGCTATATGTATAACAGATGTATATACACACACACTATGAGCTATATGTATAACAGATGTATATATATATACACACACACACTATGAGCTATATGTATAACAGATGTATATATACACACACACTATGAGCTATATGTATAACAGATGTATATATACACACACACTATGAGCTATATGTATAACAGATGTATATATACACACACACTATGAGCTATATGTATAACAGATGTATATATACACACACACTATGAGCTATATGTATAACAGATGTATATATATACACACACACTATGAGCTATATGTATAACAGATGTATATATATATACACACACACACACACTATGAGCTATCTGTATAACAGATGTATATATACACACACACTATGAGCTATATGTATAACAGATGTATATACACACACACACTATGAGCTATATGTATAACAGATGTATACACACACACTATGAGCTATATGTATAACAGATGTATATATACACACACTATGAGCTATCTGTATAACAGATGTATATATATACACACACACTATGAGCTATATGTATAACAGATGTATATATATACACACACACTATGAGCTAAATGTAATAACAGATGTATATATATATACACACACACTATGAGCTATAAGTATAACAGATGTATATATATATACACACACACGTATGAGCTATATGTATAACAGATGTATATATATACACACACACGCATGAGCTATATGTAAAACAGATGTATATATACTACCCACACACTATGAGCTATCTGTATACAGATGTTATATATACACACACACTATGAGCTATATGTATAACAGATGTATATATACACACACACTATGAGCTATATGTATAACAGATGTATATATACACACACACACACTATGAGCTATATGTATAACAGATGTATATATACACACACACACACTATGAGCTATATGTATAACAGATGTATATATATACACACACTATGAGCTATATGTATAACAGATGTATATATACACACACACTATGAGCTATATGTATAACAGATGTATATATACACACACTATGAGCTATCTGTATAACAGATGTATATACACACACACACTATGAGCTATATGTATAACAGATGTATATATACACACACTATGAGCTATCTGTATAACAGATGTATATATACACACACTATGAGCTATATGTATAACAGATGTATATATACACACACTATGAGCTATATGTATAACAGATGTATATATACACACACACTATGAGCTATATGTATAACAGATGTATATATACACACACTATGAGCTATTGTATAAACAGATGTATATATATACACACACTATGAGCTATATGTATAACAGATGTATATTATACACACCACTATGAGCTATCTGTATAACGATGTATATATATACACACACTATGAGCTATATGTATAACAGATGTATATATACACACCACTATGAGCTTATGTATAACAGAGGTATATATACACACACACTATGAGCTATATGTTAACAGATGTTGTATATATACACACACTATGAGCTATATGTATAACAGATGTATATACACACACACACACTATGAGCTATATGTATAACAGATGTATATATACACACACTATGAGCTATATGTATAACAGATGTATATACACACACACACTATGAGCTATATGTATAACAGATGTTATATATACACACACTCTGATCTATATGTATAACAGATTTATATATACACACACACTATGAGCTATCTGTATAACAGATGTATATACACACACTATGAGCTATCTGTATAACAGATGTATATACACACACTATGAGCTATATGTATAACAGATGTATATACACACACTATGAGCTATATGTATAACAGATGTATATATACACACACACTATGAGCTATATGTATAACAGATGTATATATACACACACACTATGAGCTATATGTATAACAGATGTATATATACACACACACACTATGAGCTATCTGTATAACAGATGTATATATACACACACACTATGAGCTATCTGTATAACAGATGTATATATACACACACACTATGAGCTACATGTATAACAGATGTATATATACACACACACTATGAGCTATATGTATAACAGATGTATATATACACACACACTATGAGCTATATGTATAACAGATGTATATATACACACACACTATGAGCTATCTGTATAACAGATGTATATATATATACACACACTATGAGCTATATGTATAACAGATGTATATATATACACACACACTATGAGCTATATGTATAACAGATGTATATATATACACACACACTATGAGCTATATGTATAACAGATGTATATATATATACACACACTATGAGCTATATGTATAACAGATGTATATATACACACACACTATGAGCTATATGTATAACAGATGTATATATACACACACACTATGAGCTATCTGTATAACAGATGTATATATACACACACACTATGAGCTATATGTATAACAGATGTATATATATATACACACACTATGAGCTATATGTATAACAGATGTATATATACACACACACTATGAGCTATATGTATAACAGATGTATATATACACACACTATGAGCTATATGTATAACAGATGTATATATATATACACACACTATGAGCTATATGTATAACAGATGTATATATATACACACACACACTATGAGCTATATGTATAACAGATGTATATATATACACACACACTATGAGCTATATGTATAACAGATGTATATATACACACACACTATGAGCTATATGTATAACAGATGTATATATACACACACTATGAGCTATATGTATAACAGATGTATATATACACACACACTATGAGCTATATGTATAACAGATGTATATATATACACACACTATGAGCTATATGTATAACAGATGTATATATACACACACACTATGAGCTATATGTATAACAGATGTATATATATATATACACACACTATGAGCTATATGTATAACAGATGTATATATACACACACACTATGAGCTATATGTATAACAGATGTATATATACACACACACTATGAGCTATATGTATAACAGATGTATATATACACACACACTATGAGCTATATGTATAACAGATGTATATATATACACACACACACACTATGAGCTATCTATATATAACAGATGTATGGGTGTATATATATATCATTAGCAGTAACATATATACACACACTATGAGCTATATATATAACAGATATACACACACACTATGAGCTATGTATAACAGATGTATATATACACACACACTATGAGCTATCTGTATAACAGATGTATGTATATACACACACACTATGAGCTATATGTATAACAGATGTATATATATACACACACACTATGAGCTATATGTATAACAGATGTATATATATACACACACACTATGAGCTATCTGTATAACAGATGTATATATACACACACACTATGAGCTATCTGTATAACAGATGTATATATACACACACACTATGAGCTATATGTATAACAGATGTATATATACACACACACTATGAGCTATATGTATAACAGATATATATATACACACACACTATGAGCTATCTGTATAACAGATGTATGTATATACACACACACTATGAGCTATATGTATAACAGATGTATATATATACACACACACTATGAGCTATCTCTATATATAACAGATGTATGGGTGTATATATATATATCATTAGCAGTAACATATATACACACACTATGAGCTATATGTATAACAGATGTATATATACACACACTATGAGCTATATGTATAACAGATGTATATATACACACACTATGAGCTATCTGTATAACAGATGTATATATATACACACACACTATGAGCTATATGTATAACAGATGTATATATACACACACACTATGAGCTATATGTATAACAGATATATATATATACACACACACTATGAGCTATCTGTATAACAGATGTATATATACACACACACTATGAGCTATATGTATAACAGATGTATATATACACACACACTATGAGCTATCTGTATAACAGATGTATATATACACACACACTATGAGCTATCTGTATAACAGATGTATATATACACACACACTATGAGCTATCTGTATAACAGATGTATATATACACACACTATGAGCTATATGTATAACAGATGTATATATACACACACACTATGAGCTATATGTATAACAGATGTATATATACACACACACTATGAGCTATATGTATAACAGATGTATATATACACACACACTATGAGCTATCTGTATAACAGATGTATATATACACACACACTATGAGCTATATGTATAACAGATATATATATACACACACACTATGAGCTATCTGTATAACAGATGTATATATATACACACTATGAGCTATATGTATAACAGATGTATATATACACACACACTATGAGCTATATGTATAACAGATGTATATACACACACACTATGAGCTATATGTATAACAGATGTATATACACACACACACTATGAGCTATCTGTATAACAGATGTATATATACACACACACACTATGAGCTATATGTATAACAGATGTATATATACACACACACTATGAGCTATATGTATAACAGATGTATATATACACACACACTATGAGCTATATGTATAACAGATGTATATATACACACACACTATGAGCTATATGTATAACAGATGTATATATACACACACACTATGAGCTATATGTATAACAGATGTATATATACACACACACTATGAGCTATATGTATAACAGATGTATATATACACACACTATGAGCTATATGTATAACAGATGTATATATACACACACTATGAGCTATCTGTATAACAGATGTATATATATACACACACTATGAGCTATATGTATAACAGATGTATATATACACACACACTATGAGCTATATGTATAACAGATGTATATATACACACACACTATGAGCTATATGTATAACAGATGTATATATACACACACACTATGAGCTATATGTATAACAGATGTATATATACACACACTATGAGCTATATGTATAACAGATGTATATACACACACACACTATGAGCTATATGTATAACAGATGTATATATACATACACACTATGAGCTATCTGTATAACAGATGTATATATATACACACACACTATGAGCTATATGTATAACAGATGTATATATACACACACTATGAGCTATATGTATAACAGATGTATATACACACACACACTATGAGCTATATGTATAACAGATGTATATATACACACACACTATGAGCTATATGTATAACAGATGTATATATATATACACACACACTATGAGCTATATGTATAACAGATGTATATATAGCATACACACTATGAGCTATAATGAATAACAGATGTATATATACACACCACTATGAGTCTATTTGTATATACAATGTAATATATACACACACACTATGAGCTATATGTATAACAGATGTATATATACCATACACCATCTATGAGCTAATATGTATAACAGATGTATATACACACACACACTATGAGCAAGTATGTATAACAGATGTATATATACACACACACTATGAGCTATATGGTATAACAGATGTATATATATACACACACACTAGAGCTATATGTATACAGATTATATATAAACACACACTATGAGCTATATGTATAACAGATTGTATATATACACACACACTATGAGCTATATGTATAACAGATGTATATATACACACAACACACTATAGCTATATGTATAACAGATGTATATACACACACACACTATGAGCTATATGTATAACAGATGTATATATATACACACACTATGAGCTATATGTATAACAGATGTATATATATACACACACTATGAGCTATATGTATAACAGATGTATATATATACACACACTATGAGCTATATGTATAACAGATGTATATATACACACACACTATGAGCTATATGTATAACAGATGTATATATATATACACACACTATGAGCTATATGTATAACAGATGTATATATACACACACACTATGAGCTATATGTATAACAGATGTATATATATACACACACTATGAGCTATATGTATAACAGATGTATATATACACACACACTATGAGCTATATGTATAACAGATGTATATATACACACACTATGAGCTATATGTATAACAGATGTATATACACACACACACTATGAGCTATATGTATAACAGATGTATATATACATACACACTATGAGCTATATGTATAACAGATGTATATATACACACACACTATGAGCTATATGTATAACAGATGTATATATACACACACTATGAGGCTATATGTATAACATATGTATATATATACACACACTATGAGCTATATGTATACACTGATTGTATATATACACACACACTATGAGCTATATGTATACACAGATGTATATACACACACACACTATGAGCTATATGTATAACAGATGTATATATATACACACACACTATGAGCTATATGTATAACAGATGTATATATATACACACACTATGAGCTATATGTATAACAGATGTATATATACACACACACTATGAGCTAGATTATAACAGATGTAGATATACACACACTATGAGCTATATGTATAACAATGTATAAAATATATACACACACTATGAGCTATATGTATAACAGATGTATATATACACACACACACTATGAGCTATATGTATAACAGATGTATATATATACACACACACTATGAGCTATATGTATAACAGATGTATATATACACACACACTATGAGCTATATGTATAACAGATGTATATATACACACACTATGAGCTATATGTATAACAGATGTATATACACACACACACTATGAGCTATATGTATAACAGATGTATATATACATACACACTATGAGCTATATGTATAACAGATGTATATATACATACACACTATGAGCTATATATATAACAGATATATACACACACACACTATGAGCTATCTGTATAACAGATGTATATATACACACACACTATGAGCTATATATATAACAGATATATACACACACTATGAGCTATGTATAACAGATGTATATACACACACACACACACTATGAGCTATATGTATAACAGATGTATATATACACACACACTATGAGCTATATGTATAACAGATGTATATATACACACACTATGAGCTATATGTATAACAGATGTATATATACACACACACTATGAGCTATATGTATAACAGATGTATATATACACACACTATGAGCTATGTATAACAGATGTATATACACACACACTATGAGCTATATGTATAACAGATGTATATATACACACACACACTATGAGCTATATGTATAACAGATGTATATATACACACACACTATGAGCTATATGTATAACAGATGTATATATACACACACACACACACTATGAGCTATATGTATAACAGATGTATATATACACACACACACTATGAGCTATATGTATAACAGATGTATATACACACACACACTATGAGCTATATGTATAACAGATGTATACACACACACTATGAGCTATATGTATAACAGATGTATATATATATACACACACTATGAGCTATATGTATAACAGATGTATATATATACACACACACTATGAGCTATATGTATAACAGATGTATATACACACACACACTATGAGCTATATGTATAACAGATGTATATATACACACACACACACACTATGAGCTATATGTATAACAGATGTATATATACACACACACACTATGAGCTATATGTATAACAGATGTATATACACACACACTATGAGCTATCTGTATAACAGATGTATATATACACACACACACACTATGAGCTATATGTATAACAGATGTATATACACACACACTATGAGCTATATGTATAACAGATGTATATATACACACACACTATGAGCTATATGTATAACAGATGTATATATACACACACACACTATGAGCTATATGTATAACAGATGTATATACACACACACACACTATGAGCTATATGTATAACAGATGTATATATATACACACACTATGAGCTATATGTATAACAGATGTATATATATACACACACACTATGAGCTATATGTATAACAGATGTATATACACACACACACACTATGAGCTATATGTATAACAGATGTATATATATACACACACACTATGAGCTATATGTATAACAGATGTATATATACACACACACTATGAGCTATCTGTATAACAGATGTATATATACACACACTATGAGCTATATGTATAACAGATGTATATATACACACACACACTATGAGCTATATGTATAACAGATGTATATTATACATCACAACACTATGAGCTATATGTAGAACAGATGTAATATACACACACACTAATGAGCGATATGGTTAAACAGATGTATATATACAGCACAACCCACTATGAGCTATATGTATAACAGATGTATATATACACACACACTATGAGGCTATATGTATAACAGATGTATATATACACACACACTAGGAGCTATATGTATAACATAATGTATATATAGCACACACACACTATGAGCTAGTATGTATAACAGATGTATAATACACACCACACTATGAGCTATATGTATAAACAGGATGTATATATACACACACACTATGAGCTGATATGTATAACAGATGTATATATACACACAACTATGAGCTATTATGTATAACAGATTATATATACACACACACACTATGAGCAATATGTATAACAGATGTATATATACACACACACTATGAGCTATATGTATAACAGATGTATATATACACACACACTATGAGCTATATGTATAACAGATGTATATATACACACACACTATGAGCTATATGTATAACAGATGTATATATACACACACACTATGAGCTATCTGTATAACAGATGTATATATACACACACACTATGAGCTATCTGTATAACAGATGTATATATACACACACACTATGAGCTATATGTATAACAGATGTATATATACACACACACTATGAGCTATATGTATAACAGATGTATATATACACACACACTATGAGCTATATGTATAACAGATGTATATATACACACACACTATGAGCTATCTGTATAACAGATGTATATATATACACACACACTATGAGCTATATGTATAACAGATGTATATATACACACACACTATGAGCTATATGTATAACAGATGTATATATACACACACACTATGAGCTATATGTATAACAGATGTATATATACACACACACTATGAGCTATATGTATAACAGATGTATATATACACACACACTATGAGCTATATGTATAACAGATGTATATATACACACACACTATGAGCTATATGTATAACAGATGTATATATACACACACACTATGAGCTATATGTATAACAGATGTATATATACACACACACTATGAGCTATATGTATAACAGATGTATATATATACACACACACTATGAGCTATCTGTATAACAGATGTATATATACACACACACTATGAGCTATCTGTATAACAGATGTATATATACACACACACTATGAGCTATCTGTATAACAGATGTATATATACACACACACTATGAGCTATATGTATAACAGATGTATATATATATACACACACTATGAGCTATATGTATAACAGATGTATATATACACACACACTATGAGCTATATGTATAACAGATGTATATATACACACACACTATGAGCTATATGTATAACAGATGTATATATATATACACACACTATGAGCTATATGTATAACAGATGTATATATATATATACACACACTATGAGCTATATGTATAACAGATGTATATATACACACACACTATGAGCTATATGTATAACAGATGTATATATACACACACACTATGAGCTATATGTATAACAGATGTATATATATATACACACACTATGAGCTATATGTATAACAGATGTATATACACACACACACTATGAGCTATATGTATAACAGATGTATATATACACACACACTATGAGCTATATGTATAACAGATGTATATATACACACACACTATGAGCTATCTGTATAACAGATGTATATATATATACACACACTATGAGCTATATGTATAACAGATGTATATATACACACACACTATGAGCTATATGTATAACAGATGTATATATACACACACACTATGAGCTATATGTATAACAGATGTATATATATATACACACACTATGAGCTATATGTATAACAGATGTATATATACACACACACTATGAGCTATATGTATAACAGATGTATATATACACACACACTATGAGCTATATGTATAACAGATGTATATATATATATACACACACTATGAGCTATATGTATAACAGATGTATATACACACACACACTATGAGCTATCTGTATAACAGATGTATATATACACACACACTATGAGCTATATGTATAACAGATGTATATATACACACACACTATGAGCTATATGTATAACAGATGTATATATATACACACACTATGAGCTATATGTATAACAGATGTATATATACACACACACTATGAGCTATATGTATAACAGATGTATATATATATACACACACTATGAGCTATATGTATAACAGATGTATATATACACACACACTATGAGCTATATGTATAACAGATGTATATATATACACACACACTATGAGCTATATGTATAACAGATGTATATATACACACACACTATGAGCTATCTGTATAACAGATGTATATATACACACACACTATGAGCTATATGTATAACAGATGTATATATACACACACTATGAGCTATATGTATAACAGATGTATATATACACACACACTATGAGCTATATGTATAACAGATGTATATATATACACACACTATGAGCTATCTGTATAACAGATGTATATATACACACACACTATGAGCTATATGTATAACAGATGTATATATACACACACACACTATGAGCTATATGTATAACAGATGTATATATACACACACACACTATGAGCTATATGTATAACAGATGTATATATACACACACACACTATGAGCTATATGTATAACAGATGTATATATATATACACACACTATGAGCTATATGTATAACAGATGTATATATACACACACACTATGAGCTATATGTATAACAGATGTATATATACACACACACTATGAGCTATATGTATAACAGATGTATATAAACACACACACTATGAGCTATATATATAACAGAGTATATATACACACACACTATGAGCTATATGTATAACAGATGTATATATACACACACACTATGAGCTATAGTATAACAGATGTATATATACACACACACTATGAGCTATATGTATAACAGATGTATATATACACACACACTATGAGCTATATGTATAACAGATGTATATATACACACACACTATGAGCTATATATATAACAGATATATACACACACACTATGAGCTATCTGTATAACAGATGTATATATACACACACTATGAGCTATATGTATAACAGATGTATATATATACACACACACTATGAGCTATATGTATAACAGATGTATATATACACACACACTATGAGCTATATGTATAACAGATGTATATATACACACACACTATGAGCTATATGTATAACAGATGTATATATACACACACACTATGAGCTATGTATAACAGATGTATATATATACACACACACTATGAGCTATATGTATAACAGATGTATATATACACACACTATGAGCTATATGTATAACAGATGTATATATATACACACACTCTATGAGCTATATGTATAACAGATGTATATATACACACACACTATGAGCTATATGTATAACAGATGTATATATACACACACACTATGAGCTATATGTATAACAGATGTATATATACACACACACTATGAGCTATATGTATAACAGATGTATATATACACACACACTATGAGCTATATGTATAACAGATGTATATATACACACACACACTATGAGCTATATGTATAACAGATGTATATATACACACACACTATGAGCTATATGTATAACAGATGTATATATACACACACACTATGAGATATATGTATAACAGATGTATATATACACACACACTATGAGCTATATGTATAACAGATGTATATATACACACACACTATGAGCTATATGTATAACAGATGTATATATACACACACACTATGAGCTATATGTATAACAGATGTATATATACACACACACTATGAGCTATATGTATAACAGATGTATATATACACACACACTATGAGCTATATGTATAACAGATGTATATATATACACACACTATGAGCTATATGTATAACAGATGTATATATATACACACACACTATGAGCTATATGTATAACAGATGTATATATACACACACACTATGAGCTATATGTATAACAGATGTATATATACACACACACTATGAGCTATATGTATAACAGATGTATATATACACACACACTATGAGCTATATGTATAACAGATGTATATACACACACTATGAGCTATATGTATAACAGATGTATATATATACACACACTATGAGCTATATGTATAACAGATGTATATATACACACACACTATGAGCTATATGTATAACAGATGTATATATACACACACACTATGAGCTATATGTATAACAGATGTATATATACATACACACTATGAGCTATATGTATAACAGATGTATATACACACACACACACTATGAGCTATATGTATAACAGATGTATATATACACACACACACTATGAGCTATCTGTATAACAGATGTATATATACACACACACTATGAGCTATATGTATAACAGATGTATATACACACACACACTATGAGCTATATGTATAACAGATGTATATATATATACACACACTATGAGCTATATGTATAACAGATGTATATATACACACACACACTATGAGCTATATGTATAACAGATGTATATATATATACACACACTATGAGCTATGTATAACAGATGTATATATATATACACACACTATGAGCTATGTATAACAGATGTATATATACACACACACACTATGAGCTATATGTATAACAGATGTATATATATATACACACACTATGAGCTATGTATAACAGATGTATATACACACACTATGAGCTATATGTATAACAGATGTATATATACACACACACTATGAGCTATATGTATAACAGATGTATATATATAAACACACACACTATGAGCTATATGTATAACAGATGTATATATATATACACACACTATGAGCTATATGTATAACAGATGTATATATATACACACACTATGAGCTATATGTATAACAGATGTATATATACACACACACTATGAGCTATATGTATAACAGATGTATATACACACACTATGAGCTATATGTATAACAGATGTATATATATACACACACTATGAGCTATATGTATAACAGATGTATATATACACACACACACTATGAGCTATATGTATAACAGATGTATATATACACACACACTATGAGCTATATGTATAACATATGTATATATACACACACACTATGAGCTATATGTATAACAGATGTATATATACACACACTATGAGCTATATGTATAACAGATGTATATATACACACACTATGAGCTATATGTATAACAGATGTATATATACACACACTATGAGCTATGTATAACAGATGTATATATATACACACACTATGAGCTATATATATAACAGATGTATATACACACACACTATGAGCTATATGTATAACAGATGTATATATACACACACACACTATGAGCTATATGTATAACAGATGTATATATACACACACACTATGAGCTATCTGTATAACAGATGTATATATACACACACACACTATGAGCTATCTGTATAACAGATGTATATATATACACACACACTATGAGCTATATGTATAACAGATGTATATATATATACACACACACTATGAGCTATATGTATAAGATGTATATATACACACACACACTATGAGCTATATGTATAACAGATGTATATATACACACACACTATGAGCTATATGTATAACAGATGTATATATATATACACACACACTATGAGCTATATGTATAAGATGTATATACACACACACACTATGAGCTATATGTATAACAGATGTATATATACACACACTATGAGCTATATGTATAACAGATGTATATATATACACACACTATGAGCTATATGTATAACAGATGTATATATATATACACACACACTATGAGCTATATGTATAACAGATGTATATATACACACACACTATGAGCTATATGTATAACAGATGTATATATATACACACACTATGAGCTATCTGTATAACAGATGTATATATACACACACACTATAAGCTATCTGTATAACAGATGTATATATACACACACACTATGAGCTATATGTATAACAGATGTATATATACACACACACTATGAGCTATATGTATAACAGATGTATATATACACACACACTATGAGCTATATGTATAACAGATGTATATATATACACACACTATGAGCTATATGTATAACAGATGTATACACACACTATGAGCTATCTGTATAACAGATGTATATATACACACACACTATGAGCTATATGTATAACAGATGTATATATATATACACACACTATGAGCTATCTGTATAACAGATGTATATATACACACACACACTATGAGCTATCTGTATAACAGATGTATATATACACACACACTATGAGCTATATGTATAACAGATGTATATATACACACACTATGAGCTATCTGTATAACAGATGTATATATACACACACACTATGAGCTATATGTATAACAGATGTATATATACACACACACTATGAGCTATATGTATAACAGATGTATATATACACACACACTATGAGCTATATGTATAACAGATGTATATATACACACACACTATGAGCTATATGTATAACAGATGTATATATATACACACACTATGAGCTATATGTATAACAGATGTATATATATACACACACACTATGAGCTATATGTATAACAGATGTATATATATACACACACTATGAGCTATATGTATAACAGATGTATATACACACACTATGAGCTATCTGTATAACAGATATATACACACACTATGAGCTATGTATAACAGATGTATATATACACACACACTATGAGCTATCTGTATAACAGATGTATATATACACACACACTATGAGCTATCTGTATAACAGATGTATATATACACACACACACACTATGAGCTATATGTATAACAGATGTATATATACACACACTATGAGCTATATGTATAACAGATGTATATATACACACACACTATGAGCTATCTGTATAACAGATGTATATATACACAAACACTATGAGCTATATGTATAACAGATGTATATATACACACACACTATGAGCTATATGTATAACAGATGTATATATACACACACACTATGAGCTATCTGTATAACAGATGTATATATACACACACACACACTATGAGCTATATGTATAACAGATGTATATATATATATACACACACTATGAGCTATATGTATAACAGATGTATATATACACACACTATGAGCTATATGTATAACAGATGTATATATACACACACACTATGAGCTATATGTATAACAGATGTATATATACACACACACTATGAGCTATCTGTATAACAGATGTATATATACACACACACTATGAGCTATATGTATAACAGATGTATATATATACACACACTATGAGCTATCTGTATAACAGATGTATATATACACACACACTATGAGCTATATGTATAACAGATGTATACACACACACTATGAGCTATATGTATAACAGATGTATATATACACACACACTATGAGCTATCTGTATAACAGATGTATATATACACACACACTATGAGCTATATGTATAACAGATGTATATATACACACACACACTATGAGCTATGTATAACAGATGTATATATACACACACACTATGAGCTATATGTATAACAGATGTATATATACACACACACACTATGAGCTATGTATAACAGATGTATATATACACACACACTATGAGCTATATGTATAACAGATGTATATATACACACACACTATGAGCTATATGTATAACAGATGTATATATACACACACACACTATGAGCTATGTATAACAGATGTATATATACACACACACTATGAGCTATATGTATAACAGATGTATATATACACACACACACTATGAGCTATGTATAACAGATGTATATATACACACACACTATGAGCTATATGTATAACAGATGTATATATACACACACACTATGAGCTATCTGTATAACAGATGTATATATATACACACACTATGAGCTATCTGTATAACAGATGTATATATATACACACACTATGAGCTATCTGTATAACAGATGTATATATATACACACACACTATGAGCTATATGTATAACAGATGTATATATACACACACACTATGAGCTATCTGTATAACAGATGTATATATACACACACACTATGAGCTATATGTATAACAGATGTATATATACACACACACTATGAGCTATATGTATAACAGATGTATATATACACACACACTATGAGCTATATGTATAACAGATGTATATATACACACACACTATGAGCTATATGTATAACAGATGTATACACACACACTATGAGCTATCTGTATAACAGATGTATATATATACACACACACTATGAGCTATATGTATAACAGATGTATATATACACACACACTATGAGCTATCTGTATAACAGATGTATATATACACACACACTATGAGCTATATGTATAACAGATGTATATATACACACACACTATGAGCTATATGTATAACAGATGTATATATATATACACACACTATGAGCTATCTGTATAACAGATGTATATATACACACACACTATGAGCTATATGTATAACAGATGTATATATATATACACACACTATGAGCTATCTGTATAACAGATGTATGTATACACACACACTATGAGCTATATGTATAACAGATGTATATATACACACACACTATGAGCTATATGTATAACAGATGTATATACACACACACACTATGAGCTATATGTATAACAGATGTATATATATACACACACACACACTATGAGCTATATGTATAACAGATGTATATATACACACACACTATGAGCTATATGTATAACAGATGTATATATACACACACACTATGAGCTATATGTATAACAGATGTATATATACACACACACTATGAGCTATATGTATAACAGATGTATATATACACACACACTATGAGCTATATGTATAACAGATGTATATATACACACACACACTATGAGCTATCTGTATAACAGATGTATATATACACACACACTATGAGCTATCTGTATAACAGATGTATATATACACACACACTATGAGCTATCTGTATAACAGATGTATATATACACACACACTATGAGCTATATGTATAACAGATGTATATATACACACACACTATGAGCTATATGTATAACAGATGTATATATACACACACACTATGAGCTATCTGTATAACAGATGTATATATATATACACACACTATGAGCTATCTGTATAACAGATGTATATATACACACACACTATGAGCTATCTGTATAACAGATGTATATATACACACACACTATGAGCTATCTGTATAACAGATGTATATATACACACACACACTATGAGCTATATGTATAACAGATGTATATATACACACACACTATGAGCTATCTGTATAACAGATGTATATATACACACACACTATGAGCTATATGTATAACAGATGTATATATACACACACACTATGAGCTATATGTATAACAGATGTATATACACACACACACTATGAGCTATATGTATAACAGATGTATATATACACACACACTATGAGCTATATGTATAACAGATGTATATACACACACACACTATGAGCTATATGTATAACAGATGTATATATACACACACACTATGAGCTATCTGTATAACAGATGTATATATATATACACACACTATGAGCTATCTGTATAACAGATGTATGTATACACACACACTATGAGCTATATGTATAACAGATGTATATATACACACACACTATGAGCTATATGTATAACAGATGTATATATATACACACACACTATGAGCTATATGTATAACAGATGTATATATATACACACACACTATGAGCTATATGTATAACAGATGTATATATACACACACACTATGAGCTATCTGTATAACAGATGTATATATATATACACACACTATGAGCTATCTGTATAACAGATGTATGTATACACACACACTATGAGCTATATGTATAACAGATGTATATATACACACACACACTATGAGCTATATGTATAACAGATGTATATATACACACACACTATGAGCTATCTGTATAACAGATGTATATATATATACACACACTATGAGCTATATGTATAACAGATGTATATATACACACACACACTATGAGCTATATGTATAACAGATGTATATATATATACACACACTATGAGCTATGTATAACAGATGTATATATATATACACACACTATGAGCTATATGTATAACAGATGTATATATACACACACACTATGAGCTATATGTATAACAGATGTATATATACACACACACTATGAGCTATGTATAACAGATGTATATAAATATATCGGGCGAGCACATTACTATTGACTAAACGCTACCCCGTTACTAAACACCCCGCTATAACGCACACACGGTATATAAAGAGTATGTAAATAGATCATATATACGTGAGTCTCCCCGTCCTTTGCTCGTCACCGTGAGACCGAACGCGACACCGACACAATGACGCAGCGACTGGGGCGACGCCTGCGAGGGGCGGGGTTACACCACAGAGGCGTGGCCTCCGCCGTAAAGGCAAATGACTGAGAGAAGCTGCGTGATGTAAAATAGGTGTGGCTTCAAAAACATTCTGCGCATGCGCACACTGCTGACGGGTCCACCCGACTTTTTTTAATTAAAACTTTATTAACAAACACATATTTTTTGTTATTGTTGCAATAATATAATAAAACTCATGTATTATTACAGGATAAAAAGCAACATGTAATTTATCAAATAACCGTGAAGAAAAAAATTATCCGTCACTGATGACTGAAGGGTTTAAATATCAAAGAAAACGTTCTAAATACAATTTAATTACATTACTGCATTACACAAATGTAGATTACATCTGCAGCCTATAACTATTGACTTACATTATATATCATAGTTAACACAGAAAATGGTTTCAGTGAATGTTACAATTAATTTTCTTTGATAATAAGGTAATAATGACTAAATTGCTAATAAAGTTTATTTAAAAAAAAAATGGAGCGCGCATGCGAGTTGAAGTTGAAATTGCACGCCTTGTGTCTCTGTGAATTTGGACTACATTTCCCGTCGTGCTTTGGCGCATAGTTGCGTCTTGTCGCTAAAGTTTTCGCTAGTTACGCAACAGGAGCTCCCAGAAGCCAGCAGGTTGGTGCTGTAGTTAGTGACTGTCGTGATTGTTTGTGTTTGCGACATTAATAGAATGTCATTATCTAATATATATATAAAGGTTCATACCAGTGTGTGATTAATGCTTTTGTGTTTCATATTACAGAGGCGGTTTTTATACAAATCATAAAGTTGTTTTCTGCACACTGACATATTCATATAGCCTCCTGTTTACTAAACTGATGTTGTATATTTATTTATTAAACAAGTTTTATTTATATATTTACATCATGGGTTTGCTGTACAAATCGTTAAAGGCTTTTCTTTCATGATTCAGATAGAGCAGCAGTTTTAAGCATCTTTCTAATTTACTCCTAGGCTATTCTCATTTTTTTTCATTCTCTTGGTGTCTTTATTTGGCAAAACAGGAATAAAAGCTTAAGAACCGGCCCATTTTGGGTTCAGCACTCTGGATAGTGGTTGCTGATTGGAGGCTACATTTAACCACCAATCAGCAAGCGCTACCAAGGAGCTGAACCAAAAATGGGCCTGCTCCTAAGCTTACATTCCTGCTTTTTCAAATCAAGATACCAAGAGAACGTCTTAGCGGTTTGGCTCTTCTGAAGCCAACGGTACTTCCTGGATGTGATCGCTGTCTGGAGGGTTGTGCCTAGCGTCCCGATCCCATTATTGAAATCTCGCAATTGCGTGATTGATCGCAAGATTTCAATTTGTTTAAATCAGAACGTTGTTCCGATGTAGACAAATTAACCTGGTCATCAAAGGGTTAAAGGGACAGTAAACACCATATCAGTTATAGTATAAAAATATAGATAATCCCTTTATTACCCAGTTTTTTTCATAACCAACACAGTTACTTTTTACCTCTGTGATTACCCTGTATCTAAGCCTCTGCAGTGCGCCCCCTTATCTCAGTTTTACCTCTGTGATTACCTTGTATCTAAGCCTCTGCAGACTGTCCCTTATCTCAGTTTTACCTCTGTGATTACATTGTATCTAAGCCTCTGCAGACTGCTCCTTATCTCAGTTTTACCTCTGTGATTACCTTGTATCTAAGCCTCTGCAGACTGCCCCTTATCTCAGTTTTACCCCTGTGATTACCTTGTATCTAAGCCTCTGCAGACTGCCCCTTATCTCAGTTTTACCTCTGTGATTACCTTGTATCTAAGCCTCTGCAGACTGCCCCTTATCTCAGTTTTACCTCTGTGATTACCCTGTATCTAAGCCTCTGCAGACAGCCCCCTTATCTCAGTTTTACCTCTGTGATTACCTTGTATCTAAGCCTCTGCAGACTGACCCCGTATCTCAGTTTTACCTCTGTGGTTACCTTGTATCTAAGCCTCTGCAGACTGCCCCTTATCTCAGTTTTACCTCTGTGATTACCTTATATCTAAGCCTCTGCAGACTGCCCCTTATCTCAGTTTTACCTCTGTGATTACCCTGTATCTAAGCCTCTGCAGACAGCCCCCTTATCTCAGTTTTACCTCTGTGATTACCTTGTATCTAAGCCTCTGCAGACTGCCCCCTTATCTCAGTTTTACCTCTGTGATTACCTTGTATCTAAGCCTCTGCAGACAGCCCCCTTATCTCAGTTTTACCTCTGTGATTACCTTGTATCTAAGCCTCTGCAGACTGACCCCTTATCTCAGTTTTACCTCTGTGGTTAGCTTGTATCTAAGCCTCTGCAGACTGACCCTTATCTCAGTTTTACCTCTGTGATTACCTTGTATCTAAGCCTCTGCAGACTGCCCCTTATCTCAGTTTTACCTCTGTGATAACCTTGTATCTAAGCCTCTGCAGACTGCCCCCTTATCTCAGTTTTACCTCTGTGATAACCTTGTATCTAAGCCTCTGCAGACTGCCCCCTTATCTCGGTTTTACCTCTGTGATTACCTCTGTATCTAAGCCTCTGCAGACTGCCCCCTTATCTCAGTTTTACCTCTGTGATTACCTTGTATCTAAGCCTCTGCAGACTGCCCCCTTATCTCAGTTTTACCTCTGTGATTAATCTGTATCTAAGCCTCTGTAGACAGCCCCCTTATCTCAGTTTTACCTCTGTGATTACCTTGTATCTAAGCCTCTGCAGACTGCCCCTTATCTCAGTTTTACCTCTGTGATTACCCTGTATCTAAGCCTCTGCAGACTGCTCCCTTATCTCAGTTTTACCTCTGTGATTAATCTGTATCTAAGCATCTGTAGACAGCCCCCTTATCTCAGTTTTACCTCTGTGATTACCTTGTATCTAAGCCTCTGCAGACTGACCCTTATCTCAGTTTTACCTCTGTAATTACCCTGTATCTAAGCCTCTGCAGACTGCCCCTTATCTCAGTTTTACCTCTGTGATTACCTTGTATCTAAGCCTCTGCAGACTGCCCCCTTATCTCAGTTTTACCTCTGTGATTACCTTGTATCTAAGTCTCTGCAGACTGCCCCCTTATCTCAGTTTTACCTCTGTGATTAATCTGTTCTAAGCCTCTGTAGACAGCCCCCTTATCTCAGTTTTACCTCTGTGATTACCTTGTATCTAACCCTCTGCAGACTGCCTCCTTATCTCAGTTTTACCTCTGTGATTACCTTGTATCTAAGCCTCTGCAGACTGCCCCTTATCTCAGTTTTACCTCTTTGATTACCCTGTATCTAAGCCTCTGCAGACTGCCCCCTTATCTCATGTTTACCTATGTGATTACCTTGTAGCTAAGCCTCTGCAGACTAACCCCTTATCTCATTTTTACCTTTGTGATTACCTTGTATCTAAGCCTTTACAGACTGCTCCTTATCTCAGTTTTACCTCTGTGATTACCCTGTATCTAAGCATCTGCAGACTGACCCCTTATCTCAGTTTTACCTCTGTGATTACCCTGTATCTAAGCATCTGCAGACTGACCCCTTATCTCAGTTTTACCCCTGTGATTACCTTGTATCTAAGCCTCTGCAGACTGCTCCTTATCTCAGTTTTACCTCTGTAATTACCTTGTATCTAAGCCTCTGCAGACTGCCCTCTTATCTCAGTTTTACCTCTGTGATTACCTTGTATCTAAGCCTCTGCAGACTGCCCCCTTAGCTCAGTTTTACCTCTCTGATTAACTTGTATCTAAGCCTCTGCATGCTGCCCCTTATCTCAGTTTTACCTCAGTGATTACCTTGCATCTAAGCCTCTGCAGGCTGCCCCTTATCTCAGTTTTACCTCTGTGATTACCTTGTATCTACGCCCCTGCAGACTGCCCCCTTATCTCAGTTTTACCTCTGTGATTACCTTGCATCTAAGCCTCTGCAGACTGCTCCTTATCTCAGTTTTACCTCTGTGATTACCTTGTATCTAAGCCTCTGCAGACTACCCCCTTATCTCAGTTTTACCTCTTTGATTACCTTGTATCTAAGCCTCTGCAGACTGCCCCCTTATCTCAGTGTTACCTCTGTGATTACCTTGTATCTAAGCCTCTGCAGACTGCCCCTTATCTCAGTTATATTAATATACTTTTTACCTCTGTGATTACCTTGTATCTAAGCCTCTGCAGACTGCCCCTTATCTCAGTTATATTAATATACTTTTTGCCTTGTATCTAAGCCTCTGCAGACTGCCCCTTATCTCAGTTATATTAATATACTTTTTACCTTTGTGATTACCTTGTATCTAAGCCTCTGCAGACTGCCCCTTATCTCAGTTATATTAATATACTTTTTACCTCTGTGATTTCCCTGTATCTAACCCTCTGCAGACTGCTCCTTATCTCAGTTAAATAAATATACTTTTTACCTCTGTGATTACCTTGTATCTAAGCCTCTGCAGACTGCTCCTTATCTCAGTTATATTAATATACTTTTTACCTCTGTGATTACCCTGTATCTAAGCCTATGCAGACTGCTCCTTATCTCAGTTTTACCTCTGTGATTACCTTGTATCTAAGCCTCTGCAGACTGCCCCCTTATCTCAGTTTTACCTCTGTGATTACCTTGTATCTAAGCCTCTGCAGACTGCCCCTTATCTCAGTTTTACCTCTGTGATTACCTTGTATCTAAGCCTCTGCAGACTGCCCCATATCTCAGTTTTTCATCTGTGATTACCTTGTATCTAAGCCTCTGCAGACTGCTCCTTATCTCAGTTATGTTAATATACTTTTTACCTCTGTGATTACCTTGTATCTAAGCCTCTGCAGACTGCCCCTTATCTCAGTTATATTAATATACTTTTTACCTCTGTGATTACCTTGTATCTAAGCCTCTGCAGACTGCCCCCTTATCTCAGTTTTTCCTCTGTGATTACCTTGTATCTAAGCCTCTGCAGACTGCTCCTTATCTCAGTTATGTTAATATACTTTTTACCTCTGTGATTACCTTGTATCTAAGCCTCTGCAGACTGCTCCTTATCTCAGTTATATAAATATACTTTTTACCTCTGTGATTACCTTGTATCTAAGCCTCTGCAGACTGCCCCCTTATCTCAGTTTTACCTCTGTGATTACCTTGTATCTAAGCCTCTGCAGACTGCCCTTTATCTCTGTTTTACCTCTGTAATTACCCTGTATCTAAACCTCTGCAGACTGCCCCTTATCTCAGTGCTTTTGTCAGACTTGTATTTTAGCCAATCAATGCCTTCTCGTTTGTTACAACACGGGAGAGAGCACAGTTTTATCTATATGGCACACATGAACTAGCACTGTCTGGCTGTGAAAAACTGTCAAATTGCATTGAGATAAGAGTTGGTCTTCAAGGGCTTATAAATTTAGCATATGAGCCTACCTAGGTTTAGCTTTCATCAAAGAATACCAAGAGAACAAAGCAAATGTGATAATACAAGTTTAATGGAAAGTTGTATAAAATTACATTCCCTGTCTGAATCATGAACATTTTGTTTTTTACTAGACTGTCCCTTTTAATATATATTGAATATAATACAATCGATTGTTCCACTATCTGCAAATGACTTAATGGTGCTCTGTGCTGCTTCTGATACACACTGGCTTCCTGCTAGTGCTCATTGGCTGGTAGGCGCTTCCTGCTAGTGCTCATTGGCTGGTAGGCGCTTCCTGCTAGTGCTCATTGGCTGGTAGGCGCTTTCTGCTAGTGCTCATTGGCTGGTAGGTGCTTTCTGCTAGTGCTCATTGGCTGGTAGGTGCTTCCTGCTAGTGCTCATTGGCTGGTAGGCGCTTCCTGCTAGTGCTTATTGGCTGGAAGGCGCTTCCTGCTAGTGCTCATTGGCTGGAAGGCGCTTCCTGCTAGTGCTCATTGGCTGGAAGGCGCTTCCTGCTAGTGCTCATTGGCTGGAAGGCGCTTCCTGCTAGTGCTCATTGGCTGGTAGGCGCTTCCTGCTAGTGCTCATTGGCTGGCAGGCGCTTCCTGCTAGTGCTCATTGGCTGGCAGGCGCTTCCTGCTAGTGCTCATTGGCTGGTAGGCGCTTCCTGCTACGGTCATTGGCTGGTAGGCCCCTCCTGCTAGTGCTCATTGGCTGGTAGGCGCTTTCTGCTAGTGCTCATTGGCTGGCAGGCACTTTCTGCTAGTGCTCATTGGCTGGCAGGCGCTTTTTGCTAGTGGTCATTGGCTGATAGACGCCATACATTAATGCCACACATAATAGTGTTATAATCTATTATAGCTTTATATATATTATATGTGTTATATAATATTTTTAAAGCCCTGAAATGAATACGGTAAATTGATTTACAGTTCACTGCTCACATGTGCTGTAATATAAATGCAGGTGGCAAAAATTCTTCTGCAAATATTATGTTTTCAGCTAAGGAACCTGTGGAACAAATGCCTCAATAGTGGTCACGTGACCTCTTGGAGCAATTGTGAAACGGTGCAAATTTAAACAGCTTAAAATTAGCTGTGTGTGTGTAGTGTGTATATATATATATCTCAAAATAACGAGTATTGCATTGAGCAATGATACTTTTTTATTGGACTAACTATACATTTATAAGTTGACAAGCTTTCGGAAGAATTCCTTCCTTTATCAAGTCTAAAGCAATACTGACCAATTCAATGGAATTTCCAGATTATATCTTAAAACACAGAATAGCTAAGAAGACAGAAAGTGCAGGGAGAGGAGGAGGTGTTGTAAAAATCATGGGGGGGGCTTAGGTAACAGGCAGACAGTGTCCAGTGTAGGAGAACAGACAGGGGAAATATATAGCTATACATAGAGCATATACTGACATAAAGTTATATATCAACATTGAATCAATATCTATAAAGATGTGAAATTGTATATACAGGGGGAATACAAAAGTTAAAAAAAGACAAAAGTGTGGACATAGGCTTACCTGTGTACCTATGTATAAAGAATGTGGAATACACAATGTAATTGACTAAATGAAAGTACATTACAGAAAATTCTGATAATGTGTTAAAGGGACAGTATACACTCATTTTCATATAACTGCATGTAATAGACACTACTATAAAGAATATGATGCACAGATACTGACATAAAAATCCAGTATAAAACTGTTAAAAACTTAATTAGACGCTCTCAGTTTAGCTCTGTTGAAAAGGTAGCCGGAAAGCCCACTGTAAGTGGGAAATAAGACACTCCCTCCTCCCCCCTTCTTTTGCATATGAAAAGACCCTTTACACAAACAGGAGCAAGCTGAAGAAGGTAGCTGACTGTATTCTCATAAAACTTTGGGGCTTGGTTAGGAGTCTGAAAATCAGAGCAATATTATTGAAAAATAAGCAAAACTATATATTTAAAAAAAAAACCAAAAAAAAACCTTTATGAGCAATATAAATAGATCATTTAAAAAGCATTTATGCAAAGAAAAAATCAGTGTATAATGTCCCTTTAAGAATCCAGAGTCCACATTTAGTCCAGAATTAAACAAGTTGAAGTGCATTATCATTTTCATATCAAAGGTTTTTCTTTCCATGGTGTTTTTTAAGTTGCCTCTGAGAATTTTGATTTTGAGGTTTTGGATGGAGTGGTCAGGTTGGGTGAAATGGTGACCAACAGGGGTGCAGTATTTTGTTTCACAGTGGTTTTTGATTGAGTGTCTGTGTAAGTTCATCCGAAGGTGCAGTTTTTGGCTTGTTTCTCCAATATAGCATCCCATTTCACATGCAGTGCAATGTATCATATATATACCACATTTGCAGATATACATGAATATGCCACTTTAATGTTATAGGATTTATTATTGTGATTTGCTGTGCTGCTTTCGCAAACGTGTTGACACAGTTTGCAGAGTGCTTTATAGCAGCACTTGGTTCCATTCTGAGTGTTCTTTTTCTCAACTGGTAGCTTCCTATGTACCAGTTTCTGCTTTAGGTTAGGTGGTTGTCTGTATGCCAGGATTGGGGGTTTTGGAAAGATTTTTTTGAGTGTGGGATCCTCTAAGAGTAGTGGCTGTAAGTCTTTTATGATTTTTCGTATCCCTTCCACAGCAGGGTTGTATTTGACTACTAGTGGGATACGTGATATGTTTTTCTTCTCCCTGTATTGTAGTAAGTGTTCACGTGGAGAATTGATCGCAGAGTTAATTTTTTTATTTATAATCCTTGTTTTGTAACCTTTTTCTCTGAATGATTGGGACAGTGTGATGAGGTGTTTGTCACGGTCCTTGGTATCTGAGCAAATTCTATGGTATCTTGTAGCCTGACTGTAGATTATGGATTTTTTAATGTGATTGGGGTGGGAGCTGGAGCTGTGGAGGTAGCTGCATCTATCTGTTGGTTTCCTGTATACAGATGAGTGCAGTTTGCCATTTGTGATGGATATTGTTGTATCCAGGAAGCTGACACAGTCTCTAAAAAAGTTCATTTTGAGCTTGATTGATGCATGAAATAGATTAAATGATTTATGAAAATGTTGAAGGTTTTTTCTCCTTCTGTCCATATGATGAAAATATCATCTATGTAGCGAAAGTATTTGAAGGGTTTGTGAGGGTGAGTGGCTAGGAATCTCTGTTCTAAGTCAGCCATGAAGAGGTTTGCATACTGTGGTGCCATTTTGGTGCCCATGGCTGTTCCCATGGTTTGTAAGTAGATGAAGTGGTTGAAGATGAAATAATTGTGAGTAAGTATAAATTCTGTAAGTTTACTGACTGTAGAAGCACTATATGTCTGGTTAGGGCTGTCGGAGGAAAGAAAGTTTAAGCAGGCATCAATACCGTCTTTATGTGGAATATTGCTGTACAGGGATTCCACATCCATTGTCACAAGTATAGTATCGTCTGGCAATTCTGTTATCTGGCTGATTTTGTTAAGAAAATCAGTGGTGTCTTTTATAAAGCTAGTGGTGTTAATAACTAAAGGCTTAAGAATATTCTCCACTAGGCCCAATATTTGCTCAGTCAGAGTGTCCATGCCTGTTATTATTGATCTTCCTGGGTTCCCTGGTTTGTGGATTTTTGGGAGCATGTAGAATGTCCCTATGCTAGGGTTAGAGGGCACCAGTTTGTCCAGTTTATGTTGCGTGTGTTTAGGGAATGTTTTAATTAGTTTTCTAAGTTGCAAAGTGTATTCCTGGATGGGGTCCTTTTCCAGTTTCTTGTAATAAGTTTGATCTGATAATTGTCTATTTCCCTCTGTGATGTAGTCCTGTGTATTCATGATCACCACTGCTCCTCCCTTGTCCGCAGGCTTAATGGTAATATTTTCATTATTTCTTAATTTTTTTTTATAGCGTTTTTTTTTCTAAGTGTGAGAGGTTATACATTATTTTTTTCTGCTGTGTGTTGAGCAGAGATGCAGTTCTCAACCGGAAGCTTTCAATATAGCTGTCCAATTTTGTGTTGCGTCCTGGTGCAGGTGTGAAGATTGTGTTCTTTTTCCTTCCATTGTAGTCCTCCATAGTGCTGGTATTTTCTTTGTCATAGAAGAATTCTTTTAGCCACAATCTCCTGAAGAATTCTTCTAAGTCTGAGTACAAAAAATTTTTTTTTTTTGTAATGTACGTTCATTTAGTCAATTACATTGTATATTCCACATTCTTTATACATAGGTACACAGGTAAGCCTATGTCCACACTTTTGTCTTTTTTTTAACTTTTTTATTCCCCCTGTATATACAATTTCACATCTTTATAGATATTGATTCAATGTTGATATATAACTTTATGTCAGTATATGCTCTATGTAAAGCTATATATTTCCCCTGTCTGTTCTCCTACACTGGACACTGTCTGCCTGTTACCTAAGCCCCCCTCATGATTTTTACGACACCTTCTCTCCCTGCACGGTCTTCTTAGCTATTCTGTGTTTTAAGATACAATCTGTAAATTCCATTGAATTGGTCAGTATTGCTTCAGACTTGATAAAGGAAGGAATTCTTCCGAAAGCTTGTCAACTTATAAATGTATAGTTAGTCCAATAAAAAAAGTATCATTGCTCAATGCAATACTCTTGTTATTTTGATATCTAAATCTCTGGACTAACACGGCTACTCCAATCAACGTGTGTGTATATATATATATATATATATATATATATATATATATATATATATATATATATATATATATATATATATATATATATATATATATATATATATATATATATATATATATATATATATATATATATATATACACATACATACACATAAAGTAATGTGTCTGTGTGTATATATGTATATAACCTGTGTATTTATTGTATATGTTTATATATAATCCCAGAGGCAGAACTTTTTCTCACTTCTGCAATGATGTTTTTTTTTTAGTGAAAATGTTTCTGCTGGTCACTTTGAAATTAAACTTTTATTTTAAATGGGGCTATTTACACTAAGGTACCACCTTAATTGCACTGATAATTATTGGAGAATAAAGCAATTTTTAAAGTTTAATATATTGCAGCAACTGAAAATAGCATTGCAGATTAGCTACAGAAAAAAAAAAAGTTTTTTAGAATGTCACTTAAATAAAATTGTTTCTTTTGCTCTTGGTCCAATATTACATAATTATATGGTAAACATGAAGTAATAAAAACTGTGCAATGCTTATAATTAAATGACTTACACTCAGTATTCACAGCTTTGCAGACTGGGAAACGCTAGAGGGCAGGGTTGAAAAATCCACGACAGCCAGTCCTCAATCAAAGCATTGCCACTTTGCAATTCTGCTCCATATTTGACTGTACTCTTCAAACAGCTCTGGCTGCACTATGTTAAGGAAAACGTATACAATGCAGCCATTGCATAGCACTGTTTGAAAAAAGCCTGATTTGGCGCAATGCTGCAAAATTAATTCCCATGAAAGTCTATGTCCTGTTGTTTCTGCAGACCTACTGCATTTTCTGCAATGGCATCTCAGATCACAGCATGTTCTGTCTTGGTAATATACACCTCCTGGCTCCTACATTTATGTTCAGCCTCCTAGATTTTGAACAGATGTATCGAACCCTGATTTAACCTGCTAATTTGGTACCTTTCCCTTCGTACATCAATTGATAGTTTGTCAGTAATGAGCTGACACTGTGGTTAAAGGGACACTGTAACCAAAAAATTTCTTTTGTGATTCAGATTGAGCATGAAATTTTAAGCAACTTTCTAATTTACTCCTATTATCAAATTTTCTTCATTCTCTTGGTATCTTTATTTGAAATGCAAGAATGTAAGTTTAGATGCCGGCCCATTTTTGGTGAACAACCTGGGTTGTCCTTGCTGATTGGTGGATAAATTCATCCACCAATAAAAAATTGCTGTCCAGAGTACTGAAACCAAAAAAAAAAGCTTAGATGCCTTCTTTTTCAAATAATGATAGCAAGAGAAAGAAGAAAAATTGATAATAGGAGTAAATTAGAAAGTTGCTTAAAATTGCATGCTCAATCTGAATCACGAAAGATTTTTTTTGGGTACAGTGTCCCTTTAAGTGTTGACTAGTTGAGAAAAACATTTAAAGGGATACAATGCTGAAAAAAAAAATGATTTTTGTTGTTATTTTTGTACTGAATAAGCCAGACTAGTTATTAAGTTTCAATGTATATTTTAACAGCTTTTACTTGTGCAAAAATATATTTGTTTCTCCAGTTTTAGTCCACAAAAATCCTTACTTGTGTTATACTCTTCTCCTGGCCACCAGGAGGGAAAGACACCCTACAGCAAAAGATTAAATATCCCTCCCACTTCCTGATCCTCCCAGTATTTGTCTTTGCCTAGTCTAGGAGATGGTGAAGATAGAGGTTCTCTGCATTTTATTGATGGTTTTTAGGGATATTAATCCCATTTTTCCTCTCAATAGGATAGTTCCTGGAAGAGAGGGACGTAGGAGAGTACTTGTTGTGCAATGTAACTCTCCTAGTTGGAATCGCAAGCCTGCCACGGGTGTCACTGGCATAGTTCCTTTAGCCTCCTCCTGTTTTGCCCATGAAAATGTACTCCCTCAATATATCGTCTTCTGTTAGTGACAGTACAGGATGGGCTCTCTGCTGTATCTTCAGGAATAACATCTAGGCAAGAGCCGTGGAGGGGACATTTGCTGGTAAGTACCTACATGTCTCGCAGGCTACAAAGGGTACAGTTACTATATTGCCAGTTCCTAGCAGGTTGGCCCACTAGGAGACAATGTTTCACAAAGCTAGGACTGGTTTTCACAGCAGATGGTCATCAGTGTAGACTGTGCACATTTAGATTAACCAGTGGGTCAAGCTGTGTTGACTCAATGCCATAATTTTTATTTGTATTTCACTCTTTTTGGGCTTATATCTCTTTATTAAAGATCAGATAAGGAATTTCACAGTTTTTTGGCGCTCTTTCTATCTCTTCCTCCCGTTTCGGGTTGTGGCCTTAGTGCACTACCGGAGGTCTATCCCTTTAGTATCTGAGTGGTACTGGAGGAAGTAAGACCGTTATTCCTTTTGTAAAGGGGGTCCAGTAGATGTTTAAAACATCACTTTAAAGTTATGGCAAACCTGTCAAGTGTATTGTGTATACTTAACGTTTATGACAGATTACAGTTCGCAGCTAGTATATACTTATACTACCAAGGGGATCTCTGTTACAGGTGATAATTTATTACTGTGTAATCTTATTAATGTATTTTACAGGTGACTGGTGTAATATCCAGTATTTTCATCTGTCTTTATTACTGTAGTGGAGCAGAATGGACCTGGTTCTGCTGGGGTAATTCATGCAGTCATGGCTTCTCAAATAGCCTCGGGTCTGGATGCAACAGTTTGGAATGAGTAGTACAAGCTCAATCTTCTATCTGCTTGTCAGACCTTGAGTTCTTACCCCAAATGTTTAAGGCTCAGGGTTTGGAGACAGTGGGTCTATTATCACCAGATGCTATTTCGTTTGTAGGGTTTTTCTTTTGGCATCTACTTTATGATTTCTAAGACGGTAGAATAGTGCGCACTACAGCCTGTCTTTGTTGTCCCATTTGTTTTTTTTTCAGCTAGAAAATTGATTTTAATCAGATATTTTCCTTACTAACATCCTTGGGCTTTGTCTTCCTTCAACAGTCTTAGGAAAGACACACGGGCAGGTTTACCTATAACATTTTTGGAAATTTGTACAATCTTCAGATCTCTGCGGACGTAGTTTGTATCAAGTATTTTCCATCTTTCTTGTTAAGTTTGTCTTCATTATTAGTAGCCTACATCATCCTACAGTGTGGTATTGTATTCTTTAGCGAGGGAAGTGTTTTCCTCACTTCCTAAGTGGAGCAGATGTTTATCTTTGTCCTATCACAGCAATCCACATTCCTGGGGACACCAAATAGGAATCGGATCATTTCAATCTTCTGTGTCTCTTCTCGGGAGTAGGGTTTTTGATCAAAAGAGTTTAGATCTGAGAGGGGGTGCTGGGCTTTCCCGGAGATCGACATGATCACATTCTGTTTGAGTCTCAAACTTCCCCCTCTCTATGGGTAAACATTGAGAGTCCCTCAAGCGGAATTGAGAGCTACTGTTTGCAGTCCTGTAGCATTTCCCGCTGATTTATCTGTTTCCCTTATGTATTCTTAGTTTGAGGGTCATTGATCGAATCATACAAAATGAGGGATTCCACATTGGTCAGGATGACCTGTCCTCATCCTTAGTGTTTTCCTCAACACCTTGATCTGGAATTCCAATTTGTTTGCTAAAAAAGAAAAAGAGGTTCCCATCTATATGTAGCTGATACCCTTGATTAAGGTTTGCATGCCAGTTCCTATAAAAAAAAATAATCCATGCAGTGGGGAAGGGTATGTCTTAGTTTTTTGGCCTAAGTCATACATGGGATTCTATTCAGATGTCTAAATCGTGTTCCTTCTTTAGGAGGGTTTAGACAAAGGTCTGTTGACCAGCACACTAATGGGTCTCATATCTGCACTTTCAGTTAATTGCAGGCAGCTAGTTTGTCTTAAAGATATTCAATATTTGTTAAGGCCTGGGTTAGAGTTAGATCAGGTCACAAGCCCATGTCTCTTGGAGATTTGATCTAGATTCTCATGGTGGTACTCTCTTTCCTTTGAACTTTTGGCTACATTGGACCTAGAGTTGTTATCTAGGTTTTCTTTTTATTAGTCACTTAATCTGCAACGTCAGTCCCTGAGTTAGAGCCATTTTCCCTGTGATATGCTGTATCAGATTTTTCATCAGGACAGGATGATTTCTTGTACCTTGTACATTTTTATGGTTATGGTCTTCTCTCCAGAGTAATTTTACCAAAAATCCAACATCTTAAAAGGAGAAATTGTTTCTCAATCTAGTTCTATTCAGGGCATTGAAGCTTTTTTTTTTTTTTTTTTTTTTTTCTTCTTCTGACTACTGATTTCTTTTAGCAGTATTCAATTGGTTTGTTTCTTTAGTCATGGTTGAGAAGCCTAATTCTGGGAGCTTACTGGAATGCGGGATATTCGCTGTCTGATGTATTACAGCTCCTCCAACTCGTTGGGTACCTATTTATTGGACTTTTGGGAATAAGGTAATCTGTCTGTCAATTTTGCAAGGCTGCAGTGTGATAATTTTTTTTATAACTCTCGCTGTATTTGATCACTTTGAGGTTTTGGTTTCGGGCAAGGCAGCTTTAGGCAGAACGTTTTATTTCGCTTTGTTTCCTGGTTAATAGTTGACTGACTTCATTTTTATCCCACCGGGTTTCCTTTGTGGGGTCCACAGCTTGGGCATTAGTTCCCACAAGTAAGGATTTTCGTGGAATATCACCACCTTTAGGAAGAAAACATAATTTATTCTTACCTGATGATAAATTCCTTTCTTTCTTGGTGGTGATAGTCCACGAACCCGCACAATTTTCTTAGTGGCAGCATTTCTAGTTTGCATCTCTTTACCCTACTATCTTCCTTACTTCTTCCTCCTATACTTGACTATACGTAATACTGAGATAATCAGGAAGTGGGAGGGATATTTAAGCTTTTATTTTAGGGTGTCTGCCTCCTCCCGGTGGCCAGGAGATGAATTCCCACTAGTAAGGATTTTTATGGGCTTTCACCACCAAGGAAGAAAGGAATTCATCAGGTAAGAATAAATTATGTTTTTTATCCTGTTTAGCTGCTGGATTTTATATACATGATGATAGAAATACTTTTTGGCGCAACATCCCTTTAACTCCGAAATAAACTCCAGCCAATAGTTTATTTACTGTTAAATCTGCTACATAAATCTTTTTTTGATGACTTGTCAAATAATATTTAGGTTACAATTGTCACCACACCCAAGATACAGGTGTGTCAGGGTTGTGTGCAGTGCAGCCTATGAAGTATGTAATATTCATACCAGGTGGCATGTCTTTTGTAATTTATTAAAAAGCAATGGTGTGTAAGTATGTTTTACATATAGTGTACACTCTTGAGGCTACCTAAGTATGCTATACAAATAAAGTCAATTTGCAGGTAAATCACTCTCTCTTCCACAGAGCACATATATAATGTCAGTCCAAACAATTAAAGTAAGGTAGGACCTTCACACACCCCCTAGGTAGTAAGCAAGAATCATATGGTGAGTCAGAGTTCAGAAATACACACTGTTTACCCCAGGATACATTCCTGCATGCACTTCTAGTACGGTTCAGGTAACAGACAAAATTAGGTTTGAGAACAAACTTTGTACTAATTAGTTAGCCGGACACATACCTCTCTGTATTATCCGCTTGTTCCTAAAACCTCTGATGTGCACCTCTTGAGCAGAAGCAGAAAACATGCTGCTTATTAATGCATGAACTATATGATACAAGGGTTACTTTGTCCTCCAAACATGGAGTATGTCTTGCATAAGTTTTGTTGAAACGACGCTCCAATGCGCTGTCCTGCTGCCGAACTTGCTTCCATAAACTATTAGGTCTCCTTGATAGGAGGGGGTGGGGGTCTCTCAATGTCCAATCCCGCGGTTTGCCAGATACAGGGTAACAGAGCATGTTGCCGGTCCAGTAAAGTTAGTAAAAACAAAATAGTTGCATGCTCTGTTCTTCAAACATAAAACATATCTTTATTTGTACATTTAAAAATACATTGATATCCAAGCCACCAAAACAAAGATAAACTGTGAGAAGCGCAGCACAACGGCTTACGCATTTCGGGAGAGTCCCGTAATCATAGCCTAACTTGTGCTACCCATACTTTACTTAAAAACACTACAAAACTATTTGATTGGATAAAAAAACTGGCGCTGCTACACAGTTAACACCTGGGTCCACAGCACGGTACTAATTGATCTGATTATTTAGACCTAGTAAGAGTATCGTTAGATATACAGTGTGTGTGATATAAAATAAAGCATTTAGTTGAATTTTATAGGATAGTTTGCATAAAGCAGGCTATTATGAGATGAATAACTACTTCTATTGTAGGACATTAAGATATACTATATAAATCTCATTTGGTGCTTTTTATTATATCACACACACTGTATATCTAACGATACTCTTACTTGGTCTAAATAATCAGATAATGAGCTTATACAGCTGTTTGCCTTACCTTTATATGTATAGGAGTATTTTTAAAACCAGTGGTGTGATTTAGTATACACATTCTATCAATTAGTACCGTGCTGTGGACCGAGGTGTTAACTGTGTAGCAGCGCCAGTTTTTTTTATCCAATCAAATAGTTTTTGTAGTGTTTTTAAGTAAAGTATGGGTAGCACAAGTTAGGCTATGATTACGGGACTCTCCCGAAACGCGTAAGCCGTTGTGCTGCGCTTCTCACAGTTTATTTTTGTTTTGGTGGCTTGGATATCAATGTATTTTTAAATGTACAAATAAAGATATGTTTTATATTTGAAGAACAGAGCATGCAACTATTTTGTTTTTACTAACTTTACCTAAGTATGCTGCCATGGAAAGCAGCTAAGAGAGAGTCAATTTCATTAAAGGAAAAATAGCATTTTTTTCCAGGTGCTCTGTCTTATGATAGCTTTATTTTTGCATGTCCCATATTCCTTTTTATTTTTTTTTATTTCATACTTATTATTTTTTCTTCTCATAGAAAAGACAAACATAAATAAAAAAATGTCATGTATCCTTATCAAATAAAATCCTTCCCCTCCCAAAAAAATACAGATACATAATTAGTATTACGGAAAGGGAGTAGAATGCTTCTTTGTATTTCAGGAGAATAATATTATCCCATTTTTTTTTTATCAAAAGTTATTTCCGTTTTAGTATTAATTTCAATGGCACGTTATTCTAGTATCATATGATCATACATTTTATTTATAAATTCTCCAATTGTGGGATTTTTTTTTTTAGATATACACTTTATCAAAATCATATGTCTACAAACTAGAATGTTCAAGGACCGCTGAGAGTCTGGGAAATTCTTCCTCTATAACTTTATATCAGAGAAAGAAAAAGTCTTTATTATTTAATATATATAAAAAAAAAAGCACCTGTAAGGGTAAGCCCACTCGTTGTCTGAGAGTGTATTTCAAGTACGTAGCTTTCAAGTAATTTTTCAGGAGTATCTCAATATAGCTTAATAGGGTTTTTACTAATTCCTGGTGAACACTTTGGAAGGTTTGACATTACGCCTGGAATATTAACCTATTGTTATTTGACAGTCTCAGTCTTTTTATCCTAGCTAATTTTATAGCATCTTATACAAGTAACAGAAAAAAATTATTAAACAGCGCTTGCTACCTGAAGGGAAAAAGACCTATCACAATGTTGCTAATGTGGTATGGATGTTAGTTATACCACTCAAAATATGTCTAAGACCAAAATTAATCAAATACACAATAAAATGAACTTAATTATATACATTAAACACTCAATAAAAATTTAAAGTTAATTCATGCACTAATAAAATTGATATAAATCTAAAAATACTATTTGATATAGTAAAATATAATAAAAACAAGATCTCACCCAAAACCAAGGATGTCTGAATATATCTGAGTATATCTGAATAATCCGGAAACCAGGTGCAGCTGTTTACCGGAGGTGTCCTTCGTGCCGCCCGGAGCAGGGTAGAATCCAAAAATCTGTAAAAAAAAACAAAGCGCAACCGGATTCAAGTGTAGATAATGGGAATGGAACACGCCACACAGCTATGTTGCACTTACAATGTTACAATTTTTTTTTGTTGCATATCAACATATCCCAACATTTTTTCAAATGAGATGAAGGATAAAACCGTTAAAGTTGGTGGGCAAGAAATGATAAAAAACAAAACACAACTGAATAAATAAATAAAACAGAACACAGTCCTCGTAGATGAGTCGCTCCTTCCGAATAATCTCAAAGCCAATCCCGATATTCAGCACTCACTGCCTGCGTGATCACGTCCCGTATGGACTTCTGGGCTTGTGGCATGGATATCAATCGCCGTGCTTGGAAGGAAGAAACAAGGTATAATTTCTACGGACTCCTACGGATCCTTCAAAGACTCAAACTTGGTCTCAACGTGTTTCAACCGCCAACGTGCGGTCTTTCTCAAGAGGTGATGTATCCACAGTGGAAATGACGTTCCTTATATAGCTGATAGTCTCTTCTAATAGGTCAACATCACTCTGAACGACATTTTTCATGTTTCATCATATTCCGATCCAACCTTCTGTCTATAAACAGCTCAAAAACAATGTATATATAATATGTGGTGCTAAATAGAAAAGGAAAAATTCATACACAATAGTTCATTTTAACACAATGATCCTATAATCATAACCAATAATACACTACTTAAAAACATATCAATATGATATTTAGGACTAAAACAATTCATTGGTACAAAATGATAATTCTCCATGAAATCACACCATGGTTATGGTGAGTTGCTAAATCAACACAAATTGTTGGTAGTATATTATTATTAATAACATAATTAATAACATAATTAATAACAACCACTGATGACCCATTCAAAATTTTTAACTGGTGCTTACAGTATTTGAACAAACAACTTTGCAAAACAGCTTTACATAAAGGCAGCCAGATCTAAATCAACATTCAGACCCCCTTTTTTTAAAAAAATTGGAGAAACTTTTACAACAGGATTCTCGTGAGTGGCAGGATCTTATTCTATTGGATAACTATGTATCCCATAATATAATACTGTCAGGGTGCCAGGAATCAGACTGAGAAGAGAAGTGCAAAAATAATCGCACCTTTTATTAATAGCAAAAAATAATAAAAAGTCCACAAGTCAAAAAACAAGCCAGGAGTCCAAACCAGAGCTGGTAGTCAGATGAGCCGAGTCAGGAGCCAAAGCGAATAGTCAGACGAGCCGGAATCAGCAACAAGGAAAACAGCAGAGTCAGGAACAAGCCAGGGATCAGGAACCAGGAAGGACGTCAGGCAGCCAGGTAATACACAGGAACTCTCACAAACAGGTCTGAGACAACGCAAAGGCAAAGCATACTGAACAGAGGCCCTTTAAATAATAAGTGATGACATCACAATTCTGAGACTGCATCCTGTCTCACATGGATGATGCACACCCAGTCTGGCCATAAAAGGAAGTGCAGGAAATGAGCAGCATCCCCCACAATGCACCATAGTCAGGAAGAGAGGTGAGTAAAATGGCTGCCAGCAGCACATGGCAAACAAAACAGAGAAAAAAACCCTGACAAATACCCAGAGGTCTACGTTTATTTAAATATCCTTCCTTTGATTTAGAAGATGTGGAATTCACAACTGAGTGGGAGGAGTATTTACATGAATGCTCTATAAAATTGATCAAAATTTTGGTTAAATATAGAGAATTCAAATAAAAGCAAATCAAAGAGGAATTGGAATTAATATTCTCTAAAATTCAATGTTATAAAACAGATGAAAAGTGGATTACTATAAATATTAGTATCCAAACCAGAATTAAGAAGTTAGATTCTGAACTTATGGCAGCCAAACAAATGAAATTAGTTATGGACATACAAGATTTTAAGGAGGACAAAGTGTATACTTTTGAGAAGAAATCACAAAATGCACGCATGCTAAAAGATAAACTAAAATTTAGAATCAATGAAAAACACTGTTTCTCATCATAATAATTCTAATCAATCCGTCAAAACCCCCCTCGAGAAGAGGAGTTGGGGACCTGATAATCAATACAATAGGGAGTATGGAAATGAGAAGTATAAAGGGGTTAACAAAGAGGAGGGTAGGACTATATACCACGATCCTAACAGACATCAATATAGACAATATACAGGTTATAATACACATAATGGGAACATGCAGGACCCTCAGAGAGACAATGGCAATTTTAAAGTGAATGTAAATTTTGATGCTAAAGTGCCCAGTTTTTAAAACTTCGATTAAAAACAGGGGCACTTTAATTCATCAAAATTTACATTTCACTCCTGTTGTGAAAAAAAAAGTTACCTTTCTCCAACATAGGTGTGTCCGGTCCACGGCGTCATCCTTACTTGTGGGATATTCTCTTCCCCAACAGGAAATGGCAAAGAGCCCAGCAAAGCTGGTCACATGATCCCTCCTAGGCTCCGCCTTCCCCAGTCATTCTCTTTGCCGTTGTACAGGCAACATCTCCACGGAGATGGCTTAGAGTTTTTTGGTGTTTAAATGTAGTTTTTATTCTTCAATCAAGAGTTTGTTATTTTAAAATAGTGCTGGTATGTACTATTTACTCTGAAACAGGAAAGAGATGAAGATTTCTGTTTGTAAGAGGAAAATGATTTTAGCAACCGTTACTAAAATCGATGGCTGTTTCCACACAGGACTGTTGAGAGGAATTAACTTCAGTTGGGGGAAACAGTGAGCAGACTTTTGCTGCTTGAGGTATGACACATTTCTAACAAGACTCGGTAATGCTGGAAGCTGTCATTTTCCCTATGGGAACCGGTAAGCCATTTTCTTAAGTTTAAGTAAAAGAATAAAGGGCTTCATTAGGGCTTAAAAAACTGGTAGACATTTTTCTGGGCTAAAACGATTACTTTACTAAGTATATTTGGCAGATTATTACTTTTAATAGTTGTTAAATCTTGGGGATTGTTTTAATAAAAACGGCAGGCACTGTATTGGACACCTTTTTCACTGGGGGCCTTTTCTAGTCATAGACAGAGCCTCATTTTCGCGCCTCTAATGCGCAGTTGTTTTTAGAAAGCATGGCATGCAGATGCATGTGTGAGGAGCTAAGAACCACTGAAAAAGCTTATAGAAGGCATCATTTGGTATCGTATTCCCCTCTGGGCTTGGTTGGGTCTCAGCAAAGCAGATACCTGGGACTGTATAGGGGTTAAATGTAAAAACGGCTCCGGTTCCGTTATTTTAAGGGTTAAAGCTTTCAAATTTGGTGTGCAATACTTTTAAGGCTTTATGTTACTGTGGTGAAATTTTGGTGAAATTTGAACATTTCCTTCATACTTTTTCACATATTCAGTAATAAAGTGTGTTCAGTTTAAAATTTAAAGGGACAGTAACGGTTTTATTGTAAAACGTTTTTTGTGCTTTGTTGACAAGTTTAAGCCTGTTTAACATGTCTGAACCATCAGATAACGATGTTCTATATGTATGAAAGCCAATGTGTCTCCCCATTTAAATATATGTGATATATTTGTGTCATAATGTCCAAACAAAGTAGGGATAATAATGCCATAGATATGATATTGCCCAAGATGATTCCTCTAATGAGGGGAGTAAGCATGGTACTGCATCATCCCCTTCTGTGTCTACACCAGTTTTGCCCACACAAGAGGCCCCTAGTACATCTAGTGCGCCAATACTTATTACCATACAACAATTAATGGTTGTAATGGATAATTCTATTGCATGCATTTTTTCCAAAATGCCTACTTATCAGAGAAAGCGTGATTGCTCTGTTTTAAACACTGAAGAGCAAGAGGACGCTGATGATATCTGTTCTGACATACCCTCACACCTATCTGAAGGGGCCAGGAGGGAGGTTTTGTCTGAGGGAGAAATTTCAGATTCAGGGAAAATTTCTCAACAAGCAGAACCTGATATTGTAACTTTTAAATTTAAATTTCAACATCTCCACGCACTACTTAAGGAGGTATTATCTACTCTGGATGATTGTGACAATTTGGTCATTCCAGAGAAATTAGGTAAGATGGACAAGTTCCTAGAGGTTCCGGTGCCCCCCGATGTTTTTCCTATACCCAAGCGGGTGGCGGACATAGTAAATAAGGAGTGGGAAAGGCCCGGCATACCTTTTGTCCTCCCCCTATATTTAAGAAATTAGTTCCTATAGTCGACCCCAGAAAGGACTTATAGCATACAGTACCCAAGGTCGAGGGGGCGGTTTCTACTCTAAACAAACACACTTCTATTCCTATAGAAGATAGTTGTGCTTTCAAGATCCTATGGATTAAAGGTTAGAGGGTTTGCTTAAAAAGATGTTTGTTCAGCAAGGTTACCTTCTACAACCAATTTCATGCATTGTTCCTGTCACTACAGCTGCGTGTTTCTGGTTCGAAGAACTATAAAAGTCGCTCAATAAAGAATCTTCGTACGAGGAGGTTTTGGACAGAGTTCAAGCTCTTAAATTGGCTAACTCTTTTTTATTTTAGATGCCGCTTTGCAATTAGCTAGATTAGCGGCGAATAATTCAGGGTTTGCTATCGTGGCGCGCAGAGCGCTTTTGCTTAACATCCCTTTCAAGGGTAAAACACTGTTTGGCCCTGACTTGAAAGAGATTATTTCAGACATCACTGGGGAAAGGGCCACGCCCTTCCTCTGGATAGGTCTTTTAAGGCTAAAAAGAAGCCAAATTTTCGTCCCTTTCGCAGAAACGGACCAGCCTCAAATTCTACACCCTCTAAGCAAGAGGGTAATACTTCTTAAACCAAGCCAGCCTGGAGGCCGATGCAAGGCTGGAACAAGGGTAAGCAGGCCAAGTCACCTGCCACTGCTACCAAAACAGCATGAAGTGTTGGCCCCCGATCTGGGAAGGATCTGGTGGGGGGCAGACTTTCTCTCTTTGCTCAGGCTGGGGCAAGAGATGTTCAGGATCCTTGGGCGCTAGAAATAGTTTCTCAAGGTTATCTCCTGGAATTCAGGGAACTACCCCCAAGGGGAAGGTTCCACGGGTCTCAATTATCTTCGAACAGACATTCTTACACTGTGTAGAAAACCTGTTAAGCATGGGAGTGATTCATCCTGTTCCATTAGGAGAACAAGGGATGGGTTTTTACTCCAACCTGTTCATAATTCCCAAAAAAGAGGGAACATTCAGACCTATTTTAGATCTCAAGATTCTAAACAAGTTTCTAAGGGTTTCATCATTCAAAATGGAAACCATTCGAACGATCCTTCCTACCATCCAGGAAGGTCAATTCATGACCACGGTGGACTTAAAGGATGCGTACCTACGTATTCCTATCCACAAGGAACATTTTCGGTTCCTAAGGTTCGCCTTTCTGGACAAGCATTACCTGTGGCACTTCCATTCGGATTAGCCACTGCTCCAAGGATTTTCACAAGGGTACTAGGGTCCCTTCTAGCGGTGCTAAGACCAAGGGGCATTGCAGTAGTACCTTACTTGGACGACATCCTGATTCAAGTGTCGTCTCTGTCAAAGCAAGGGCTCATACGGACATTGTCCTAGCCTTTCTCAGATCTCACAGGTGGAAAGTGAACATAGAAAAAAGTTCTCTGTCCCCGTCAACAAGAGTTCCCTTCTTGGGAACAATAATAGTTTCCTTAGAAATGAAGGTTTTTCTGACAGAGGCCAGAAAATCAAAACTTCTAAGCTCTTGTCAGGTACTTCATTCTGTTCTTCTTCCTTCCATAGCGCAGTCCATGGAAGTAATAGGTTTGATGGTTGCGGCAATGGACATAGTTCCTTTTGCACGAATTCATCTAAGACCATTGCACCTGTGCATGCTCAGACAGTGGAATGGGGATTATACAGACTTGTCTCCGACGATACAAGTAGATCAAATAACCAGAGATTCACTCCGTTGGTGGCTGACCCTGGACAACCTGTCACAGGGAATGAGCTTCCGCAGACCAGAGTAGGTCATTGTCACGACCGACGCCAGTCTGGTGGGCTGGGGCGCGGTCTGGGAACCCCTGAAAACTCAGGGTCTATGGTTTCGGGAAGACTCTCTTCTCCCGATAAACATAATGGAACTGAGAGCGATATTCAATGCTCTCAGGGCTTGGCCTCGACTAGCAAAGGCCAAATTCATAAGGTTTCAATCAGACATCATGACGACTGTTACATATATCAACCATCAGGGGGTAACAAGGAGTTCCCTGGCGATGGAGGAGCATCCGGGGGAGTGGGAACTCCATCTGGAAATCTTTGCCCAAATAACTCAATTATGGGGCATTCCAGACATGGTTCTGATGGCCTCTCGTCAGAACTTCATGGTTCCTTGTTACGGGTCTAAATCCAGGGATCCCAAGGCGACTCTATTGGATACAATAGTAGCACCTTGGATCTTCAACCTAGCTTATGTATTCCCACCGTTTCTTCTCATTCCCAGGCTGGTAGCCAGGATCAATCTGGAGAGGGCTTCGGTGACCTTGATAGTTCCTGTGTGGCCACGCAGGACTTGGTATGCAGACCTGGTGAATGTGTCATCGGCTCCACCATGGAAGCTACCTTTGAGACAGGACCTTCTTATTCAGGGTCCATTCGAACATCCGAATCTGGTTTTCCTCCAACTGACTGCTTGGAGTTTGAACGCTTGATTTTATCAAAGCGTGGGTTTTCAGATTCTGTAATAGATACTCTTATTCAGGCTAGAAAGCCTGTAACTAGAAAAATTTACCATAATATATGGAAAAAATATATCCGTTGGTGTGAATCTAAAGGATTCCCATGGAACAAGATAAAAATTCCTAAGATTCTTTCCTTTCTACAAGAAGGTTTGGAGAAAGGATTTTCTGCGAGTTCTCTGAAGGGACAGATCTCTGCTTTATCTGTTTTACTTCACAAAAGGCTGGCAGCTGTGCCAGACGTTTAAGCGTTTGTTCAGGCTCTGGTTAGAATCAAGCCTGTTTACAGACCTTTGACTCTTCCCTGGAGTCTTAATCTAGTTCTTTCAGTTCTTCAAGGGGTTCCGTTTGAACCCTTACATTCCGTAGATATTAAATTATTATCTTGGAAAGTTTTGTTTTAGGTTGCAATTTCTTCCGCTAGAAGTGTTTCTGAGTTATCTGCTCTGCAGTGTTCTCCGCCCTATCTGGTCCATGCAGATAAGGTGGTTTTACGTACTGAGCCTGGTTTTCTTCCGAAGGTTGTTTCCAACAAAAATATTAACCAGGAGATAGTTGTACCTTCTTTGTGTCCGAATCCAGTTTCATAGAAGGAACGTTTGTTACACAATTTGGACGTTGTCCGTGCTCTAAAATTCTATTTAGATGCTACAAAGGATTTCAGACAAACATCTTCCTTGTTTGTTGTTTATTCTGGTAAAAGGAGAGGTCAAAAGGTAACTTCTACCTCTCTATCTTTTTGGCTTAAAAGCATCATCAGATTGGCTTATGAGACTGCCGGACGGCAGCCTCCTGAAAGAATCACAGCTCATTCCACTAGGGCCGTGGCTTCCACATGGGCCTTTAAGAACGAGGCTTCTGTTGATCAGATATGTAAGGCAGCGACTTGGTCTTCACTGCACACTTTTACCAACTTTTACAAATTTGATACTTTTGCTTCTTCTGAGGCTATTTTTGGGAGAAAGGTTTTGCAAACCGTGGTGCCTTCCATCTAGGTGACCTGATTTGCTCCCTCCCATCATCCGTGTCCTAAAGCTTTGGTATTGGTTCCCACAAGTAAGGATGACGCCGTGGACCGGACACACCTATGTTGGAGAAAACAGAATTTATGTTTACCTGATAAATTACTTTCTCCAACGGTGTGTCCGGTCCACGGCCCGCCCTGGTTTTTTAATCAGGTCTGATGATTTATTTTCTTTAACTACAGTCACCACGGTATCATATGATTTCTCCTATGCAAATATTCCTCCTTTACGTCGGTCGAATGACTGGGGAAGGCGGAGCCTAGGAGGGATCATGTGACCAGCTTTGCTGGGCTCTTTGCCATTTCCTGTTGGGGAAGAAAATATCCCACAAGTAAGGATGACGCCGTGGACCGGACACACCGTTGGAGAAAGTAATTTATCAGGTAAACATAAATTCTGTTTTTAAACTTCACAGCAGTTCCAGCTTCCTCCGGTCTCACAAGCCATTTCTGATGTCGGAAATGATTGATAGGTCATCCTCCAATCACAGCTTCCTCCCCGGGGGAATCAGTGTCTGATTCAACGCTGTGATTGGAGGAAGCCGGCTGCCTCATTTTAGACCCAGGAAGAGGCTTTGAAACGGGTGGAGGAAGCTGGAGCTGCTGTGAAGTTTAAAAGTAAGTTTTTTTTTTTCACAACAGGAGTGAAATGTAAATTTTGATGAATTAAAGTGCCCCTGTTTTTAATCGAAGTTTGAAAAACCAGGCACTTTAGCATCAAAATTTACATTCACTTTAAGAATCACGGTTATAGTAATTTAAAAAACAATGGCCAGAATAGTAGCAGTCATCGTAATTATAATTATAATCAGAATCAGAATTCAGATTTTACACATAATCATAATCAAAATGGTAATTGGCGACAAAACGATAACCTGAGTAAAGCAGGACATAATCACACTGGTTTTCATATTAAAACTGCTAATAGATTTCAAACTCTTGACTCCAATACAGAAACATATAAAGAAGATATCTGGTGTGAACAGGGGGCTAAGCCCAAACATAGTTGGAATCAAAATGATTACAAGGAACAATCAGAAAGAGAATGGAGACATACACCTAGGAATTCTTTTTTAGGGAACAGCCTTATAGGACAGCAATACAGATTAGAACAAAACCAAAGAAGTCCCCAACCAGTGGACTTGGAGACAAAGAAACGATTAAACAAGAGAACTTTAGAACAAAGAGAGGAACTAGGGGAGGACATAGAGTCAGGGCAGCCACACAGAAGGCAGCGGAGAGAGGAAGGGAGAGACTGAGCATTTTCAATTTGGCCAAAATTGATTTAGATAACAATGATATTAACTTACTTAGTAAGGGTCTCAATTTTGCACCTAGAACCTTGCCTAATGAATTTGAAATATTTTTGGATATTCAAAAATTTAATAGGAAATTAACTCTTAAACGTTTTTTTGCCAAAAATACCAATGACCAGAGTAAGGGTAGCAATAAGGAACATCTTGAGCATAAAGATTTAAATACATTAAGTATTTTAAAGAGTTTGGATACTACATTTGATCCAAGTGGAGGAGTATTGCAGAGTGAGGAAGAATTTAACTTGGCAATGGATGAATTACTGAATGTCTCAATACATGATGAGGAACAAACTATTACACATAGCACATTTAGACGTCCCTTTACCTTTTATCCAGTGAGTGCCCAAGGGGACCAAATACCTGTTTTTACCAGTCTTGTCACCAAGGATATTTTATCCCAGATTAAAACGAAAAAGAAAAGTTTATTAAATAAATATAATGATAATTTAACAATCATGGAGAGGAAATCTCTTAAGAAATTAATGAGCAATGATAATGTAGTGTTTAGGGCTGCTGATAATGGAGGGGGGTTCGTAATTCAATCAAGATCTAAAAGAAGCTTATAATCTCCTGAAAGATAAGGATACATATTGTATTTTAAAGACTGACCCCACTAAAGTATATCTATCCAAGCTATATTCTATCTTAGTCAATGCCAAGACAGAAGGTATTTTGAATAATGATGAGTTCAAATATTTTCAGGAATTGGACCCCAAAATACGATATTTTTATCATCTTCCAAAGATCCATAAGTGTGCCGAATGTCCCCCTGGTAGGCCCATTGTTTCGGGGATATGTTCTTTGACTGACAAAGTATCCAAATATATTGACTATTATTTACAAAACATTGTGAAAAATACAAGGGCCTACTTGAAGGACACTACGCACGCTATTGGAATGTTTGAGGGGATTGATTGGAAAATGAATTACTGCTGGATTACATGTAATGTATCGGCATTATACACATCGATACCACATGATAAAGGGATAGGAGCTGTAAAAATAGAGTTGGCTAAGTGGGGATTTCCGATTGCTCATCAGGAATTTCTTTTGGAGTGTATAAAATTCATATTAGAACACAATTATTTTGTCTTCGAAGGTGTGTATAACAGACAAATCAGAGGTACCGCGATGGATACCACATTTGCTCCATCATATGCAAATTTATATATGCATACCTTTTGAAAATGAATATATTTGGAAACCCCATCACTTTAGGGATAATATAGTTAAATACCATAGATATGTTGATGATGTGATCATCTCGTGGGAAGGTGACCTGACCACGGTTAATGAATTTATTGAATATATCAATAACAATGATTTTTAACTTAGTTTACTGAGAATCACTCTAAAACTGAAATTGAATTCTTGGATTTACGACTCTTTGTAAATAGTGATAACAAAACATCAGTATCTATTTTCAGAAAACCCACACAGAGAAACAGTTTTATAGATTATAGGAGTGCCCATCAAAGGAACTGGAAGGATAACATACCATATAGCAAGTTTCTCACACTTAGAAGAAACTGCACCTCTGTAGGAGATTTTAACAAGGAGGCAGATATTTTAGCTAATAAATTCAAGGAGAAGAGTTATAACCCTACGATAATAGAGAATTCTAGATTGAGAGCTTTAGGGCAAGATAGGGAATTACTCCTAAGAAGAGAGGGGGTCAATAGGATACATAGGAGTCAACAACAATGGCAAAGGCAGAATAAAGATCAAATTAGATTTATCACCACTTTTAATCAAGGTCATAAAATTATTAAAGATGTCTTTAGGAAACACTGGGGAATCTTAAAATCTGACAGTTTATTGGCACCAGTACTGACAAACAATCCATTGATCACTTTTAAGAAAGGAAGAAATCTCAAAAATTTACTAGCCCCAAATAAGTTAAAATCAATAAAAAAAATTAAATACAACATTCACCAAGAGTAACTTGCTAAGTTTAAAAGTGGGCACATACAAATGTGGTAAAAGTAATTGTGGAATGTGTAAATGTCAACATGGATTCCAGCTTCACAAATAGTGACCATACTAGACAGTTTCAAATTAAGAGTCGCTGTAGGTGTGATTTCACACATGTGGTTTATCTTTTAATATGTGGGTGTGACCTCATGTATGTAGGGCGCACCAAAAGAAAGATTAGACGTAGGTTCACGGAACATCTTAATAACATTAAAAACAAATTAGATAAACATAGTGTTCCCCTCCATTATAGAGAGGTACATGGGGGGATTCTAGATCTCTAAGATTTCAAGTTATTGACTGGATCCCTCCCAACAGACCAAATAGATTACTTGCTCTCCGGAAACAGGAGACCTACTGGATACAGAAACTGAATTGTTTACATCCAGGGGGTCTGAATGTTGATTTAGATCTGGCTGCCTTTATGTAAAGCTGTTTTTCAAAGTTGTTTTTTCAAATACTGTAAGCACCAGTTAAAAATTTTGAATGGGTCATCAGTGGTTGTTATTAATTATGTTATTAATTATGTTATTTAGTTATTAATAATAATATACTACCAACAATTTGTGTTGATTTAGCAACTCACCATAACCATGGTGTGATTTCATGGAGAATTATCATTTTGTACCAATGAATTGTTTTAGTCCTAAATATCATATTGATATGTTTTTAAAGTGACAGTCTACACCAACATTTTTCTTATTTAAAAAGATAGATAATCCCTTTATTACCCATTCCCCAGTTTTGCATAACCAACACAGTTATATTGATATACTTTTTACCTCTGTGATTACCTTGTATCTAAGCCTTTGCAGACAGCCTCCTTATCTAAGTGCCTTTGACAGACATGCAGTGTAGTCAATCAGGGAAGACTCCTAAATAACTTCACGGGAGTGAGCACAATGTTATCTATATGACACATGTGAACTAGCACAGTCTAACTTTGAAAAACTTTCAAAATGCTCTGAGCTAGGAGGCGGTTTTCAACTGTTTAGAAATCAGTTTGAGCCTAGCTAGGTTTAGCTTTTCAAAAATACCACCAAGGGAACAAAGCAAATTTGATGATAAAAGTAAATTGGAAAGTTGTTTAAAATTGCATGCCCTATCTGAATCATGAAAGTTTAGTTTTGAGTAGACTGTCCCTTTAAGTTGTGTATTATTGGTTATGATTATAGGATCATTGTGTTAAAATGAACTATTGTGTATGAATTTTTCCTTTTCTATGTAGCACCACATATTAAATATACATTGTTTTTAAGTTGTGTTTGAGCTGTTTTTAGACAGAAGGTTGGATCGGAATATGATGAAACAGGGAAAAATGTCGTTCAAAGTGATGTTGACCTATTAGAAGAGACTATCAGCTATATAAGGAACGCCATTTCCACTGTGGATACATCACCTCTTGAGAAAGACCGCACGTTAGTGGTTGAAACGTGTTGAGGCCAAGTTTGAGTTTTTGAAGGATCCGTAGAAATTATACTTTGTTTCTTCCTTCCAAGCACGGCGATTGATATCCACGCCGCAAGCCCAGAAGTCAATACGGGACGTGATCATGCACGCAGTGAGTGCTGAATATCGGGATTGGCTTTGAGATTATTCAGAAGGAGCGACTCATCTATGAGGACTGTGTTCTGTTTTATTTATTCAGTTTTGTTTCGTTTTTTATTATTTCTTGCCCACCATCTTTAACGGTATTATCCTTCATCTCATTTTAAGAAATGTTGGGATATGTTGATGTGCAACAATAAAATTTGTAACATTGTAAGTGCAACATAGCTGTGTGGCGTGTTCCATTCCCATTATCTACGCTTGAATCTGGTTGCGCTTTGTTTTTTACAGATTTTTGGAATCTTATACAAGTGTAGATCAATAAAGCTGATAGAAAGGGGCTTACCCCTGTGTGTTCTGTCAATCCATCTGTGTTCCGCCAAATCGTGGGTGTATTTGTGTCACCAAACACTCATGCACCATTGTGCAAACAGATTCGACCCGCTCCACTCTAGTATACCCGAAGTAGTTCAGAGCGGTGCTCCTTGGAGACGCCAAGACGTGGGTGTGATCTTACCAGAGGTATGTACCGGTCTGGCCAATCCTTTTCAAGGGTGAGTAATGGTCCGTGGAGACAGACAGGTATCGCCAAGTACGAAAACCCCAGGTTAGAAAAACATGGCGGCTGCACCGCCGCTCTCGACACAGTGGGTTCACCGTCAAACAGCAGAGTAGCAAGGGGGGATATACGCTCAGGGCTGGTTAAATGCAGGATACAAAAATTGGAGAAAAGCGATATCTTAATTATAAAACGTAGCTTTTATTAGTGCATCAGCACACAGGTTTAAAAAGTCAACTTTCTTTTTCACCACCAAGTATAAAAACAAGTATCAAAAAACAGCTGTTAGGAAAAACGTACGCGTTTCAGCACACAGGCCGTAGTCATAGCTTAACTAAACAAAGAAAACAGTCAGTACTTATTTCCAATCCTAACCAGCTATTGGGTAAAACATAAAGAGTCACAGCTGTACGATAAATGTCTCACACTAATTAACACCCCCTATATCAAAATGTAAAACTGACAATTTTGAGTAAATCTCTTTCAAGTGTCCGTAGACATAGATCTAATTCTTACAATTTAGAGAAAATATAAAATATAGAAAAGATATATATACCATGTGTATTTTAATAGTAAAACTTACATGCATATAGTATAAAACAATAAGATGATGATGATAATAATAACTAGAAAATCCTAACAAACTTTGTCTCCTGTTTAAAAGAGACCAAATAACATTGTAAACATAATATTACAATCTAGTATGTTAGTCAAAATGGGAGTGTAATATGAGTTCTTAAATAATACTTATCCTAAAATAGATAATTAAAAAGTAATTAATTTTGCAGAAATATCCAATATTGTTAAAAAAAAAAAAAAAAAAATATATATATATATATATATATATATATATACATATGAATATATTGAAAAAAGGAAAGAGAACAAAGAAACAATGAGATTCTGTGAGGAATCGAACCTAGGTCTCTCACTCCATAAACAATGATGGTACCCACTATACTATAGGATAAGTACAAGTCTGACAATGAATATATATATAGATAACATAGGTAAGTGTCTAGAAAACAATAAGTTCTATTGGGAATCGATACACAGACAAATGTCTTGGGCATTAGATTTGCCAGTGATTGATAAGATCATATTCTGAATTAAATCCTAGAGGGACTCTAGTTTCAAGTCTAAATATCCAGTACATTTCATTTTTACTGAGAATTTTGTTCCTATCTATCACTTGCCATCTGAAAGAATCCAAACATTTGTTGTGACAGAGAACAAAATGTTGGACAAGAGGTGTAGTTGATTTACCTATTGAGATGGAGGAAAAATGTTCTCTAATTCTAGAGCCCACATCTTGTGTAGTTTGTCCAACATGCTGCCTCTTACATAAGATACAAGTGATGGCATATGTGACAAAGGTGGAATTACAATGTACACAGTGTTTGATGTTAAAATTTTCCTGTGTGACTTCAGATTTAAAAGTTTTGGATAATAAAGCATAGTCACAGGGTTTGCACTTATTTCTACCACATCTGTAAAAACCAAGATGCTTAAGCCATGAGCTCTTATTAGGCTCTAAGGAAGGTAAATCAGACGGAGAAACCATATTACCAATGGTCCTTCCTCGTCTGAACGAGTATCTAAAGCCCCTGTCTACGCACAATGTCAACTTATCATCTGCAACCAAAAATTTGAAATGTTTTTTTCACTATGCCACATATTTGATTGTATTGGCTACTATGGTCTGTCACAAATGTTACACCTTTGAACTGGCTAGAGAACTCTTTAGATTTGCCCTCTATGTTGTCCTGTAACAGAAGATCCCGTTCCATCACTGCCACTTCATTACGGGCTCGATCAATTACTCTATTTTGGTAACTCCTTTGTCTAAGGCGTGAACTAAGTTCATCAGCCCTAGTCTGATACATCTCCATATTACTGGGTTTTTTTTAGACGGACATACTGTCCCTTAGCAACAGCATGTGGTACAAATTTAGGGTGGCAGGATTTAGCATGTAGCAGGGTGTTCCCTGCTATAGGTTTTCTATAGACATCTGTAGTTATTCTGATACCACTTCCTGCTTTAAGTGTCACGTCTAAGAAATTGATAGATTCCTTTTGAAAGTCAAAGGTAAATCTCAGATTCAAATCATTGGTATTTAGCCAGTCCACAAAAGAGAGGGCCTCTCGTTTGCCCCCCTTAAATACAAAAATAAGGTTGTCAATGTATCTCTTATAAAAAGAGACACTCTTAAATATAAGTGAAGTACAAAATAAGTTTTTGGCACGCCAGACTGATCCTAATTATGCACACTTTGATGTTACCTTGAAATCGGTTCTAGCGGGTGTTAAGAATGATATTGTTAGTGTAAAAAACACCAAATTTCTTAGAGATGTGACTGATTATAATGCTAATACAGTTTATGTGTGGAACCGTAAGCAAAGATTCTTCTACAGGAGAGATTTTCAAAATAATGATTTTCCCAATAGACCATATGGTAGAGGTAGAAATGGACGTAGGAGAGGCTCACGGCGTAATAATCCGAATTTTTCAGATAGTGAGGTTTCCTCAGGGGATGATAGTTCTGGGAGGGATGATGCACATAAAGGGAGACTAAGTATTCTGAAGAATACGGGTCACAATATCACTTCAGATTTAACAGCATCCAATGCCCAATACACCTACACGAATTTAGGGTCCACTTATCCTTATAATATAGGGTAGGTGAATAATAATAATCCATCCTATACTAGACAATCCTTAAATGAACAGGTAGTAAGGAGTAAAGTAGGAGGACACTATGATTCATACATTACACAACCTATTTAACATCAGGCTGTATCTAATACCATGAAAGTGCCTGTGATGGATGACGCTAGACAACAGAGAGCAGCTTTTTCCCCTTGTACAGTTACAACCCACAGGAGGGGGGCCTACACAGGACACTCATAACAGATCTCAACTCAGGGGCAACAGACCTCAGATAAAATACAAATCCACAATGTAATTAATTTATCTAGCAAGGTCTTAACCCCAACTCAGATTAAAGTTTTGGGCTATGGTTTAAATTTTGTTCCATCTAATGACTTTAACATGTTTCAAACTATTGTAGATGTGATCATGCTCATTAGGAATATAACCTTGCGCAGACATTTTTGTGACAATGAAACTTCCTCTGTCCCTGCTCGGGCTGTTGCCAATATGGGCAAGTCGGATTACACCTTTGAACAAGCATGTGACGAAGTCACACTTGAGAGCATTCTTTGGAATGACAATGGAGCAGTGAGAGAGGAGGGTGCCTGTAGTAGCTTTAATGGCTTTAAAAACCCCTCTACATTTTATCCTATCCACAGTAGGGGCACTATCCTGGAAAGCTTTTTATAAAAGGGTAGAAAGAGATTTGAAATCACTACATTCTCGTGTCTCTAGTGATGGGTCTATACCCAATTTAAATTTTATTGAAAGAAAAGCACTTGAAGAATTGAAACAGAGTAAGGACATAGTGATTAAATCCTCAGATAAGGGGGGGATCTGTTGTCATTCTTGATAGGGATGCCTACATTGAGGAAGCTAAATGTCAACTAAAGGATGAACACAACTATAAGGTTTTACCCTCTGATCCTACCAAAATCTTTCATAGACAACTGTCACAACTCTTAGATGATGCCAAGGAGAAAGGTTATATAGATATGGAAACGGCAGATTTCCTTTATGTATCTAACCCTGTAGTGCCCATTTTTCATCACCTCCCAAAAGTCCACAAGAGTCTGAGGGAGGTGAAAGGCCGTCCAATAGTAAGTGGCATTGGTTCGCTATTGGAGCATCTGTCACAGTGGCTGGGTGCTATACTTCACCCCTTGGTAGTCTCACTGAACAGTTATCTAAGAGATACTAAACATATTTTGAAATTAGTTGATGAAATTGACTGGATCCCCTCCATACACTCTTGGCTCTCAGTGGATGTAGCTGCACTATATTTGTCTATTCCCCATACTAAGGGTCTAGAAGCTATACGTTTATTTCTTAGAGAATACTCTGATTACACCAAGGGGTTCCAAGAGTTTGTGGTTGAAGTCACATTTTTTTTACTTACACATAATTTCTGTAAATTCGAGGGTACTTTCTATCTCCAAATGTGTGGGACAGCAATGGGATCGAAATGCGCCCCATCTTACGCCAACCTGTTTTTGGGTTGGTGGGAGCTGTCCCACATATTTGGGGATGGCAACCCCTATAGGCAGTGTATCTCTTTTTATGAGAGATGCATTGACGACCTTATTTTTGTATGTAAGGGGGACAAACGAGCGGCCCTCTCTTTTGTGGACTGGCTAAATACCAATGATTTGAATCTGAGATTTACCTTTTGACTTTCAAAAGGAATCTATCAATTTCTTAGACGTGACACTTAAAGCAGGAAGTGGTATCAGAATAACTACAGATGTCTATAGAAAACCTATAGCAGGGAACACCCTGCTACATGCTAAATCCTGCCACCCTAAATTTGGTAATGATAGAAACAAAGAAACAGCACTAACAAAGTGTGTTTGGAAACAAGAGGTGCGCCTATTCTATGCTATTCTTGTGATGGAGCTTCTAATTATGGTGTTTTATGTGAGATATGATATAGCAATAATACAACAGTGAAATAATATATAGCTGGTCAAGAATAATAAATGATAATTAACAAATACTTGATGGAATCCTTGGTGTTTGTATTCAACAAAAAAACGTCCATATATATTGAATATACTGAAAGTCCCACAACTCCTAAGGAGGCAATATAGGTGGCCCCAAAACAAGCAGCGGCTCTCTCCACAATATGCGTGAGGATAAAACTTGGTCCTGGAAATGACAAACAAAGAAGAGGCGCTCTGGTGCAGATAAACCCAACAATAAGTGAGATTTCCAAAAAGAAGGAAAACTGATACTCACAAAGATATTTGCACTTCCAGTGCAATAATCCGCAAGCCGAAGCTTCAGAGCCGTTCGGCTGACTCTTTTTTCCCCCCGATATGCTCCCGGCAATAGTCAGGCCCCTAAGAGGAATGAAGCATAGGACACCTTTGGTGCAGATCACCCTTACCAATATCGAGCTTACAACAGTGGGTAAATATTTATACTCACAAACGTGTGTGCACAAACAGTGCAATATCGGGCGGACCGAAACTTTATAAAGCCGTTCGGCTGACTTCCAACAAAGGAGGCTGTTACTCTCTTTTTCTCCCGATATGCTCCCGGCAATGGTCAGGCCCAAACGTGTGTGCACAAACAGTGCAATATCGGGCGGACCGAAACTTTATAAAGCCGTTCGGCTGACTTCCAACAAAGGAGGCTGTTACTCTCGAAAATCCAGTGAAAAGAAAAGTTCAAAGCAAGGTAGAACAATGTAAAAACTTTTATTAAAAATCTTAAAACTTCGCTACGCATTTCTCGGCTGCACGCCGTTTCATCAGGCTCATAAATGTAATGAACTACCTTGCTTTCTTAAAAAGGCTAAGTTAACCAATGGAAATGGTTTACAAGTTACACACCCACCATAACATGTGCATTAATCAATTAGGTGCTACGCCTCTCACAGGTACTGGGTAACTAACAGAATTGTGTTTCAGCTGTCAATAGCACATTTGGTAAATAGTGATATGTTAACATACATTTTTAGCAACATTATACAGATAAACATAGTGGATAAAAACTCATCTTATATTTGGTACACAGCATATATACAATAGTCAGAATTTTAGATACATGAAATGTACGGGTGGATATCCTATCGATTCTAAATTGCAGGGTTCAAAATATATGCTCAGTTTACATTAGGCCCTCGCTGTGGTATTGCTAAATGTCCTAAAATATATATATGATGTTATCAAAAATGGGTCATATATAATTGAAGTAATTGAAAAACATATTAATCTAATACGTACACACTGCGATGCATTATATATATACGATTTCAGCTCGATGACAAAATACATGGAGTTAGTGAGTGAAAAATTATGATATGTTTCTAAAAATTCTACGTGATCTTGATTGCAACTTTAGATCCTCCGTGTTTTGTGATGCGGTCAATGACATAAACATAGATTAGGAATTCTGTGATGTGATACTATGGAGTAAAGACTATCCTCTAGTGAATCTAATATAGTGCTAAAATGACCTTAGTGTAGTGAATCTATACGTGGCAAATGTCTAAGGTAGGTACAAATTGAATCTATGTGTAACAGAATTGTTGTTGTTGTTGTTAACATATCACTATTTACCAAATGTGCTATTGACAGCTGAAACACAATTCTGTTAGTTACCCAGTACCTGTGAGAGGCGTAGCACCTAATTGATTAATGCACATGTTATGGTGGGTGTGTAACTTGTAAACCATTTCCATTGGTTAACTTAGCCTTTTTAAGAAAGCAAGGTAGTTCATTAAATTTATGAGCCTGATGAAACGGCGTGCAGCCGAGAAACGCGTAGCGAAGTTTTAAGATTTTTAATAAAAGTTTTTACATTGTTCTACCTTGCTTTGAACTTTTCTTTTCACTGGATTTTCGAGAGTAACAGCCTCCTTTGTTGGAAGTCAGCCGAACGGCTTTATAAAGTTTCGGTCCGCCCGATATTGCACTGTTTGTGCACACACGTTTGTGAGTATAAATATTTACCCACTGTTGTTAGCTCGATATTGGTAAGGGTGATCTGCACCAAAGGTGTCCTATGCTTCATTCATCTTAGGGGCCTGACTATTGCCGGGAGCATATCGGGGGGAAAAAGAGTCAGCCGAACGGCTCTGAAGCTTCGGCTTGCGGATTATTGCACTGGAAGTGCAAATATCTTTGTGAATATCAGTTTTCCTTCTTTTTGGAAATCTCACTTATTGTTGGGTTTATCTGCACCAGAGCGCCTCTTCTTTTTTTGTCATTTCCAGGACCAAGTTTTATCCTCACGCATATTGTGGAGAGAGCCGCTGCTTGTTTTGGGGCCACCTATATCGCCTCCTTAGGAGTTGTGGGACTTTCAGTATATTCAATATATATGGACGTTTTTTTGTTGAATACAAACACCAAGGATTCCATCAAGTATTTGTTAATTATCATTTATTATTGTTGACCAGCTATATATTATTTCACTGTTGTATTATTGCTATATCATATCTCACATAAAACACCATAATTAGAAGCTCCATCACAAGAATAGCATAGAATAGGCGCACCTCTTGTTTCCAAACACACTTTGTTAGTGCTGTTTCTTTGTTTCTATCATTACCATACACGGTTGTTAAAGGTTTTTATTGCAGCCATCATGCTATCGGTTAATGAACGTATCAACAAAAGGCTCACATTAGTATCTTCAGTGTCTCCCGCCAATCCTGCACTCTGTGATAATACTGATATCGATAGTCTATCAATACATTCATCTTTTTCCAAACTTGAAGAACTTATAAATACTGAGTGCAGACATTGGTGGGATGCCGAGATGCTAAGGAAATATATAGAAAAGAAACAAATCCCCAGGGGGTTGAGAATTTTCAAAAATTGCTCCTTCAAAGATGACACTGAATTATTATCCACATGGGAAGAGGCCCTAGGGGATTGCTCCATACGTCTAATGAAAATCTTAATATCACATAGAGAATCTTTAGTTACCACAATTAGATTAGAAATTGAGAAGATACAATCACACTTAGAACAATTTAAAACATCCACTGAATACGAAGAACTTAACAAACTAACACTACAGAGAATAGATAACTACCAAAAAGAACTTCTAGAGAACAAGAATAGGAAATTACTACGAGATGAGGGTGACTATAATAGAGGCGAAATTCGCATCTATAATCACGGAAGATCTAGGAATAGAAATAGACAACACAATAGTTTCTAATAGAATTAATCGAGAAGTTAGAGCAAATACCCAACCCTCAGTGAATTTGTCCGATATGCAACAGTCGAATATTCAGCCAAATAGTGGCAACAATCTTGGCAAAAGCGAATGGACTGTTGTAGACAGAGGGAATCGTTTTAGTAATAATAGTAATCACAATAGGATTAAACACACAGCACAATATAATCAGACATATCAACATTCCAATTCTTATGTTAATTCTATAAATTCACACCATCAAGGTAACACATCTTCCTATTACTCTCCACAACATTATATGCACTCCACGACAATGAGTCATGATAGTTATAATAGACCTGTTTGGCACAATTCAAATCCTCGGAGTGATACCGATAACAGACGAGAATTTAACAGAAGAGATTCATATGACCACCCCATATGTGCTAATATCCCAATATCGAACAGATTTGAAACATTAAATGAGCCTACGGCGCCTTTGAGGGCTGATATAGGAAGACAAACAATAACAGCTAATAATGAGACTTTCAATGAGAGGACTCACCCAATAGAAGTAGAGAGCTCTGTTTTTTTAGAACAAAGACAGAGACCACAATCTTGGTCCCAGAGAAAAATTGCAAGCTATCTAGAGCCGGTTACCACACAGACTCAATTCCAAAAAGGAAAACGACCTTACACAGATGGGGGTGCAGAGGGCGTGGGACCACCCACAAAAAAACAAGACTACAAAAATTAAGTAAGGGTATATATAACTTATCAACTCATAATTTGATTGATGACGAGATACGAGTATTGGGAAAGGGATTATCTTACAGCCCCTCAAATTTGCACAACGCTTTTAATTTGTTTGTAGACCTAAATAGATACACACAGAAACTCACAATGCAAAAATATTTTGCCGAGAAGAGTCTAAAAGAATCTAGTGCCTTACCAATTCTGACAGATACTATGGAAGCTAGAATTACTTCTGGTTTTCCAACTTATGAACCGGATACTCTTTTGGAACAACTAAATGAGGGTTTTATCCAGACAAATTTTAGAAATAAGTCAAACTTTAACCCACAGATTTCTAATGACTCTTATATTGAAATTTTCAAAGAACTTGTCTTAGAAGAATTAGAACAGCTTCCCAAAAATATCCCTAATCGAAATCTATTTCCAAATGAGCTAAAAGCTTTAGATATCTTAAAAAATAACACTGAACTGATAATCCGCCAGGCCGACAAGGGGGGCGGTATTGTCTTACAGAACCGTAGTGATTATATAAAAGAAGCAAATCGCATTTTGGGAGACAAGCACTATTATTCTCCCCTTAAAGAAGACCCTACATCTAGGTACCTGCAGACTCTTACGGGCCTAATTAACTTCGCCCACCAGGAGGGTATAGTATCCAAAAGAGAGAAGGAATTCTTGATTCCAAAGGAGCCTGCCTGTGCATTCTATTACCACTTACCGAAAATCCACAAGGATACGGCCAACCCCCCGGGAAGACCCATAATAGCGGGCATAGGCAGCCTCACAGAAAATGTATCTGCATACATTGACTTCTTCCTCCAGAAATATGTCATTAATCTCGAATCATATATTAGAGATTCATCTGATCTTCTGGAGAAACTGACACATATCCCCATCACAAATGATCTATTATGGATAACCTGTGATGTAGAAGCGCTCTATTCAAACATTCCTCATAATCAAGGTGTAATAGCAATCTCCAACTACTTAGAAGAAGATCCATATATCCCACCATTGCAAAAACAATTTATTTTACAACTAATTTTATTTGTTTTGCAACACAATTATTTTTTGTTTCATGATCAATATTTTTTGCAGATTAAAGGAACCGCCATGGGCACCAGGTTCGCCCCTAGTTTTGCAAACTTGTATATGGGAAGTTTCGAGAATCAATTCATTTATCAATCTGAATTTGGGGCGAACCTGGTGTTCTATGGTTGGTTCATAGACGACCTTATATTTTTGTGGAATGGTACCAAAGATAAAGCAGAAGAATTCATTAATCACCTAAATAATAATGATAGGGGACTTAGATTCACAAGCTGCATTCATTCAGAGAGTGTAGTCTTTTTGGACTTGAGTTTGTGTTTTAATGGCAATGGAGGAATTGACAGTTCTACCCACTTCAAAACCGTGGATAGTAATAGCTACTTAGATTTCTCTAGCAATCACTACTATCCTTGGAAAAGGAATGTCCCATATGGGCAATTTAAAAGAATAAGGAGAAATTGTAGTTTATTAACAGACTATGACAGACAGAGCCTCATTCTCAAAGAAAGATTCAAGGAAAAACACTATCCTATGGAATTTATTGAATCCAGTTACCAAAGAGCTAGAAATGAAAGAAGGGAAAATTATTTTGTCCAGAAAAAGGACAATAAACAAACACAATTAGAAGTTGACAAACCAATGGAGATTAGATTTATAACACAATTTAATAGCAATCATAAGGAAATTAAAAATATATTTCAGAAGCACTGGAGAATTCTAAAGAGAGATCCCATTCTCAATGATTTGATTGGCGATAGTCCATCTATAGTATATAAAAGGGCACCTACCCTGAAAAACATTTTAGCACCCAGTAAGGTAGATAGACATCAAATCAAGAAGACCTGTAAAATCACGAATAAAACAAATAAGAGTCTAAATAATAGTTGTCCAATTAAGAATAGGGGTGCCTACAAATGTAGGATTTCTAGATGTAAAATGTGTGACCACATTGGTCATGGCACACTCCATTTCTGTTCTCATGTAGACACCAAAACCTATAGAATTACAAGTAGGATGACCTGTGCTTCCAATTATGTTATATACTTAATATCCTGCGAATGTGGGATCCAATATATTGGTCGCACAATTAGACGCCTGAGTCATCGCTGGTCTGAACACTATTGTAGTATTCTTAGAAATAAGAAATCGCATTGTGTTATTAAACACTGCCATAAAAAACATGGAGGAAATCCTAATTGTTACACGATAGTCCCGATAGAGGAGATTGTACCCTCCAACTTATACAGCAGATTCCTGAGGCTGAGGCAGAGAGAGACATACTGGATTCACAAACTGAAGACCATGCACCCTTTGGGTCTCAATGTGGACTTAGCAGCATTTTAAGATCCATATATTCACCATATATTCTCTCTGCCTCACCCTGTAGAGAATTCATTGTTCCAATTTCTAGTCTGAATTGTTCGGACTGGTGTATTGCCAAATAGATACACATTTTGCATTATACATATATATAATGTATATATATGGGGTTCTTTCTAAAGATTACATGACTTCAAAAAAACAATATAAAGATAGATAAAAGAAGACCATTACACATTATTCGGGTTAATGACCAGAAATTTGTGTTTTTAAATAATTTTAGTTATAGTAATAGACACTTATTGATAAGAGCAATAGAGTAAAGACATATACCAATATTATATTTCAGACATCAGTTACATAAACATCATCATATATATTATTTCTCCCGAATTAGTTATAACAATGTTACACAATTTCACCATACACTTTTGACCAACTGAATTTACAAGCACAGCAACACCAACCAATAGCTGCATCATCCTTTGACAATATCATTACACTAAACACACGCCATTTATTATTAGACACTTTTAGCCACATTCACTAATAGTAGCATTATTATCTAATATTATCCTCACAACAACAATTCTGTTACACATAGATTCAATTTGTACCTACCTTAGACATTTGCCACGTATAGATTCACTACACTAAGGTCATTTTAGCACTATATTAGATTCACTAGAGGATAGTCTTTACTCCATAGTATCACATCACAGAATTCCTAATCTATGTTTATGTCATTGACCGCATCACAAAACACGGAGGATCTAAAGTTGCAATCAAGATCACGTAGAATTTTTAGAAACATATCATAATTTTTCACTCACTAACTCCATGTATTTTGTCATCGAGCTGAAATCGTATATATATAATGCATCGCAGTGTGTACGTATTAGATTAATATGTTTTTCAATTACTTCAATTATATATGACCCATTTTTGATAACATCATATATATATTTTAGGACATTTAGTAATACCACAGCGAGGGCCTAATGTAAACTGAGCATATATTTTGAACCCTGCAATTTAGAATCGATAGGATATCCACCCGTACATTTCATGTATCTAAAATTCAGACTATTGTATATATGCTGTGTACCAAATATAAGATGAGTTTTTATCCACTATGTTTATCTGTATAATGTTGCTAAAAATGTATGTTAACATATCACTATTTACCAAATGTGCTATTGACAGCTGAAACACAATTCTGTTAGTTACCCAGTACCTGTGAGAGGCGTAGCACCTAATTGATTAATGCACATGTTATGGTGGGTGTGTAACTTGTAAACCATTTCCATTGGTTAACTTAGCCTTTTTAAGAAAGCAAGGTAGTTCATTACATTTATGAGCCTGATGAAACGGCGTGCAGCCGAGAAACGCGTAGCGAAGTTTTAAGATTTTTAATAAAAGTTTTTACATTGTTCTACCTTGCTTTGAACTTTTCTTTTCACTGGATTTTCGAGAGTAACAGCCTCCTTTGTTGGAAGTCAGCCGAACGGCTTTATAAAGTTTCGGTCCGCCCGATATTGCACTGTTTGTGCACACACGTTTGGGCCTGACCATTGCCGGGAGCATATCGGGAGAAAAAGAGAGTAACAGCCTCCTTTGTTGGAAGTCAGCCGAACGGCTTTATAAAGTTTCGGTCCGCCCGATATTGCACTGTTTGTGCACACACGTTTGTGAGTATAAATATTTACCCACTGTTGTTAGCTCGATATTGGTAAGGGTGATCTGCACCAAAGGTGTCCTATGCTTCATTCCTCTTAGGGGCCTGACTATTGCCGGGAGCATATCGGGGGAAAAAAGAGTCAGCCGAACGGCTCTGAAGCTTCGGCTTGCGGATTATTGCACTGGAAGTGCAAATATCTTTGTGAGTATCAGTTTTCCTTCTTTTTGGAAATCTCACTTATTGTTGGGTTTATCTGCACCAGAGCGCCTCTTCTTTTTTTGTCATTTCCAGGACCAAGTTTCACCCTAAATTTGTACCACATGCTGTTGCTAAGGGACAGTATAACAATGGTAAAAGTCCAGCACACAGTTAAATTATGCAAAGTCACAGTGACCTGCTTCCAAGGTCAAAATAAATGTATCCAAAACAGCAAAGAGTGACAGCATAAAGTATTTATTATTATTAAGACAGCAGGAAAAAAGCAGCAACGTTTCGGGACTTCTGTCCCTTTGTCAAGCTAATGTGTACAATGAATTCAAACACCTTATATAACAATATACCAACAGGTGGCGCTAAAAACACATATACAGGTAGCCCTCAGTTTACGCTGGGATTAGGTTCCAGAAGGAATGGTTGTAAATCGAAACCGTTGTACATTGAAACCCAGTTTATAATGTAAGTCAATGGGAAGTGAGGGAGTTAAGTTCCAGGCACCTCTCAAAATTGACATAAGTAACACCTAATACATTATTTTTAAAGCTTTGAAATGAAGACTTTAAATGTAAAACAGCATTATAAACCTAATAAAATAGATTGTATCATCATCAAACTAAGTTTAATGAACAAAAACATTTCCTACACCGCACCTAATAAAATTATCACACAAACACAGACTGTATCATCATCAATCTAAGTTTAATGCACAAAAACAAAATAATCACACAACAGACTGTATCATCATCAAACTAAGTTTAATGAAGAAAAACGTTTTTTTACTTGCATTTTTCTGCAGCTAAGGGAAGTGGCTGCTAGATCTTGTTCCTTTAAAAAACGGCTCCATTGCTCAGGTCTGGTTATACACTGATTAGCCTGCCTGTGTTTAATCACACAACAGACTGCATCATCATCAAACTAAGTTTAATGAACAAAAACGTTTTTTACTTGACTTTTTCTGCAAACAGTTCTCTGCATTGAGTCTGCAGCTAAGGGAAGTGGCTGCTAGATCTTGTTCCTTTGAAAGCTGATCCATTGATCATGTCTGGCTTGCTTTTCTTTGCATGTGTTTGCTGCAACACAAGCGGACAGCTCCACCTACTAGCTATTTTAATGTATGCATGTGCTAATGCTTTCAATAGCAGTCAATGCTTTTCAATAGCAAAAAAAGGGCGTTATTCTAAAACGGCGCAAATTGAACCGTCGTAAACCGAGGGCCACCTGTGTATGTGTATATATATATATATGTGTGTGTGTGTGTGTATATATATATATATATATATATATATATATATATATATATATATATAATCTATACAGGTAAGAGTTAACCTTTTATATACTGGATTAATTCATCTTTTATATACTGAATTAATTCATAATAATTATGTACAAAATTTACTCAGAAAGAAGCATATTATACAAAGATATTAGATATTAAATTTAAAGTGCAATATTAAATTTAAAGTGCAATAAATGAGGTATACAGTTAGATATATCCTATATTGTTTAAATAGGAAAATAAAATCCAAAAAAATCTAAAAAAAGGATTTTAATTACCACAAACTTAATCCAGAGATGATGTACTTAAAGAAACACTGATAGGTCCCAGTCTTTATTCATGCCATTGGGATACATGGTACCCAATTCATGAATCCAGAACGCCTCTCTTTGTTTTAACATTTTCTCCCTATCCCCTCCTCTACGTAGTTTGGGGACATGGTCAATTATCTGAAAACGGAGCTGATTTATGGCATGATTTTTATCTAAAAAATGTTCAGCGACTGGAGCTTTTAGATTTTTAACTCTTATAGAGCTTTTATGTTCTATAATTCTGTCGCGTACACACCTAGTTGTTTCTCCAACATAGCTCCGCCCACAGGGACATTTAATTAGATAGATAACATAATCAGTGTTGCAGGTATAATACCCTCTAATGTGATATTTTTTACCATTACATGGGTGGTAAAACACGGAACCTTTAATTAAATTCCCGCAACATGAACAATTCAGACATGCATATGAGCCCAATCTATTAGTCGTTATATATCTTTGATTTACAGATGTTCTAGGGCCTATATCTGCCTTAATTAAATGATCTTGGAGATTTATGCTACGTTTGTATGCAGGCATAGGTGGTTTCTGGAATTCTAGAATGTTGGGTTACATTCAGCTATTATATTCCAATGTTTTTTTATTACCTTTTGAATGGCTGGACTGAGGCTGTTGAATTCAGAGACAAAGGCTAGTCAACTGTCTTTTTCAACCTTTTTTCCTTTATTTGTAGTCTGTAATAGACTTTCTCTAGAGTTTGACAGTACAGACGCTATTTCTTTATGAATTAAAGCTGACGGATAGCCTCTCTCCAAAAATCTTTGACCCATGTCTGTTAATCTTTCATTTACTAAAATAGGGTCAGAAACAACTAGGTGTGTACGCGACAGAATTATAGAACATAAAAGCTCTATAAGAGTTAAAAATCTAAAAGCTCCAGTCGCTGAACATTTTTTAGATAAAAATCATGCCATAAATCAGCTCCGTTTTCAGATAATTGACCATGTCCCCAAACTACGTAGAGGAGGGGATAGGGAGAAAATGTTAAAACAAAGAGAGGCGTTCTGGATTCATGAATTGGGTACCATGTATCCCAACGGCATGAATAAAGACTGGGACCTATCAGTGTTTCTTTAAGTACATCATCTCTGGATTAAGTTTGTGGTAATTAAAATCCTTTTTTTTTTTTAGATTTTTTTGGATTTTTTTTGGATTTTATTTTCCTATTTAAACAATATAGGATATATCTAACTGTATACCTCATTTATTGCAGTTTAAATTTAATATTGCACTTTAATTCTAATATTGCACTTTAAATTTAATATCTAATATCTTTGTATAATATGCTTCTTTCTGAGTAAATTTTGTACATAATTATTATGAATTAATTCAGTATATAATTCAGTATATAAAAATATGGTATATTGTTATATAAGGTGTTTGAATTCATTGTACACATTAGCTTGACAAAGGGACAGAAGTCCCGAAAATGTTGCTGCTTTTTTCCTGCTGTCTTAATAATAAATACTTTATGCTGTCACTCTTTGTTGTTTTGGTTACATTTATTTTGACCTTGGAAGCAGGTCACTGTGACTTTGCATAATTCTGCTGTGTGCTGGACTTTTACCATTGTTCTACTTGTTCTTGCTTCCTGAAGCCCTTGCCCCAGTTTTTCACTAAAGAGTGTGAAATAATGGAAGAGACACAGGCAGGATTTAAAATGTTTTCTTACTCAGAAATGGAAGCATCAGGAATCACCACCCTGACAAAAGGCCAAAGAGATTTTCTACAGATGGCTCCCTCAGATATTTCGTTAAAAGAATATGAAAAACTTGCAAAGAAAAAACTTGCATATGATTTGCATGCAAGAACCCTGGCAGAATATCATCGCGTTAAAAGAATCCCACGGGGACTACGCATGAATGCCCGCCCTACACTAATGCGGGACAATAAAGAATACTGCGACATATTTGAACAAATATTAAATAAGTGCTCCATGGATCTTATAGTGTTAACAGTGGATTGCCTCAATAAAGAAACAGCTCAACAACAGGCAAAACTAGTAGATATGGAGTCCACTATTAAACATACCTTGCCGCAAGAAGAATCAAGTAAAGCACTGACAGACACCGCCTCCAAAATTGAAAACCTGAGAAAAGACATAGAAGCACGTAAACGCACCAAGTTTTGCCGAGATGAAGCAGATTATGCCCAAGGTAGGGTCTATCGTTGGCGGTATGATCCGGAAAGCACTAACCGCAGAACCACTTCCGGTCGTCAGAGACGCCGCGGAGGGATATCCACACACCATGGCAGTAGCTCCGACTCCTCAGGAACATCGCCGGGGGACTCAGACGCCGATAGAGGCGCGGAGGTAGGAAGTACCGGAAAGGCCGAAAAGACCATGGCCAACAAGGAGAAGCCACGTCGCCAGCTCCGGTCTCAGAAGAAATTCTAATACCAAACAATGTGGTAAATATTTCCGGGACTAATATTACTAATGAGGAACTTTCTGTACTAAACAAAGGCCTATCATATTTCCCTAAGCAAAGATGTAATTTTTTTAGATTGCAAACTGACTTGTTTAAGTTTTTTCGTTCTCTAAGATTAAAAGGTTTTTTCAGTAATATTTCCTATCAAACAAAGCCTAAAGTACAAAATAAAGAAACTATATCTATGCAGCAACTTGGCTTACGTAATAAAAGTGTATTTATTCCCAATCAATCAAACCATAGTGTAGAAACCTGCATAAATAAACCTGGTTAAAAAGGATATTGAACATCTTAAACATATCACTAAACTAAGTCATAGGAATTACTGCTTAATTAATAATCAGAAATTAACAAATTTTGATTAAAAGGAATTTGAGACCCTAGAAGCTATAAAACTTAAACGAGATTTCATACTAAAACGAGCAGATAAGGGTGGAGCTTTAGTTATAATGACTAAGACTGATTACATCAATGAAATACATAGGCAATTAGAGGATACTACGGTTTATAAGAAATTAACTAATAACCCTCTATTTTCTATACAAAAATAATTAGATTACATTCTAAGTATAGCTTTAAAGAACAATTTAATAGATGAAGATCTAGTTAAGTTTCTTACTGTTAAACACCCACACACTCCAGTTATGTATGTTCTTCCCAAGATACATAAAAATCTTGAGACTCCCCCTGGCCGTCCCATCATTGCAAGCACTGACTCTATACTAACTAATGTTTCTATTTCTCTTGTAAGGTGTATCCAGTCCACGGATCATCCATTACTTGTGGGATATTCTCCTTCCCAACAGGAAGTTGCAAGAGGAAACCCACAGCAGAGCTGTTATATAGCTCCTCCCCTAACTGCCATATCCAGTCATTCTCTTGCAACTCTCAACAAAGCTGGAGGTAGTAAGAGGAGAGTGGTAAAATATAGTTAGTTTTTTCTTCAATCAAAAGTTTGTTATTTTCAAATAGTACCAGAGTTGTACTATTTTATCTCAGGCAGTATTTAGAAGAAGAATCTGCCTGCGTTTTCTATGATCTTAGCAGCTTGTAACTAAGATCCACTGCTGTTCTCACATATGTCTGAGGAGTGAGGTAACTTCAGAGGGAGAATGGCGTGCAGGTTATCCTGCTATTGAGGTATGTGCAGTTTTAAGTTTTTCTACGGACTAGAAAATGCTGCTGGTACCTGATTAATGTAAGTTAAGCCTAAAAACAGTGATTTAATAGCGACTTGTATCAGGCTTACTACCAGAGATATATACTCTGTTCATATGGCAATATTAAACGTTTGCTGGCATGTTTAATCGTTTTTATATATGCTTTGGTGATAAAAACTTATTGGGGCCTAGTTTTTTCCACATGGCTGGCTTGATTTTTGCCTAGAAACAGATTCCTGAGGCTTTCCACTGTTGTAGTATGAGTGGGAGGGGCCCATTTTAGCGCTTTTTTGCGCAGTTAAAATTACAGACAGAGACATTCAGCTTCCCTCAGCAGTCCCCTGCATGCTATAGGACATCTCTGAAGGGCTCTAAAGACTTCAAAAGTCGTTTATTGAGGAAGGTAGGGCCACAGTTGAGCTGTGGCAGTTGTTGTGACTGTTTAAAAAAACGTTTATTTCGTTTTTTTGATCTGTTTTTTGCATTAAGGGGTTAATCATCCATTTGCAAGTGGGTGCAATGCTCTGCTAACCTATTACATACACTGTAAACATTTCGTTTGATTTACTGCCTTTTTTCACTGTTTTTCAAATTTTGACAATTTGTTTCTCTTAAAGGCACAGTACCGTTTTTATATAGGCTTGTTAACTTGATTCAAAGTGTTTTCCAAGCTTGCTAGTCTCATTGCTAGTCTGTATAAACATGTCTGACATAGAGGAAACTCCTTGTTCATTATGTTTAAAAGCCATGGTGGAACCCCTTATGAGAATGTGTACTAAATGTATTGATTTCACTTTAAACAATAAAGATCAGCTTTTGTCTTTAAAAAATTTATCACCAGAGGATTCTGGCGAGGGGGAAGTTATGCCGACTAACTCTCCCCACGTGTCAGACCCTTTGACTCCCGCTCAAGGGACTCACGCTCAAATGGCGTACATCTAGGGCACCCATAGCGATTACTTTACAAGACATGGCGGCAGTCATGGATAATACACTGTCAGCGGTATTAGCCAGACTACCTGAATTTAGAGGAAAGCGTGATGGCTCTGGTGTTAGATGTAATACTGAGCATACAGACGCTTTAAGAGCCATGTCTGATACTGCCTCACAATATGCAGAAGCTGAAGAAGGAGAGCTTCAGTCTGTGGGGGATATCTCTGACTCAGGGAAACCTGATTCTGATATTTCTACTTTTAAATTTAAGCTTGAGAACCTCCGTGTTTTGCTTAGGGAGGTTTTAGCTGCTCTGAATGACTGTGACACAATTGCAGTGCCAGAGAAATTGTGTAGACTGGATAAATACTTTGCAGTGCCGGTGTGTACTGAGGTTTTTCCTATACCTAAAAGGTTTACAGAAATTATTAATAAAGAGTGGGATAGACCTGGTGTGCCGTTTTCCCCCCCTCCTATTTTTAGAAAAATGTTTCCCATAGACGCCACCACACGGGACTTATGGCAGACGGTCCCTAAGGTGGAGGGAGCAGTTTCTACTTTAGCAAAGAATACTACTATCCCTGTCGAGGACAGTTGTGCTTTTTCAGATCCTATGGATAAAAAATTAGAGGGCTACCTTAAGAAAATGTTTATTCAACAAGGTTTTATCCTGCAGCCCCTTGCATGCATTGCTCCTGTCACTGCAGCTGCGGCGTTCTGGTTTGAGTCTCTGGAAGAGGCTTTACAGACAACGACTCCATTGGAGGACATACTTAACAAGCTTAGAGCACTTAAGCTAGCTAATTATTTTGTTTCTGATGCCATTGTTCATTTGACTAAACTAACGGCTAAGAATTCTGGATTTGCCATCCAGGCGCGTAGGGCGCTATGGCTTAAATCTTGGTCAGCTGACGTGACCTCAAAGTCTAAACTGAGATTATATCTCAGGGGTATCTTCTGGACTTCAAGGCTTCTCCTCCACAAGGGAGATTTCACCTTTCACGATTATCTGTCAACCAGATAAAGAAAGAGGCATTCTTACACTGTGTGCAAGACCTCCTAGTTATGGGAGTGATCCATCCAGTTCCAAGGGAGGAACAGGGACAGGGATTTTACTCAAATCTGTTTGTGGTTCCCAAAAAAGAGGGAACCTTCAGACCAATCTTGGATCTAAAGATCTTAAACAAATTCCTCAGAGTTCCATCATTCAAAATGGAAACTATTCGGACCATCCTACCTATGATCCAGGAGGGTCAATATATGACTACGGTGGATCTAAAGGATGCTTACCTTCATATTCCGATACACAAAGATCATCATCGGTTCTTAAGGTTTGCCTTTCTGGACAGGCATTACCAGTTTGTGGCTCTTCCCTTCGGGTTAGCTACAGCCCCAAGAATTTTTACAAAGGTTCTGGGGTCGCTTCTGGCGGTTCTAAGGCCGCGGGGCATAGCAGTGGCCCCTTATCTAGATGACATCCTGATACAGGCGTCAAATTTCAAAATTGCCAACTCCCATACGGACATAGTTCTGGCATTTCTGAGGTCGCACGGGTGGAAAGTGAACGAGGAGAAGAGTTCTCTGTCCCCACTCACAAGAGTCTCCTTCCTAGGGACTCTGATAGATTCTGTAAAGATGAAAATTTACCTGACGGAGTCCAGGTTATCAAAACTTCTAAATTCTTGCCGTGTTCTCCATTCTATTCCGCGCCCTTCGGTGGCTCAGTGCATGGAGGTAATCGGCTTAATGGTAGCGGCAATGGACATAGTTCCGTTTGCGCGCCTTCATCTCAGACCGCTGCAATTATGCATGCTCAGTCAGTGGAATGGGGATTACACAGATTTGTCCCCTTTACTAAATCTGGATCAAGAGACCAGAGATTCTCTTCTCTGGTGGCTATCTCGGGTCCATCTGTCCAAAGGTATGACCTTTCGCAGGCCAGGTTGGACATTCGACAGATGCCAGCCTTCTAGGTTGGGGTGCAGTCTGGAACTCCCTGAAGGCTCAGGGGTTGTGGACTCAGGAGGAGAAACTCCTCCCAATAAATATTGTGGAATTGAGGGCAATATTCAATGCTCTTCAGGCTTGGCCTCAGTTAACAACCCTGAGGTTCATCAGATTTCAGTCGGGCAACATCACGACTGTGGCTTACATCAACCATCAAGGGGGAACAAGGAGTTCCTTAGCGATGTTAGAAGTCTTCAAAATAATTTGCTGGGCAGAGAAACACTCTTGCCACCTATCAGCGATCCATATCCCAGGTGTAGAGAACTGGGAGGCGGATTTTCTAAGTCGTCAGACTTTTCATCCGGGGGAGTGGGAACTCCATCCGGAGGCGTTTGCTCAATTGATTCATCGTTGGGGCAAACCAGAACTGGATCTCATGGCGTCTCGCCAGAACGCCAAGCTTCCTTATTATGGATCCAGGTCCAGGGACCTGGAAGCGACGCTAATAGATGATCTAGCAGCGCCTTGGTCTTTCAACCTGGCTTACGTGTTTCCACCGTTTCCTCTGCTCCCTCGACTGATTGCCAGAATCAAGCAGGAGAGAGCATCAGTGATTTTGATAGCGCCTGCGTGGCCACGCAGGACCTGGTATGCAGACCTAGTGGACATGTCATCCTTTCCACCTTGGACTCTGCCTCTGAGACGAGACCTTCTACTTCAAGGTCCTTTCCATCATCCAAATCTAATTTCTCTGAGACTGACTGCATGGAGATTGAACGCTTGATTTTATCAAAGCGTGGCTTCTCCGAGTCTGTCATTGATACCTTAATACAGGCACGAAAGCCTGTTACCAGGAAAATCTACCATAAGATATGGCGTAAATATCTTTATTGGTGTGAATCCAAGAGTTACTCATGGAGTAAGGTTAGGATTCCCAGGATATTATCTTTTCTCCAAGAGGGTTTGGAGAAAGGATTATCAGCTAGTTCTTTGAAGGGACAGATCTCTGCACTGTCTATTCTTTTGCACAAGCATCTGGCGGATATTCCAGACGTTCAGGCGTTTTGTCAGGCGTTGGTTAGAATCAAGCCTGTGTTTAAACCTGTTGCTCCCCCATGGAGCTTAAATTTGGTTCTTAAAGTTCTTCAAGGGGTTCCGTTTGGACCTCTTCATTCCATAGATATCAAGCTTTTATCTTGGAAAGTTCTTTTTTTGATGGCTATTTCCTCGGCTCGTAGACTCTCCGAGTTATCTGCTTTACAATGTGATTCTCCTTATCTGATCTTCCATGCAGATAAGGTAGTTCTGCGTACAAAACCTGGGTTTTTGCCTAAGGTGGTATCTACTAAGAATATCAATCAAGAGATTGTTGTTCCATCATTGTGTCCTAATCCTTCTTCAAAGAAGGAACGTCTTTTACATAATCTGGACGTGGTTCGTGCTTTAAAGTTTTACTTACAAGCTACTAAAGATTTTCGTCAAACATCTGCTTTGTTTGTTGTTTACTCTGGACAGAGAAGAGGTCAAAAGGCTTCGGCATCCTCTCTTTCTTTTTGGCTAAGAAGTATAATCCGCTTAGCCTATGAGACTGCTGGACAGCAGCCTCCTGAAAGGATTACAGCTCATTCTACTAGAGCTGTGGCTTCCACTTGGGCCTTTTAAAAATGAGGCTTCTGTTGAACAGATTTGCAAGGCGGCGACTTGGTCTTCGCTTCATACTTTTTCAAAATTCTACAAATTTGATACTTTTGCTTCTTCAGAGGCTATCTTTGGGAGAAAGGTTTTACAGGCAGTGGTACCTTCCGTTTAAGTACCTGCCTTGTCCCTCCCTTCATCCGTGTACTTTAGCTTTGGTATTGGTATCCCACAAGTAATGGATGATCCGTGGACTGGATACACCCTACAAGAGAAAACACAATTTATGCTTACCTGATAAATTTATTTCTCTTGTGGTGTATCCAGTCCACGGCCCGCCCTGTCATTTTAAGGCAGGTCAAAATTTTAGATTAAACTACAGTCACCACTGCACCCTATGGTTTCTCCTTTCTCGGCTTGTTTTGGTCAAATGACTGGATATGGCAGTTAGGGGAGGAGCTATATAACAGCTCTGCTGTGGGTTTCCTCTTGCAACTTCCTGTTGGGAAGGAGAATATCCCACAAGTAATGGATGATCCGTGGACTGGATACACCACAAGAGAAATAAATTTATCAGGTAAGCATAAATTGTGTTTTTTTTTAGACCGAATGTTTAGACCTTATGTGGAACAATCTACTTCTTTTATCAAAGATACCAGTGATTTCCTTCTAAAATTGGATACTCTAAATTTTTCATCAAGTAAGTTTATTCTTTTTAGTTTAGATGTAGATAGTCTCTACACTTCTATCACTCACGCTAGTGGTCTGGGTGCTATAGAGTCAGTGCTTGCTAATAATGTCAATTTGAATGGACAAAAAGTAGATTTTTTGTTGCAGTTACTTGATATGGTATTAAACTGTAACTATTTTCTTTTTGAAGACAGTTATTATATGCAGATCCAAGGGACTGCCACGGGTTCCAACGTCGCCCCCAACTACGCAAACATTTTTATGAACGTATTCGAAGAAAAATTTGTCTAATGTAACAATTGGTTTACACTATGTGGCGCCACCTGGTGGCGTTACATAGATGATATCTTTGGGCTGTGGTTGGGCGACGTTGGAACCCTAATGGCATTTGTGGCGGATCTTAATGCTGCTACTAACCATATCAAATTTAAACTGACATGGAATGAAGAAACAATTGAGTTTTTGGATACTAGGGTTATTAAGGATGGGTGCACTTTAAAAACTGATATATTCAAAAAGAGCACTGACCGCAACAGTCTGTTACATTTTGACAGTGCTCATTCACCATCTTTGATAGCCTCCCTTCCAAAAAGTCAACTATTGAGAGTCAGGCGAATTGTTTCTGACCCTAATTTAGTAAATGAAAGATTAACAGACATGGGTCAAAGATTTTTGGAGAGAGGCTATCCGTCAGCTTTAATTCATAAAGAAATAGCATCTGTACTGTCAAGCCTTTGTCTCTGAATTCAACAGCCTCAGTCCAGCCATTCAAAAGGTAATAAAAAAACATTGGAATATATTAGCTGAATGTAACCCTAACATTCTAGAATTCCAGAAACCACCTATGCCTGCATACAAACGTAGCATAAATCTCCAAGATCATTTAATTAAGGCAGATATAGGCCCTAGAACATCTGTAAATCAAAGATATATAACGACTAATAGATTGGGCTCATATGCATGTCTGAATTGTTCATGTTGCGGGAATTTAATTAAAGGTTCCGTGTTTTACCACCCATGTAATGGTAAAAAATATCACATTAGAGGGTATTATACCTGCAACACTGATTATGTTATTTATCTAATTAAATGTCCCTGTGGGCGGAGCTATGTTGGAGAAACAACTAGGTGTGTACGCGACAGAATTATAGAACATAAAAGCTCTATAAGAGTTAAAAATCTAAAAGCTCCAGTCGCTGAACATTTTTTAGATAAAAATCATGCCATAAATCAGCTCCGTTTTCAGATAATTGACCATGTCCCCAAACTACGTAGAGGAGGGGATAGGGAGAAAATTTTAAAAAAAGAGAGGCGTTCTGGATTCATGAATTGGGTACCATGTATCCCAATGGCATGAATAAAGACTGGGACCTATCAGTGTTTCTTTAAGTACATCATCTCTGGATTAAGTTTGTGGTAATTAAAATCCTTTTTTTAGATTTTTTTTTTGGATTTTATTTTCCTATTTAAACAATATAGGATATATCTAACTGTATACCTCATTTATTGCACTTTAAATTTAATATTGCACTTTAATTCTAATATTGCACTTTAAATTTAATATCTAATATCTTTGTATAATATGCTTCTTTCTGAGTAAATTTTGTACATAATTATTATGAATTAATTCAATATATAAAAGATGAATTAATCCAGTATATATAAGGTTAACTCTTACCTGTATATATATATATATATATATATATATATATATGTGTGTTTTTAGCACCACCTGGTGGTATATTGTTATATAAGGTGTTTGAATTAATTGTACACATTAGCTTGACAAAGGGACAGAAGTCCTGAAACGTTTCTGCTTTTTTCCTGCTGTCTTAATAATAAATACTTTATGCTGTCACTGTTTGCTGTTTTGGCTAAGGGACAGTATGTCCGTCTAAAAAGAAACCGCAGTAATATGGAGATGTATCAGACTAGGGCTGATGAACTTAGTTCACGCCTTAGACAAAGGAGTTACCAAAATAGAGTAATTGATCGAGCCCGTAATGAAGTGGCAGTGATGGAACGGGATCTTCTGTTACAGGACAACATAGAGGGCAAATCTAAAGAGTTCTCTAGCCAGTTCAAAGGTGTAACATTTGTGACAGACCATAGTAGCCAATACAATCAAATATGTGGCATAGTGAAAAAACATTTCAAACTTTTGGTTGTCGATGATAAGTTGACATAGTGCGTAGACAGGGGCTTTAGATGCTCATTCAGACGAGGAAGGACTATTGGTAATATGGTTTCTCCGTCTGATTTACCTTCCTTAGAGCCTAATAAGAGCTCATGGCTTATGCATCTTGGTTTTTACAGATGTGGTAGAAATAAGTGCAAACCCTGTGACTATGCTTTATTATAAAAAACTTTTAAATCTGAAGTCACACAGGAAAATTTTAACATCAAACACTGTGTACATTGTAATTCCACCTTTGTCACATATGCTATCACTTGTATCTTATGTAAGAGGCAGCATGTTGGATAAACTACACAAGATGTGGGCTCTAGAATTGGAGAACATTTTTCCTCCATCTCAATAGGTAAATCAACTATACCTCTTGTCCAACATTATGTTCTCTGTCACAACAAATGTTCTTCCCAAAAGAGGGGGAGATAGGAACAAAATTCCCAGTAAAAATGAAATGTACTGGATATTTAGACTTGAATCTAGTCCCTCTAGGATTTAATTCAGAATATGATCTTATCAATCACTGGCAAATCTAATGCCCAAGACATTTGTCTGTGTATCTTAATATGTACTCCTTATGACTCTAGACACGTATCAATGATATCCCGGTTCAAAGGGAGCAGTGAGGTATCGCAATTAGGAGGATTCAGTGATCACTTTTCAACTATTCCGGACATCTATCTGTATAGTGACTATCCGCATTTGCCGTAGAGAAGTTGCGACTACGGGCGGATAGGTGACGTCATCAGACACGGACGGAGGAGATGGAGCGCGGCATGGAGACCGCTACAGTTCAGCCCACGGTCTAGAAGCAAACCAACGAAAAAGGTCAGCCGCATGAGCAGCACTTTGGAGGGTAAGAGGAGGATACCTCCGATAACTTTTGTCGTTATTTAAAGGCACCTACCAAAATGTTTGACTGCTAAATTAAAGCGATTACAGTCTTTTTGCTTTTCGCCATATTTTCCTTTCTTGTTTGCTTACCTGTATGCCCATTGGTATCCATTGACTGTTAGAGGGCGATTACCTTTCCTCTCTACAAGCACCTCCTAATTGCCAGGATATAACAAAGTGACACTTTGAATTGAACTTTGAATTTTGTTTTCATTCCTTGCGTTGTGAAGCTCTTTTGATCGAGTGTGATACCCTCTAAGCAATTTGTTTTCATTATCATTAATCACTTCATTCATACTCTCAGCTTGACTTCACATTAGGGATTCCTACCTTTGACAAAATACCTCTATCTGCTCACCCCTAAGACTGTGCAATTCTTGTTCATTGGTCTGACTAGTTGGCTACCACATAGCCTTGCACAGAATAACATTACCAATATAGCACTATACACAGCGATATTAACATGGCACACCGCTTTTATTCCATGTTAACAGTGGCCACCCTGGAGGGGAATAGACCAAGCTTGGAGGAAACATTTGAAAATAAATCTAATTTGCTAGATATTGCAGATGTCTTTTTGGCTATGGAAAATGCTCTCGTTAAGGAGTATAAATTATGGTGGGATAAACGGACTCTAGAAAAATATACATCTCTAGGCATGATTCCTAGAGGCCTACGAATCAAAAAACTGCCTGCGTTTATCACTACAGATGAAAAGTTCATCACAGAATGTACTGACAGAATGCTCTTTGAGGCTTATGGCCCTTATCATTCAACACAAAGAAATCAAGCTAAAAGAGGCAAGAGATAACATTGAGAATATACAGAAAGATCTCAATACGTTCATGGAACACACTGATTATCCTAAGCTTGACAGCATCCTACAAGTGACTGTAGACAAGACTAAGAAAGAACTGGATATTATAAAATATAAAAAATATTCCAGAGATCTAGATGACTACAAAGTAAATAGGATCTACAATTGGAACCCTAAGAGAAACTCAAGAAAAAGGAAATCGTTTAATTATAACAAGTCTAAACAACTCAAAGAAGGAAAGAAGATGGATAAAAAGGTGTCATTTTCTGATACTGACCCTGAGTCAAATGAAGATGATGACCTTCAGGATTTTGTGGCCTTCATGTCCAGTGGACAATCCTCTGATGAAGAAGAAACATCAGCTGATAACATTACAACACAGCCACCCTCTCATCCTCCACCACCCCCTCAATCTGGCCCTGTAGCATCTAATACCCAGATTACTGACACATTAGAGCCTAATAAAGCCATTCTGAAAAAAATTGATGCCCCTAAGCCACCTAGTATAAAAAAGCTCAGTCAGTACAGGCAGCAGATGGAACTATGAGCCAACAGGTTTTTCAGCTGGCCCAGGGACCAGGAGAAGGAGGAGGAGGAGGAAGAGGATCCACCAGACGGGGTCCACATCGAGACCAGTACCAACTGAGGAGGGGCAGACAGTCCAACAAATACAGGGATCCAACATCATAAATCTATCCAGTGTCCCCTTAACTAACCTAGAATTAGAGGTTTTGAGTCTAGGCCTTAATTTTGTTCCTACTCCTAAGTTTAATGTCTTTGATACTTTGATTGACATTAATAAATTTATACGTGGTCTCACTCTCAAAAAGTTTTACCAACTGCACCCTACTATAGAGAAAGAGTTTCATATACCAGACACAAGTGCCAGGCATGATTATCTTAACCCAGCTGAAGCTAGGGACTTTTTAAATCTCCATCTGTTGGAAGTGGAAAATACAACAGATGAGGTAGCAATAGACAGCCACACTGGCTATAGGCCAAAATCTATTTTTTATCCCACACAGTGCAGGGGCCAAGCATTAGAGAGCTTCCAAAAACGGATGGAGGAGGATCTCTTGAAATTGTAGAGGGAAACTCTGAAGCCTCAGAATAGGGAACATGAGAACCTCACCACACAACAAAGAAAGGCACTCAAACAACTACAAGACAGGGACAACATCATCATCAAGCAGTCTGATAAGGGGGGATCCATAGTAGTTCTGGACAAATCCTATTATATTAAGGAAGCAGAAAGGCAATTACTTGACAAAGAGGTTTATACAAGATTGCCTGGGGATCCAACACAACGCTTTGGGTCCCTCCTACTAGATTTGCTTGATGATGGAAAACATCAGGGGATCATTGACGATGAAACATTTGATTATTTAAATGTTCAGCATCCGATAGTACCGATATTCCATCACCTCCCCAAGGTACATAAATCTTTGGAGGAGGTGAAAGGACGCCCGATAGTCTCGGGAATAGGATCCCTCTTTGAGAATCTATCAAATTGGCTGGAATCCCTATTACAACCCCTTGTGTATGGATTGCCATCATACTTGAGGGATACTAAACATCTCTTGAGACTGATGCAAGAACACTCTTGGAATGACAAAATGGGATGGCTAACGGTTGATGTGGTTGGCCTCTATTCGGCCATTCCACATGCTAAAGGGATAGAAGCCACAAGATACATGCTGGATAACTTCAGCAACTACAATACTGACCTTAAAGTATATATAGTGAGAGTGTTAGATTTTCTGTTAACTCACAATTATTTTGAGTTCTCAGGAAGCTTTTTTCTCCAACAGAGAGGGACAGCTATGGGTGCGAAATTCGCACCAGCCTATGCTAACATTTTCATGGGCTGGTGGGAGTTGACGCACCTATACTCTGATCAGAACCCCTTCCTGTCATCAATCACTAGCTATAAACGCTATATTGATGACCTTCTAATTGTATGGTCTGGCACACAAGGAGATTTAGCAAACTTCTGTGAATATATCAATGACAACACGGTGGGTTTAAGCTTTACCCACAGCTTTGATAAAGTCCAGGTACCATACTTGGATGTCATTCTGATAGGTAGGCCCTTGGAGAACAAAGTAAGCACCTCACTGTATACCAAACCAATCACATCCAACACTTTCCTTCATGCTAGGAGCTGTCACCCTAGACATACAAGCTATGGGATTGCAAAAGGCCAATTTTTAAGATTAAGGCGCAATTGCTCAGAGCATGACAGCTACTTACGAGAGAGTTATTCCCTTACCCAAAAATTTCTTGAGAGAGGGTACAATAAAAAGACTATAACCAGGGCCTTCAATGATGCTTCGCATCAAGATAGGTCTACTTTACTTAAAGAGAAACAAAAACAAAAACCTTCTAGGAACAAACCTACTTTTGTAACCACGTATAGCTCCCAATATTACCAGGTCTGCAAAATCTTGCGGAGGAATCTTCCGATTCTGTTAGCTGATGACATCTTAAAAGATGAGATTAGGGAGGGTTGTTTCTGTGTCCCAAAGCGGAACATAACAATTGGGAACCGAGTTTCCCCCTCCTTACTCAAAAAGCAAAAACCGACAAGCAGCTGGTTATCTCAAAAAGGGCATTACAAATGTGGGAACAGCACTTGCAAAGCTTGTGGCCATGTGAGTGTTAACAGGACATTCCAATCTACAGTCACGCAAAAGGTATACACACATTCCTACTGCACTAATTGCCGAACAACATATATCATTTATATGATTACATGCTTGGCATGTGATAAGCAGTACGTAGGTTGTACCTCTCGAGAGGCGAGAGAGAGGATACGAGCCCATCTCAATGACATTGAGCGGGGTATCCCAACCACAGGAGCAGCCAAGCACTTCATAGAGGTACACCACAGAGATGTTAAGAATTTTACATGGTTAATTATAGATCATATTCCAAAGAAGCCACGGGGAGGTGATAGATCAAGGGACCTCCTTAGAAAGGAGGCCTTTTGGATCTTCACATTGGGAACCAGACAACCCCTAGGTCTCAATATAGAAACAGATCTTATTAACCATTGGCAATCCTAGAGCGACTTCCCACCAATCCAAGCCTGGGATACATTAGCACTTATCAATACCTGAAAAAGATATTGTTACTGCTATATCCTATCATATATACATCCTCTAACAAATTGGATTTATGGATATTATCTCCAAGCAATTCCTGAATAGTTCAAGTGATCAATTATGATCTAATGGACATTCAGTTTAAGGTCCACTGGTATTATTATACCACAGGGAGACACTAAGGACTAGGGACACCCAACACCTCATATTTTGGCGCTTTGAGTGCAGTATATTTTTTATCACAAAATAGTTATCATATTGAAAATATCACGTATGTGAACCATCTACCAAAATACATTAATTATTAGAAGTGCCATCACTAGGCCGTTTGATACTGTTGCAATAGAAGCAAAATTAATCAAGTATTACCATATATAACTTTGTTTATATGGCGTAAATCTTAAGATTAAGCTCTTTTTTAGTATCCAGTAACAGGCATTTGACACTGAGTTTATGCAATAGTACATGGGTATTCATGGGACGTGCAAGCAATTATTGCGCGTCTCATAAGCACATATGTGGGCTACATGCCGCTCAAACGAGATTGGCTATTAGATAACTAGCTAGGGCAGAATTAAGACTAAATATTACAAAAAACAAACATTTAGTGCCCTATAGCTCTAAACTTAATCTATACTCGCACCAATTCAATTACAAATGTATCATTACAAGGGTCTCCCCAAGCTGTAGTTGTTTGACATGCTGTGTGCTGCTTAACAACGCTATTGTTGTTGTTTTTTCCTCTCTATTATTATTATTATTATTATTTTTTTCCTCCCTTGGAGGAGACAACATTAAGTTTTTGACCACTCCTAGGGAGATATTACCAAGAGTGGATATTAATGCAGCACACAACACATCATATAGCTTGCTTTCTAGTTAATCCCACATCTCCCTATACCTCCCCCATTCAAGTGCACACACCTGTTACATGATTAGGGCTACATCACAACCAATAATAAGTTAGGTTAGCCTATTTAAAGCTGCATGTCAGTAGTGGGCATTATGCAGTCTATGAATAAGGCTCCATAGGAGCTGAAACGCGTAAGACATAGCCCACTATCTGTGCACCTAACAGCCCCCATCCATCTGGCCATGTTACCTCCTATGCCTGCAAGTTACTATTTTACAAGCTAATCCTTCATAGTTACCTGCAGAGCCGCTGTGTGCAAGCTCTTAAATGTTATTTTCTTCAATAAAGGAACCTGTTTTGAGAACTTCTGTCCGGACACCTGTGTGTTTTTTATATATATATATATATATATATATATATATATATATATATATATATATATATATATATATATATATTGTCAGACTTCTATATATTCTCATTCTATAGTATAGGGGGTTCCATCAGTGTTTATGGAGTGGGATACCTAGGTTCGATTCCCAATAGAACTTATTTTTTTCTAGACACTTACCTATGTTATCTATATATATTCATTGTCAGACTTGTACTTCTCCTATAGTATAGTGGGTACCATCATTGTTTATGGAGTGGGGAGCCTAGGTTCGATTCCTCACAGAATCTCATTGTTTCCTTGCTTTCTTTCCTTTTTTCAATATATTCATATGTGTGTGTGTGTGTGTGTGTGTGTGTGTGTGTGTGTATATATATATATATATATATATTTCATGTAATTAGCAAGAGTCCATGAACTAGTGACGTATGGGATATACATTCCTACCAGGAAGGGCAAAGTTTCCCAAACCTCAAAATGCCTATAAATACACCCCTCACCACACCCACAAATCAGTTTTACAAACTTTGCCTCCTATGGAGGTGGTGAAGTAAGTTTGTGCTAGATTCTACGTTGATATGCGCTCCGCAGCAGGTTGGAGCCCGGTTTTCCTCTCAGCGTGCAGTGAATGTCAGAGGGATGTGAGGAGAGTATTGCCTATTTGAATTCAATGATCTCCTTCTACGGGGTCTATTTCATAGGTTCTCTGTTATCGGTCGTAGAGATTCATCTCTTACCTCCCTTTTCAGATCGACGATATACTCTTATATATACCATTACCTCTACTGATTCTCGTTTCAGTACTGGTTTGGCTTTCTACTACATGTAGATGAGTGTCCTGGGGTAAGTAAGTCTTATTTTCTGTGACACTCTTAGCTATGGTTGGGCACTTTTATATAAAGTTCTAAATATATATGTATTCAAACATTTATTTGCCTTGACTCAGGATGTTCAACGTTCCTTATTTCAGACAGTCAGTTTCATATTTGGGATAATGCATATGAATCAATCAATTTTTTTCTTACCTTAAAATTTGACTTTTTTTCCTGTGGGCTGTTAGGCTCGCGGGGGCTGAAAATGCTTCATTTTATTGTGTCATTCTTGGCGCAAATTTTTTTTTTCTGTTTCCGGCATCATACGTGTCGCCGGAAGTTGCGTCATTTGTGACGTTTTTTTTGCGCCAAAAGTGTTGGCGTTCCGGATGTGGCGTCATTTTTGGCGCCAAAAGCATTTAGGCGCCAAATAATGTGGGCGTCTTTTTTTGGCGCTAAAAAATATGGGCGTCACTTTTGTCTCCACATTATTTAAGTCTCATTATTTATTGCTTCTGGTTGCTAGAAGCTTGTTCACTGGCATTTTTTCCCATTCCTGAAACTGTCATTTAAGGAATTTGATCAATTTTGCTTTATATGTTGTTTTTTCTATTACATATTGCAAGATGTCCCAGATTGACATTTAGTCAGAAGATACTTCTGGAAAAACGCTGCCTGGTGCTGGATCTACCAAAGTTAAGTGTATCTGTTGTAAACTTGTGGTATCTGTTCCTCCAGCTGTTGTTTGTAATGAATGTCATGACAAACTTGTTAATGCAGATAATATTTCCTTTAGTAATGTTACATTACCTGTTGCGGTTCCGTCAACATCTAATACTCAGAGTGTTCCTGTTAACATAAGAGATTTTGTTTCTAAATCCATTAAGAAGGCTATGTCTGTTATTCCCCCTTCTAGTAAACGTAAAAGGTCTTTTAAAACTTCTCATTTTTCAGATGAATTTTTAAATGAACATCATCATTCTGATTCTGATAGTGGTTCCTCTGGTTCAGAGGATTCTGTTTCAGAGGTTGATGCTGATAAATCTTCATATTTATTCAAAATGGAATTTATTCGTTCTTTACTTAAAGAGGTCTTAATTGCATTAGAAATAGAGGATTCTGGTCCTCTTGATACTAAATCTAAATGTTTAAATAAGGTTTTTAAAACTCCTGTAGTTATTCCAGAAGTTTTTCCTGTCCCTGATGCTATTTCTGAAGTAATCTCCAGGGAATGGAATAATTTGGGTAATTCATTTACTCCTTCTAAACGTTTTAAGCAATTATATCCTGTGCCATCTGACAGATTAGAATTTTGGGACAAAATCCCTAAGGTTGATGGGGCTCTCTCTACTCTTGCTAAACGTACTACTATTCCTACGTCTGATAGTACTTCCTTTAAGGATCCTTTAGATAGGAAGATTGAATCCTTTCTAAGAAAAGCTTACTTATGTTCGGGTAATCTTCTTAGACCTGCTATATCTTTAGCGGATGTTGCTGCAGCTTCAACTTTTTGGTTAGAAGCTTTAGCGCAACAAGTAACAGATCATAATTCTCATAGCATTGTTAATCTTCAACATGCTAATAACTTTATTTGTGATGCCATCTTTGATATCATTGGAGTTGATGTCAGGTATATGTCTCTAGCTATTTTAGCTAGAAGAGCTTTATGGCTTAAAACTTGGAATGCTGATATGTCTTATAAGTCAACTTTGCTTTCCCTTTCTTTCCAGGGTAATACATTATTTGGTTCTCAGTTGGATTCTATTATTTCAACTGTTACTGGAGGGAAAGGAACTTTTTTACCACAGGATAAAAAATCTAAAGGTAAATTTAGGTCTAATAATCGTTTTCGTTCCTTTCGTCACAATAAGGAACAAAAGCCTGATCCTTCACCCACAGGAGCGGTGTCAGTTTGGAAACCATCTCCAGTCTGGAATAAATCCAAGCCTTTTAGAAAACCAAAGCCAGCTCCCAAGTCCACATGAAGGTGCGGCCCTCATTCCAGCCCAGCTGGTAGGGGGCAGATTACGTTTTTTCAAAGAAATTTGGATCAATTCAATTGACAATCCTTTGGATTCAAAACATTGTTTCAGAAGGGTACAGAATTGGCTTCAAAATAAGGCCTCCTGCAAAGAGTTTTTTTCTTTCCCGTGTCCCAGTAAATCCAGCGAAGGCTCAAGCATTTCTGAAATGTGTTTCAGATCTAGAGTTGGCTGGAGTAATTATGCCAGTTCCAGTTCTGGAACAGGGGCTGGAGTTTTATTCAAATCTCTTCATTGTACCAAAGAAGGAGAATTCCTTCAGACCAGTTCTGGATCTAAAAATATTGAATCGTTATGTGAGGATACCAACATTCAAAATGGTAACTATAAGGACTATCCTGCCTTTTGTTCAGCAAGGGCATTATATGTCCACAATAGATTTACAGGATGCATATCTGCATATTCCGATTCATCTAGATCACTATCAGTTTCTGAGATTCTCTTTCCTAGACAAGCATTACCAGTTTGTAGCTCTGCCGTTTGGCCTAGCAACAGCTCAAAGAATTTTTACAAAGGTTCTCGGTGCCCTTCTGTCTGTAATCAGAGAACAGGGTATTGTGGTATTTCCTTATTTGGACGATATCTTGGTACTTGCTCAGTCTTCACATTTAGCAGAATCTCATACGAATCAACTTGTGTTGTTTCTTCAAGATCATGGTTGGAGGATCAATTTACCGAAAAGTTCATTGATTCCTCAGACAAGGGTAACCGTTTTAGGTTTCCAGATAGATTCAGCGTCCATGACTCTGTCTCTGACAGACAAGAGACGTCTAAAATTGATCTCAGCTTGTCGAAACCTTCAATCACAATCATTCCCTTCGGTAGCCTTATGCATGGAAATTCTAGGTCTTATGACTGCTGCATCGGACGCGATCCCCTTTGCTCGTTTTCACATGCGACCTTTTCAGCTCTGTATGCTGAACCAGTGGTGCAGGGATTACACAAAGATATCTCAATTAATATCTTTAAAACCAATTGTACGACACTCTCTGACGTGGTGGACAGATCACCATCGTTTAGTTCAGGGGGCTTCTTTTGTTCTTCCGACCTGGACTGTAATTTCAACAGATGCAAGTCTGACAGGTTGGGGAGCTGTTTGGGGGTCTCTGACAGCACAAGGGGTTTGGGAATCTCAGGAGGTGAGATTACCAATCAATATTTTGGAACTCCGTGCAATTTTCAGAGCTCTTCAGTCATGGCCTCTTCTAAAGAGAGAATCGTTAATTTGTTTTCAGACAGACAATGTCACAACTGTGGCATACATCAATCATCAAGGAGGGACTCATAGTCCTCTGGCTATGAAAGAAGTATCTCGAATACTGGTATGGGTGGAATCCAGCTCCTGTCTAGTTTCTGCGGTTCATATCCCAGGTATAGACAATTGGGAAGCGGATTATCTCAGTCGCCAAACGTTACATCCGGGCGAATGGTCTCTTCACCCAGAGGTATTTCTTCAGATTGTTCAAATGTGGGGACTTCCAGAAATAGATCTGATGGCCTCTCATCTAAACAAGAAACTTCCCAGGTATCTGTCCAGATCCAGGGATCCTCTAGCGGAAGCAGTGGATGCATTGTCACTTCCTTGGAAGTATCGTCCTGCCTATATCTTTCCGCCTCTAGTTCTTCTTCCAAGAGTAATCTCCAAGATTCTGAAAGAATGCTCGTTTGTTCTGCTGGTGGCTCCAGCATGGCCTCACAGGTTTTGGTATGCGGATCTTGTCCGGATGGCCTCTTGCCAACCGTGGACTCTTCGTTAAGACCAGATCTTCTGTCGCAAGGTCCTTTTTTCCATCAGGATCTCAAATCCTTAAATTTAAAGGTATGGAGATTTAACGCTTGATTCTTAGTCAAAGAGGTTTCTCTGACTCTGTGATTAATACTATGTTACAGGCTCGTAAATCCGTATCTAGGAAGATATATTATAGAGTCTGGAAGACTTACATTTCTTGGTGTCTTTCTCATCATTTTTCTGGCATTCTTTTAGAATTCCGAGGAATTTTACAGTTTCTTCAGGATGGTTTGGATAAAGGTTTGTCTGCAAGTTCCTTGAAAAGGACAAATCTCTGCTCTTTCTGTTCTTTTTCACAGAAAGATTGCTAATCTTCCTGATATTCATTGTTTTGTACAAGCTTTGGTTCGTATAAAACCTGTTATTAAGTCAATTTCTCCTCCTTGGAGTTTGAATTTGGTTCTGGGGGCTCTTCAAGCTCCTCCGTTTGAACCTATGCATTCATTGGACATTAAATTACTTTCTTGGAAAACATAATTTATGTAAGAACTTACCTGATAAGTTCATTTCTTTCATATTAGCAAGAGTCCATGAGCTAGTGACGTATGGGATATACATTCCTACCAGGAGGGGCAAAGTTTCCCAAACCTCAAAATGCCTATAAATACACCCTTCACCACACCCACAAATCAGTTTAACGCATAGCCAAGAAGTGGGGTGATAAGAAAAAGTGCGAAAGCATAAAAAAATAAGGAATTGGAATAATTGTGCTTTATACAAAAAAATCATAACCACCACAAAAAAAGGGTGGGCCTCATGGACTCTTGCTAATATGAAAGAGAAAGAAATGAATTTATCAGGTAAGTTCTTACATAAATTATGTTTTCTTTCATGTAATTAGCAAGAGTCCATGAGCTAGTGACGTATGGGATAATGACTACCCAAGATGTGGATCTTCCACGCAAGAGTCACTAGAGAGGGAGGGATAAAATAAAGACAGCCAATTCCGCTGAAAATAATCCACACCCAAAATAAAGTTTAAATCTTATAATGAAAAAAAAATGAAATTATAAGCAGAAGAATCAAACTGAAACAGCTGCCTGAAGTACTTTTCTACCAAAAACTGCTTCAGAAGAAGAAAACACATAAAAATGGTAGAATTTAGTAAAAGTATGCAAAGAAGACCAAGTGGCTGCTTTGCAAATCTGATCAACCGAAGCTTCATTCCTAAACGCCCAGGAAGTAGAAACTGACCTAGTAGAATGAGCTGTAATCCTTTGAGGCGGAGTTTTACCCGACTCGACATAAGCATGATGAATTAAAGATTTCAACCAAGATGCCAAAGAAATGGCAGAGGCCTTCTGACTTTTCCTAGAACCGGAAAAGATAACAAATAGACTAGAAGTCTTTCAGAAATTCTTAGTAGCTTCAACATAATATTTCAAAGCTCTAACTACATCCAAAGAATGCAATGATTTCTCCTTAGAATTCTTAGGATTAGGACATAATGAAGGAACCACAATTTCTCTACTAATCTTGTTAGAATTCACAACCTTAGGAAAAAAATTTAAAAGAAGTTCGCAACACCGCCTTATCCTGATGAAAAATCAGAAAAGGAGACTCACAAGAAAGAGCAGATAATTCAGAAACTCTTCTAGCAGAAGAGATGGCCAAAAGGAACAAAACTTTCCAAGAAAGTAATTTAATGTCCAATGAATGCATAGGTTCAAACGGAGGAGCTTGAAGAACCCCCAGAACCAAATTCAAACTCCAAGGAGGAGAAATTGACTTAATGACAGGTTTTATACGAACCAAAGCTTGTACAAAACAATGAATATCAGGAAGATTAGCAATCTTTCTGTGAAAAAGAACAGAAAGAGCAGAGATTTGTCCTTTCAAGGAACTTGTAGACAAACCTTTATCCAAACCATCCTGAAGAAACTGTAAAATTCTCGGAATTCTAAAAGAATGCCAGGAAAAAATGATGAGAAAGACACCAAGAAATATAAGTCTTCCAGACTCTATAATATATCTCCCTAGATACAGATTACGAGCCTGTAACATAGTATTAATCACAGAGTCAGAGAAACCTCTTTGACTAAGAATCAAGCGTTCAATCTCTATACCTTTAAATTTAAGGATTTGAGATCCTGATGGAAAAAAGGACCTTGCGACAGAAGGTCTAGTCTTAACGGAAGAGTCCACGGTTGGCAAGAGGCCATCCGGACAAGATCCGCATACCAAAACCTGTGAGGCCATGCTGGAGCTACCAGCAGAACAAACGAGCATTCCTTCAGAATCTTGGAGATTACTCTTGGAAGAAGAACTAGAGGCGGAAAGATATAAGCAGGATGATACTTCCAAGGAAGTGACAATGCATCCACTGCTTCCGCTTGAGGATCCCTGGATCTGGACAGATACCTGGGAAGTTTCTTGTTTAGATGAGAGGCCATCAGATCTATTTCTGGAAGTCCCCACATTTGAACAATCTGAAGAAATACCTCTGGGTGAAGAGACCATTCGCCCGGATGTAACGTTTGGAGACTGAGATAATCCGCTTCCCAATTGTCTATACCTGGGATATGAACCGCAGAAACTAGACAGGAGCTGGATTCCGCCCATACCAGAATTCGAGATACTTCTTTCATGGCCAGAGGACTGTGAGTCCCTCCTTGATGATTGATGTATGCCACAGTTGTGACATTGTCTGTCTGAAAACAAATGAACGATTCTCTCTTTAGAAGAGGCCAAGACTGAAGAGCTCTGAAAGTTGCACGGAGTTCCAAAATATTGATTGGTAATCTCACCTCCTGAGATTCCCAAACCCCTTGTGCTGTCAGAGACCCCCAAACAGCTCCCCAACCTGTCAGACTTGTATCTGTTGAAATTACAGTCCAGGTCGGAAGAACAAAAGAAGCCCCCTGAACTAAACGATGGTGATCTGTCCACCACGTCAGAGAGTGTCGTACAATCGGTTTTAAAGATATTAATTGAGATATCTTTGTGTAATCCCTGCACCACTGGTTCAACATACAGAGCTGAAGAGGTCGCATGTGAAAACGAGCAAAGGGGATCGCGTCCGATGCAGCAGTCATAAGACCTAGAATTTCCATGCATAAGGCTACCGAAGGGAATGATTGTGATTGAAGGTTTCGACAAGCTGAGATCAATTTTAGACGTCTCTTGTCCGTCAAAGACAGAGTCATGGACGCTGAATCTATATGGAAACCTAAAAAGGTTACCCTTGTCTGAGGAATCAATGAACTTTTCGGTAAATTGATCCTCCAACCATGATCTTGAAGAAACAACACAAGTCGATTCGTATGAGATTCTGCTAAATGTGAAGACTGAGCAAGTACCAAGATATCGTCCAAATAAGGAAATACCACAATACCCTGTTCTCTGATTACAGACAGAAGGGCACGAGAACCTTTGTAAAAATTCTTGGAGCTGTTGCTAGGCCAAACGGCAGAGCCACAAACTGGTAATGCTTGTCTAGGAAAGAGAATCTCAGAAACTGAAAGTGATCTGGATGAATCAGAATATGCAGATATTCATCCTGTAAATCTATTGTGGACATATAATGCCCTTGCTGAACAAAAGGCAGGATAGTCCTTATAGTTACCATTTTGAATGTTGGTATCCTTACATAACGATTCAATATTTTTAGATCCAGAACTGGTCTGAAGGAATTCTCCTTCTTTGGTACAATGAAGAGATTTGAATAAAACCCCAGCCCCTGTTCCAGAACTGGAACTGGCATAATTACTCCAGCCAACTCTAGATCTGAAACACATTTCAGAAATGCTTGAGCCTTCGCTGGATTTACTGGGACACGGGAAAGAAAAAATCTCTTTGCAGGAGGCCTTATCTTGAAGCCAATTCTGTACCCTTCTGACACAATGTTTTGAATCCAAAGATTGTGAATTGAATTGATCCAAATTTCTTTGAAAAAATCGTAATCTGCCCCCTACCAGCTGGGCTGGAATGAGGGCCGCACCTTCATGTGGACTTGGGAGCTGGCTTTGGTTTTCTGAAAGGCTTGGATTTATTCCAGAATGGAGATGGTTTCCAAACTGATACCGCTCCTGTGGGTGAAGGATCAGGCTTTTGTTCCTTATTGTGACGAAAGGAACGAAAACGATAATTAGACCTAAATTTACTTTTAGACCTTTTATCCTGTGGTAAAAAAGTTCCTTTCCCTCCAGTAACAGTTGAGATAATAGAATCCAACTGAGAACCAAATAATTTATTACCCTGGAAAGAAAGGGAAAGTAAAGTTGACTTATAAGACATATCAGCATTCCAAGTTTTAAGCCATAAAGCTCTTCTAGCTAAAATAGCTAGAGACATATACCTGACATCAACTCTAATGATATCAAAGATGGCATCACAAATAAAGTTATTAGCATGTTGAAGAAGATTAACAATGCTATGAGAATTATGATCTGTTACTTGTTGCGCTAAAGCTTCTAACCAAAAAGTTGAAGCTGCAGCAACATCCGCTAAAGATATAGCAGGTCTAAGAAGATTACCTGAACATAAATAAGCTTTTCTTAGAAAGGATTCAATCTTCCTATCTAAAGGATCCTTAAAGGAAGTACTATCTGCCGTAGGAATAGTAGTATGTTTAGCAAGGGTAGAAATAGCCCCATCAACTTTAGGGATTTTGTCCCAAAATTCTAATCTGTCAGATGGCACAGGATATAATTGCTTAAAACGTTTAGAAGGAGTAAAAGAATTACCCAAATTATTCCATTCCCTGGAGATTACTTCAGAAATAGCATCAGGGACAGGGAAAACTTCTGGAATAACTACAGGAGATTTAAAAACCTTATTTAAACGTTTAGATTTAGTATCAAGAGGACCAGAATCCTCTATTTCTAATGCAATTAAGACTTCTTTAAGTAAGGAACGAATAAATTCCATTTTAAATAAATATGAAGATTTATCAGCATCAACCTCTGAGACAGAATCCTCTGAACCAGAGGAACCATTATCAGAATCAGAATGATGATGTTCATTTAAAAATTAATCTGAAAAATTAGAAGTTTTAAAAGACCTTTTACGTTTACTAGAAGGAGGAATAACAGACATGGCCTTCTTAATGGATTTAGAAACAAAATCTCTTATATTAACAGGAACACTCTGAGTATTAGATGTTGACGGAACAGCAACAGGTAATGTAACATTACTAAAGGAAATATTATCTGCATTAACAAGTTTGTCATGACATTCATTACAAACAACAGCTGGAGGAACAGATACCACAAGTTTGCAGCAGATACACTTAACTTTGGTAGATCCAGCACCAGGCAGCGTTTTTCCAGAAGTATCTTCTGACTCAGTGTCAATCTGGGACATCTTGCAATATGTAATAGAAAAAACAAACATATAAAGCAAAATTGATCAAATTCCTTAAATTACAGTTTCAGAATGGAAAAAAAAAGCCAGTGAACAAGCTTCTAGCAACCAGAAGCAATAAATAATGAGACTTAAATAATGTGGAGACAATACTGACGCCCATCCCGGAACGCCGACACTTTTGGCGCAAAAAAAACGTAAAAAAATGAGGCAACTTCCGGCGACACGTATGACGCCGGAAAACGAAAAAAATTTTGCGCCAAAAAAGTCCGCGCCAAGAATGACGCAATAAAATGAAGCATTTTCAGCCCCCGCAAGCCTAACAGCCCACAGGGAAAAAAGTCAAATTTTAAGGTAAGAAAAAAATTGATTTATTCATATGCATTATCCCAAATATGAAACTGACTGTCTGAAATAAGGAACGTTGAACATCCTGAGTCAAGGCAAATAAATGTTTGAATACATATATTTAGAACTTTATATAAAAGTGCCCAACCATAGCTAGAGTGTCACAGAAAATAAGACTTACTTACCCCAGGACACTCATCTACATGTAGTAGAAAGCCAAACCAGTACTGAAACGAGAATCAGTAGAGATAATGGTGTATATATAAGATATACTCGTCGATCGAAAAGGGAGGTAAGAGATGAATCTCTCCGACCGATAACAGAGAACCTATGAAATAGCCCCGTAGAAGGAGATCATTGAATTCAAATAGGCAATACTCTCCTCACATCCCTCTGACATTCACTGCACGCTGAGAGGAAAACCGGGGCTCCAACCGGCTGCGGAGCGCATATCAACGTAGAATCTATGCAGCAACTTACTTCACCACCTCCATAGGAGGCAAAGTTTGTAAAAACAGATTTGTGGGTGTGGTGAGGGGTGTATTTATAGGCATTTTGAGGTTTGGGAAACTTTGCCCCTCCTGGTAGGAATGTATATCCCATACGTCACTAGCTCATGGACTCTTGCTAATTACATGAAAGAAAGTTTTGTTTCTTTTGGCCATCTCTTCTGCTAGAAGAGTTTCTGAATTATCTGCTCTTTCTTGTGAGTCTCCTTTTCTGATTTTTCATCAGGATAAGGCGGTGTTGCGAACTTCTTTTAAATTTTTACCTAAGGTTGTGAATTCTAACAACATTAGTAGAGAAATTGTGGTTCCTTCATTATGTCCTAATCCTAAGAATTCTAAGGAGAGATCATTGCATTCTTTGGATGTAGTTAGAGCTTTGAAATATTATGTTGAAGCTACTAAGACTTTCCGAAAGACTTTTAGTCTATTTGTTATCTTTTCCGGTTCTAGGAAAGGTCAGAAGGCCTCTGCCATTTCTTTGGCATCTTGGTTGAAATCTTTAATTCATCATGCTATGTCGAGTCGGGTAAAACCTCTGCCTCAAAGGATTACAGCTCATTCTACTAGGTCAGTTTCTACTTTATGGGCGTTTAGGAATGAAGCTTCGGTTGATCAGATTTGCAAAGCAGCAACTGGTCTTCTTTGCATACTTTTACTAAATTCTACCATTTTGATGTGTTCTTCTTCTCTGACAGCAGGTTTTGGTAGAAAAGACTTCAGGCAGCTGTTTCTGTTGGATTCTTCTGCTTATAATTTCAGTTTTTTTCATTATAAGATTTAAACTTTATTTTGGTGTGGATTATTTTCAGCGGAATGGCTTTCTTGTATTTTATCCCTCCCTCTCTATGACTCTTGCGTGGAAGATCCACATCTTGGGTAGTCATTATCCCATACGTCACTAGCTCATGGACTCTTGCTAATACATGAAAGAAAACATAATTTTTGTAAGAACTTACCTGATAAATTCATTTCTTTCTCTTTCATATTAGCAAGAGTCCATGAGGCCCACCCTTTTTTGTGGTGGTTATAATTTTTTTTGTATAAAGCACAATTATTCCAATTCCTTATTTTATATGCTTTCGCACTTTTTCTTATCACCCCACTTCTTGGCTATTCGTTAACTGATTTGTGGGTGTGGTGAGGGGTTGTATTTTATGGCATTTGAGGGTTTGGGAAACTTTTCCCCTCCTGGTAGGAATGTATATCCCATACGTCACTAGCTCATGGACTCTTGCTAATATGAAAGAAATGAATTTATCAGGTAAGTTCTTGACATAAATTATGTTTTATATAATATAGATATATATATATATATATATATATATTTATATTATATATATATATATATATATATAGATATATATAGATATATAGATATATATATTGCACACTAATAATAAAGAGAGATAAAGTGGGACATACAATACTATCACTTCAAAGAAAGGGAATTTTGCACACAAAAAAACCATTTAAAGAGAACAAAAATTCTCTCATATTTATTTAACTGCACATTGCAGGTGTCAGGATTGGATTTCATTTGCACTGGTACAAATAATAAATGTGACAAACATATTAGCAACCAGTATAAAAGACATTCAAAAAATGGGGCAAATGCAGGAGGATACTAACTCCCAAATACAAAGGGCTTATTACGGTATAAATACACACAAGAATAATAGCAAACAAAATCTGCTAATATAGCCGGCCCGGCTAAGTACCGTAAAATAGACCAAACATGGGGGTACCTCCCAAAGACTGTCCACCTTTTGCTTCTCCAGAGAGGTCTGTATATTAGAGGCTGGTAAACACTCTGTGAAAAAGTAGCTGTTTATGCCATGTAGCTATACAAACAAACCGCCTTCATGCTCCTCTCCTCGGAGCCTCCATGACTCGTAGCGGTGATGTCACAGCGAGGGTGTGTCTGCAGCTATACACTCCTCTCCTCCAATTGGTGGAATCACGATCCCTCAGCACAAATCACAGTAGAGCCCGTCCTGGCTCACAAGCTGTAGTAAAAAGGACTGTGATTTAGTGATAGCACATAGGTAGATCAGCAAACTGAGAGCAGAGTATGATTAACTCAAATTAGGCAGTGCACTCAGTTCGGTATAAACTTGCTTTGGCGGGGTAAATCCGGTCCCCTTTCTCTTAGATGACTCCTGGATTACGCGAAAGCACTTCCACCAGCCTTTTAGGACACCGCAAATTCCACAGACCTCACACGATGCAATGTCAAATGTCCCAATTTTCAAAGGACAAATAGACAGAGAAGTTAGCAGTAGGCACCAAGTGTGACACTGAAATGTGTTGCTTGTATTGGACACTGCTAACTTCTGTGGTCTAATTTGGTCTTTGAAAATTGGGACATTTGACTTTGCATCGTGTGAGGTCTGTGAATTTGCGGTGTCCTAAAAGGCTGGTGGGAAGTGCTTTCCGAGTATCCGAGGATCATCTAAGAGATGGGATTAGATTTACCCCGCCAAAGCAAGTTTATACCGAACTGAGTGCACTGCCTAATTTGAGTTTAATCATACTCTGCTCTCAGTTTGCTGATCTACCTATGTGCTATCACTAAATCACAGTCCTTTTTACTACAGCTTGTGAGCCGGGACGGGCTCTACTGTGATTTGTGCTGAGGGATTGTGATTCCACCAACTGGAGGAGAGGAGTGTATAGCTGCAGACACACCCTCGCTGTGACATCACCGCTACGAGTCATGGTGGCTCTGAGGAGAGGAGCATGAAGGTGATTTGTTTGTATAGCTACTTGGCATAAACAGCTACTTTTTCACAGAGTGTTTACCAGCCTCTTATATACTTTCCTCTCTGGAGAAGCAAAAGGTGGACAGTCTTTGGGAGGTACCCCCATGTTTGGTCTATTTACGGTGCTTAGCCGGCCGGCTTTATTAGTAGATTTTGTTTGCTATTATTCTTGTGTGTATGTATACCGTAATAAGCCCTTCGTATTTGGGAGTTAGTATCCTCCTGCATTTGCCCCAATTTTTGAATGTCTTTTATACTGTTTGCTAATATGTTTGTCACATTTATTATTTGTACCCGTGCAAATGAAATCCAATCCTGACACCTGCAATGTGCAGTTAAATAAATATTAGAGAATTTTTGTTCTCTTTAAAAGTTTTTTTTTGTGTGCAAAATTCCCTTTCTTTGAAGTGATAGTATTGTATGTCACTTTATCTCTCTTTATTATTAGTGTGCGTATTATGTAAAGGGTTGCACTTAAAATTTATCTTATTGTGGTATTATCTCCTCCCTCCTAACTCTATCTATATATATATATATATATATATATATATATATATATATTTATATATATATATATATATATATATATATATATATATATATATATATATATATATATATATATATATATATATATATATATATATATATATATATATATATATATATATATATATTAACAATATTGGATTTCTCCAACATAGGTGTGTCCGGTCCACGGCGTCATCCTTACTTGTGGGATATTCTCTTCCCCAACAGGAAATGGCAAAGAGCCAGCAAAGCTGGTCACATGATCCCTCCTAGGCTCCGCCTACCCCAGTCAGTCTCTTTGCCGTGTACAGGCAACATCTCCACGGAGATGGCTTAAGAGTTTTTTAGTGTTTAACTGTAGTTTTTATTATTCAATCAAGAGTTTGTTATTTTGAAAATAGTGCTGGTATGTACTATTTACTCAGGAAACAGGAAAAGAGATGAAGATTTCTGTTTGTATGAGGAAAATGATTTTAGCAACCGGCACTAAAATCCATGGCTGTTCCACACAGGGACCTGTTGAGAGCAATTAACTTCAGTTGGGGGAACAGTGTGCAGTCCTCTTGCTGCTTGAGGTATGACTCATTCTAACAAGACGAGTGTAATGCTGGGAAGCTGTCATTTTCCCTATGGGATCCGGTAAGCCATGTTTATTACGATCGTAAATAAGGGCTTCACAAGGGCTTTATTAAGACTGTAGGACTTTATTTGGGCTAATCGATCATTATTAACATATTTAGCCTTTGAGGAATCATTTTATCTGGGGTATTTTGATATATTGATATCGGCAGGCACGTGTACTAGACACCTTATTCTTTAGGGGCTTTCCCAAGCATAAGCAGAGCCTCATTTTCGCGCCGGTGTTGCGCACTTGTTTTGAGGAGGCATGGCATGCAGTCGCATGGTGAGAGGAGCTCTGATACTAGAAAGGGACTTTCTGAAGGCGTCATTTGGTATCGTATTCCCCTTTGGCGTGGTTGGGTCTCAGCAAAGCAGATACCAGGGGACTGTAAAGGTGGTTAAAGTTCAAAACGGCTCCGGTTCCGTTATTTTATGGTTAAAGCTTCCAAATTTGGTGTGCAATACTTTTAAGGGCTTTAAGGACACTGTGGTGAAAATTTGGTGAATTTTGAACAATTCCTTCATGTTTTTTCGCAATTGCAGTAATAAAGTGGTGGTCAGTTTTAAAAGTTAAAGTGACAGTAACGGTTTTATTTTAAAACGTTTTTTTGTACTTTTTATCAAGTTTATGCCTGTTTAACATGTCGTGAACTACCAGATAGACGGTGTTCTGAATGTGGGGAATGCCAGAATTCCTATTCATTTAAATAAATGTGATTTATGTGAAAATGACAATGATGCCCAAGATGATTCCTCAAGTGAGGGGGATAAGCATGGTACTGCATCATTCCCTCCTTCGTCTACACGAGTCTTGCCCACTCAGGAGGCCCCTAGTACATTTAGCCGCCAATACTCCTTACTATGCAACAATTACGGCTGTAATGGATAATTCTGTCAAAAACGAGTTTTAGCCAAAAATGAACACTTATCAGCGTAAGCGCGGCTGCTCTGTTTTAGATACTGAAGAGCATGACGACGCTGATAATATATTTCGAAGGGCCCCTAACCCAGTCTGATGGGGCCAGGGAGGTTTTGTCTGAGGGAGATAGTACTGATCAGGGAACATTTCTCAACAGGCTGAACCTGATGTGATTGCATTTATCATTTTAAGTTGGAACATCTCCGCATTTTGCTTAAGGAGGTATTATCCACTCTGGATGATTGTGAAAATTTAGTCATCCCAGAGAAACTATGTAAAATGGACAAGTTCCTAGAGGTGCCGGGGCTCCCAGAAGCTTTTCCTATACCCAAGCGGGTGGCGGACATTGTTAATAAAGAATGGGAAAGGCCCGGTATTCCTTTCGTCCCTCCCCCCATATTTAAAAAATTGTTTCCTATGGTCGACCCCAGAAAGGACTTATGGCAGTCAGTCCCCAAGGTCGAGGGAGCGGTTTCTACTTTAAACAAACGCACCACTATTCCCATAGAGGATAGTTGTGCTTTCAAAGATCCTATGGATAAAAAATTAGAAGGTTTGCTTAAAAAGATGTTTGTTCAGCAGGGTTACCTTCTACAACCCATTTCATGCATTGTCCCTGTCACTACTGCCGCATATTTCTGGTTTGATGAACTGCTTAAGGTGCTCGATAGTGACTCTCCTCCTTATGAGGAGATTATGGACAGAATCCAATGCTCTCAAATTGGCTAATTCTTTCACCCTAGACGCACTCTTGCAATTGGCTAGGTTAGCGGCTGAAGATTCTGGGTTTGCTATTGTGGCGCGCAGAGCGCTTTGAGTTTTGAAATCTTGGTCGGCTGATGCGTCTTCCAAGAACAAGCTACTTAACATTCCTTTCCAAGGGGAAAACCGCTGTTTTGCCCTGACTTGAAAGAGATTATCTCTGATATCACTGGGGGTAAAGGGCCAGCGCCCTTCCTCAGATCGCCTTTCAAGGCCAAAAATAACCTAATTTCGTCCCTTTCGTAAAAACGGATCCAGCCCAAAGGTGCTACGTCCTCTAAGCCAAGAGGGTAATACTCTCTCAAGCCATGCCAAGCTTGGAGACTATGCAAGGCTGGAACAAGGGAAAGCAGGCCAAGAAACCTGCACTGCTTACCAAGACAGCTTGAAATGTTGGCCCCCCGATCCGGGACCGGATCTGGTGGGGGCAGGACTCTCTCTCTTCGCTCAGCGCTTGGGCAAGAGATGTTCTGGATCCTTGGGCGCTAGAATATAGTCTCCCAAGGTTATCTTCTGGAATTCAAGGGACTTCCCCCAAGGGGGAGGTTCCACAGGTCTCAGTTGTCTTCAGACCCACATAAAAAGACAGGCATTCTTACATTGTGTAGAAGACCTGTTAAAAATGGGAGTTGATTCATCCTGTTCCATTAAGAGAACAAGGGATGGGGTTCTACTCCAATCTGTTCATAGTTCCCAAAAAAGAGGGAACGTTCAGACCAATCTTAGATCTCAAGATCTTAAACAAGTTTCTCAAGGTTCCATCGTTCAAGATGGAAACCATTCGAACTATTCTTCCTTCCATCAGGAAGGTCAATTCATGACACGGTGGATTTAAAGGATGCGATCTACATATTCCTATCCACAAGGAACATCATCGGTTCCTAAGGTTCGCATTCCTGGACAAACATTACCAGTTAGTGGCGCTTCCTTTCGGATTGGCCACTGCTCCAAGGATTTTCACAAAGGTACTAGGGTCCCTTCTAGCTGTGCTAAGACCAAGGGGCATTGCTGTAGTACCTTACTTGGACGACATTCTGATTCTAGCGTCGTCCCTTCTTCAAGCAATGGCTCACACGGACATTGTCCTGGCCTTTCTCAGATCTCACGGATGGAAAGTGAACGTGGAAAAGAGTTCTCTATCCCCGTCAACAAGGGTTCCCTTCTTGGGAACAATAATAGACTCCTTAGGAAATGAGGATTTTTCTGACAGAGGCCAGAAAAACAAAACTTCTAGACTCTTGTCGGATACTTCATTCCGTTCTCTTCCTTCCATAGCTCAGTGCATGGAGAGATCGGGTGTGAGGTAGCGGCAATGGACATAGTTCCTTCTTGCGCGCAATTCATCTAAGACCATTACAACTGTGCAATGCTCAGTCAGTGGAATGGGGACTATACAGACTGTCTCGAAGGTACAAGTAAATCAGAGGGACCAGAGATTCACTCCGTTGGTGGCTGTCCCTGGACAAACCTGTCACAAGGGATGTCATTCCGCAGACCAGAGTGGGTCATTGTCACGACCGACGCCAGTCTGATGGGCTGGGGCGCGGTCTGGGGGATCCCTGAAAGTCAGGGTCTTTGGTCTCGGGAAGAATCTCTTCTACCGATAACATTCTGGAACTGAGGAGCGATATTCAATGCTCTCAAGGCTTGGCCTCAGCTAGCGAGGCCAAGTTCATACGGTTTCAATCAGAACAACATGACAACTGTTGCGTACATCAACCATCAGGGGGGAACAAGGAGTTCCCTAGCGATGGAAGAAGTGACCAAAATCATTTATGGTCGGAGTCTCACTCCTGCCACCTGTCTGCTACTCCACATCCCACGGAGTGGAAAATTGGGAAGCGGACTTTCTGAGTCGTCAGACATTGGCATCCGGGGGAGTGGGAACTCCATCCGGAAATCTTTGCCCAAGTCACTCAGCTGTGGGGGCATTCCAGACATGGATCTGATGGCCTCTCGTCAGAACTTCAAAGTTCCTTGCTACGGGTCCAGATCCAGGGATCCCAAGGCGGCTCTAGTGGATGCACTAGTAGCACCTGGACCTTCAAACTAGCTTATGTGTTCCCGCCGTTTCCTCTCATCCCCAGGCTGGTAGCCAGGATCAATCAGGAGAGGGCGTCGGTGATCTTGATAGCTCCTGCGTGGCCACGCAGGACTTGGTATGCAGATCTGGTGAATATGTCATCGGCTCCACCTTGGAAGCTACCTTTGAGACGAGACCTTTCTTGTTCAGGGTCCGTTCGAACATCCGAATTGGTTTCACTCCAGCTGACTGCTTGGAGATTGAACGCTTGATCTTATCGAAGCGAGGGTTCTCAGATTCTGTTATCGATACTCTTGTTCAGGCCAGAAAGCCTGTAACTAGAAGATTTACCACAAAATTTGGAAAAAATATATCTGTTGGTGTGAATCTAAGGGATTCCCTTGGGACAAGGTTAAGATTCCTAGGATTCTATCCTTCCTTCAAGAAGGATTGGAAAAGGGTTTATCTGCAAGTTCCCTGAAGGGACAGATTTCTGCCTTGTCGGTGTTACTTCACAAAAAAACTGCTGCTGTGCCAGATGTTCAAGCCTTTGTTCAGGCTCTGGTTAGAATTAAGCCTGTTTACAAACCTTTGACTCCTCCTTGGAGTCTCAATTTAGTTCTTTCAGTTCTTCAGGGGGTTCCGTTTTGAACCCTTGCATTCCGTTGATATTAAGTTATTATCTTGGAAAGTTTTTGTTTTAGTTGCAATTTCTTCTGCCAGAAGAGTTTCAGAATTATCTGCTCTGCAGTGTTCTCTCCTTATTAGGTGTTTCATGCAGATAAGGTGGTTTTACGTACTAAACCTGGTTTTCTTCCAAAAGTTGTTTCTAACAAAAACATTAACCAGGAGATTATCGTACCTTCTCTGTGTCCGAAACCAGTTTCAAAGAAGGAACTGTCTGTTGCACAATTTGGATGTTGTTCGCGCTCTAAACTTCTATTTAGATGCTACAAAGGATTTTAGACAAACTTCTTCCCTGGTTTGTTGTTCTATTCCGGTTAAAGGAGAGGTCAAAAGCAACTTCTAACCTCTCTCTCTTTTTGGTATTAAAAGCATCATCAGATTGGCTTCGAGACTGCCGGACGGCAGCCTCCCGAAAGGAATCACAGCTCATTCCACTAGGGCTGTGGCTTCCACATGGGCCTTCAAGAACGAGGCTTCTGTTGATCAGATATGTAGGGCGCGACTTGGTCTTCACTGACACTTTTACCAGATTTTACAAGTTTGATACTTTTGCTTCTTTCTGAGGCTATTTTTTGGGAGAAAGGTTTTGCAAGCCGTGGTTCCTTCCATTTAGGTGACCTGATTTGCTCCCTCCTTCATCCGTGTCCTAAAGCTTTGGTATTGGTTCCCACAAGTAAGGATGACGCCGTGGACCGGACACACCTATGTTGGAAGAAAACAGAATTTATGTTTACCTGATAAATTACTTTCTCCAACGGTGTGTCCGAGTCCACGGCCCGCCCTGGGTTTTTTTTTTTAATCAGGTCTGATAATTATTTTCTTTAAACTACAGTCACCACGGTACCATATGGTTTCTCCTATGCAAATATCCTCCTTAACGTCGGATCGAAATGACGGGGGTAGGCGGAGCCTAGGAGGGATCATGTGACCCAGCTTTGCTGGGCTCTTTGCCATTTCCTGTTGGGGAAGAGAATATCCCACAAGTAAGGATGACGCCGTGGACCGGACACACCGTTGGAGAAAGTAATTTATCAGGTAAACATAAATTCTGTTATTTCTGCAAAATTAATTACTTTTTAATTATCTATTTTAAGGATAATGTATTATTTAAGTACTCATATTACACTCCCCATTTGACTAACATACTAGATTGTGATATTATGTTTACAATGATATTGGTCTCTTTTAAACAGGAGACAAAGTTTGTTAGGATTTTCTAGTTATTATTATCATCATCATCTTATTGTTTTATACTATATGCATGTAAGTTTTACTATTAACTATAACATGGTATATATCTTTTCTATATTTTATATTTTCTCTAAATTGTTAGAATTAGATCTATGTTACGGGACAATTGAAAGAGATTTACTCAAAATTGTCAGTTTTACATTTTGATATAGGGGTGTTTAATTAGTGTGAGACATTTATCGTACAGCTGTGACTCTTTATGTTTTACCCAATAGCTGGTTAGGATTGGAAATAAGTACTGACTGTTTTCTTTGTTTAGTTAAGCTATTACTATGGCCCTGTGTGCTGAAACGCGTACGTTTTTTTTTTTCCTAACAGCTGTTTTTTGATACTTGTTTTTATACTTGGTGGCGAAAAAGGAAAGTGTGACTTTTAAAACCTGTGTGCTGATGCACTAATTAAAAGCTACGTTTTATAATTAGGATATCGCTCTCTCTCCAATTTTTGTATCCTACAAACTATAATGGGCAGATAAATTAGCTCACAAACTCTATATCTCCAATGTAGTGAGAGGTCAATGACTAAGGTGGCATCCAGCCGAGACACGTAAGACCTAGTATTTCTACTTATGGCTTTGATTTTATCTTTACTGTCGTGTGCTGGTCTTGCATGATACAATAAAGTGGTTCTCTGTTTCATCCATGCCCGCTTTTCTTTGTATTGTAAGGAGAAATATTACCCATACCATTTGTAATTTCACCTCTTTACGCACAATTTCCCCCAGAACTAATTCATGAGAGGGCAAAACCAGAAACAATGGAGTGAATTATCTGTAGAACTACCACATTTGACACATTTGTATGAATTTTTTCCCCATCTATGCAAAAGTAAAGGTTTAAGCCATATCTGATAGAGATCTTCTCTAAAGCTAATAGCCTTAGATGCTTTCACAACGCTTACTATACTAAACTTCATAATGTCCTTGTCTACCCCTTGCAAGTCTTTCAAATGCCATCTCAGTGTTAACTCCTGATAATATTTCCCTCTTTTTCTAAAATGACCCTATACCATTTAGCATAAAATAATTTCTCATTGTACTAATTATTAAACATTTAGAAACTTGGTCCCAACCAAACTCCTTACCATGTTTAGATCTTAACCCATTAACCAGATGTCTCAACTGAAGATAAGCAAATGAATCTTTCTGAGGAAGTTCAGGGAGGAACATGTATTGTGTTTCTAGACAGCACTATTTATATGCACTATTCATATTCCTCCCTGCACACCCTGCATCGTGTAACTTATATGTGTCCAGGAAAGCATGACTGAGGTGGCAATCCTAATTAGCTCTGCTCTCTTCCATCTATAGAAAACTTCCGATTTTCTTCCTTCCTCAAAAAGCAGATATCTGGTTATCATAAGATAATCAGAGATCAAATAATTAGTTCCTGTCTTTTTACATAACAGCAGCCAAGCTTTCACAATCCCATGAATAACCATGAACTTTTTAAGCTCTCTGGGTAAATTTTAATTCTCCACATGTAGTAGAGCTTTTAGTGGAAAATATTAATGACCACCTCTTCTAAATCTTTTGATAAACAATATTCTATCTCTAATAGCCATTCAGCCGCTATTTTTGCTAAGCAAACAATATTATAATTTTGAAAACGTGTAGGTGCAAGGCTCCCAAATTCCCTAAAGATGAGTTTATTAAGGAAAATCTTTTTCTTCTCCCCTCCCCAAAAAAATAAATAAAAAAAATAAATCAAAGGTATTTATTAAAAACTTGGTAAATTTTGTAGTTTATATAAAACTTTGGAGAACACAACAACTTTTCCACAAGTTTTAACTGATAGGCCCCAATTTATCAAAGGTCTTGCGGACCTGATCCGACACTGCGGATCAGGTCCGCAAGACCTCGCTAAATGCGGAGAGCAATACGCTCTTCCGCATTTAACATTGCACCAGCAGCTCACAAGAGCTGCTGGTGCAACGCCGCCCCCTGCTGACTCGCGGCCAATCGGCCGCCAGCAGGGAGGTGTCAATCAACCTGATCGTATTCGATCGGGTTGTTTTCCGCCGATTCCTGTCCGCCTGCTCAGAGCAGGCGGACAGGGTTATGGAGCAGCGGTCTTTAGACCGCTGCTTCATAAGTTGTGTTTCTGGCGAGTCTGAAGACTCGCCAGAAACACGGCCCTTCAAGCTCCATACGGAGCTTAATAAATGGGCCTGATTGTGTCAAAGGTAAGTTCTTCCAAGCTTCTATAGAAATACGAAGATTTGAAAATAATCCTCTATAATTTTGTACATACCATTTTTCATGGTTTTTACTTAGCCAAATACATAATTTTATCTACTTCCTTAAATGGTATGTTCAGATAGGAACCCTTGGTCATTCTAAACCAGAGCAATTCTTATTTGCCTGTGTTCACTGTATATCCTGCAAAGACACTAAATTTGTCAATAGATTCCATTAAAAGAGGGATGTTCCTTTTTGAATCTCTGAGAAAAACTAAAACATTATCAGCATATAACTTTTATTTCAATATCTCTGCATAGAATCCCTTGAATAACTTTTATTGAAAGATACTCAATAGCTAGATTAAACAGCAAGGGTGAAAGGGGACAACAGTGTCTCGTACCTCTTTCTAATTTGATATCAAGTACATAAATCATTAACTAAAAAAAAGATGGAATAGCTTTAATATAATTAACAAAATAACCTGAAAATCCATATTTAGAGAGATCTGTAGATAAATAAAGATCCCACCAAATGCCTTTTCAGCATCTATTGTTATCACTGCAGCATCTAATAACTTTCTGCTGTTAATCTGATCTTTTAAATTCCATTACTGCTCTAATGCTAAACATGCTTTTGTAATGTTCAGTGTCTAATTTCTTCCATTCATAAATCCAACCAGGTCCGAATGAATTAACTTTCCAGGCACCCCTTTCTTTAAAAAATTGCTGTAGTTAATGTCTTAGACATAGGACTGTTACTTATATAATATAGATTAAAGGGACACTGAACCCAAATTTTTTCTTTCGTGATTCAGATAGAGCATGCAATTTTAAGCAACTTTCTAATTTACTCCTATTATCAAATTTTCTTCATTCTCTTGGTATCTTTATTTGAAATGCAAGAATGTAAGTTTAGATGCCGGCCCATTTTTGGTGAACACACTGTGTTGTTCTTGCTGATTGGTGGATACATTCACCCACCAATAAACAAGTGCTTTCCATGGTCTGAACCAAAAAAAATAGCTTAGATGCCTTCTTTTTCAAATAAAGAAAGCTAGAGAACAAAGAAAAATTGATAATAGGAGTAAATTAGAAAGTTGCTTAAAATTGCATGCTCTATCTGAATCACAAAAGAAAAAATTTGGGTTCAGTGTCCCTTTAAATAACCTAGCCAAAATAGGTGTAATCTCCTAAATTATCATTTTATAGAATTCTGACTGTAATTGGTCAGGGCCTGGGGCTTTAGTATAAGCAGACATATTTCATGCTTTATTTCTTCCTCCAGAATAGGGGAGTTAGTTCTTGACAATTTTTCATCATCTATAACCAGAACTATTGGGCTGTCCCAGAAATCTGCTTTGTGTTGACTATTAACTTTCTTTGCTGTATAACATTTTACAAACATTTTGTAAATGATCTGGGGTATTCATTTCCCATATTTAGTGAAGTAGTCCTTTTCTGACTACTAAACTACAGTAACATATTTATGTGCAGATACTTACACAAAGCTCCCAACTCTTCAATATATATGGTTACAGTCTGGCAACTCTGCCATGCTCTCCGTCCTCCATCTTTCACTTCAGCATGAAAGTCCTGGATTTTAAAGTGAAACCAAGTACTTCATAAACTCAGGTCTCTAAGGTGACCTGTCGTCTTTCTGATAAAAATACATTTTTTACAGAATATTCTAGAAGGAATGGAAAATTAGTATTATTCCAAAGAAAAATCCTTGCAGGAACCTGAACTCTTGAGAGATCTGGAGTGGTTAGTTGACATAGGCATTCGGGTGTTTTGGTTTCACAGATATGGCTGCCGCCAGCAGCATTCGGCTCTTTTTGGAGCTGGATTTATTCTTGTGAAAGTGCAACACATAAAGATCTGTGCAAATTCAGATTCCTGTGTGTCGCACTTTCACATGAAGAAAACCAGCTCTGAAAAGATGCGAATGCTGTTAATGGCGGCCATTTTGGCATTCAGTGTTAAACTAAACACATGTTTAGGGGTTAGCAATACAAGGAGAAATTACCAGAAAATGTTCCAGTTGAACTAAATATCAGCTTAGTGGAGGATTGTTTAACCTAGTAAAAGCTAGAGGGATAATAAGCTTAACCGATGCATCTGCCTCTTGAGACATAAAGATGCATACGCTCAGACTCTACCTCTTGAGACTTCTAGAGATGCATACGCTCAGGCTCTACCTCTTGAGACTTCTACAGATGCATACGCTCAGGCTTTACCTCTTGTGACTTCTACAGATGCATACGCTCAGGCTCTAGCTCTTGAGACTTCTACAGATGCATACGCTCAGGCTCTACCTCTTGAAACTTCTACAGATGCATACGCTCAGGCTTTACCTCTTGAGACTTCTACAGATGCATACGCTCAGGCTTTACCTCTTGTGACTTCTACAGATGCATACGCTCAGGCTCTACCTCTTGAGACTTCTACAGATTCATACGCTCAGGCTCTGCTTCTTGAGGCTTCTACAGATGCATACGCTCAGGCTCTAGCTCTTGAGACTTCTACAGATGCATACGCTCAGGCTCTACCTCTTGTGACTTCTACACATGCATACGCTCTGGCTCTACCTCTTGAGACTTCTACAGATGCATACGCTCTACCTCTTGAGACGTCTACACATGCATACGCTCAGGACACAAGAAAAAACTTCAAGCTCATCATTGGAGGTTTCCTATAAAGTCATCACAGCAATTCATGCATTGCAAACTTCAATCAACCTGCAATAAATTTAGCTTTATAGAGCGTCCGAGCCTAGTAGCAGATTTCCTTAGTGTAATGTCTTCTATAGGGGTAGCAGGCTTACCAGGACCCTATGCTTCTTGACACACTAGTCAAATAGCACAATGACAATTTATCAGTTATTAAAGTGCATTTGTAAAATGCTCTAATGTGCTAGTGCATCTTGTTATTACACTATTGAGTGCCTTTTTACCTGGTTTCCATTGCTGTTGTAAACTGTGTACTGCTGTAACATAAAACATCTCCATAGACGTTAATAGAGATACTTGTTGTTACCACCAGTTTACACAGTTCACAAAGGCAATGGAAACTAGGCCTATGTGTTTAACTCCACAAAGGGTTTGAACATATAGTAAAAATTTGCACAGGAGTAACAGTGCACTAAAATGCTGGATGTGGACAGTGAGCCAATCATGATCAGCATATGTGTATAGCCACCAGTTACTGGCATTCATCTCAGGAGGTGCAGGGCATTTGTGCCTTTGCCCTTTTAACTTAGAATAGGAATCAAAGCTGTCAGGAACTCTTGGGAGAGGATTTGTTAATCTGCAGACACAAGTAATATAAAAGTGCAGAATGCTGAAAACACCAGAAATTGTCGCTTAAATGGCGTTGTGGATTATATAACAAGCTCTAGTGAAAGCTTAGTCTAGGTCCAGGGACCAAGATACGAACCACAGCAGGTATACAGCACTGTACATTAGTTAGTCTAGGTCCAGGGACCAAAGCATGGACCACAGCAGGTATACAGCATTGTACAGAAGTTAGTCTAGGTCCAGGGACCAAGATACGAACCACAGCAGCTATACAGCATTGTACAGAAGCTAGTCTAGGTCCAGTGACCAAGATACAAACCACAGCAGGTATACAGTAGGGCTGCAACTAACGATTATTTTCATAATCGATTAATCGGCCGATTATTTTTTCGATTAATCGACTAATCGGATAAAAAGAGAATCAATAATAGTTCTCTATGTTTTAAATAAAATCCACATAATGAGTGTTACAAATATAAACTTCAGACTAAAACTTTACATTAACACAACTGTTTCTTAAATTTTTATGCAGCAAAGCACAGTTTTATAATTAAACAAAACAAAACCACAAACTGTTTGAATAGAGGTAGAACTAGAAAGAGTTAGACTATCACTGTTAATAACATTCTGTTATTCACTCTTTCAGAAACTTTGCATTGAAATGCAAAAATCTCAATATGTCCACATGCTTCTGGCTAAGGCTGGTTCTCTGTTTGCAGCTATATTTCCTGCAGCAGAGAAAAGGCTGTTGAGGTGTATAAGTAGGATTTTGCCAATTTCACCAAAGTGGGATATTTATCTTTGTTAGCTCTTCACCAATGCTAAGTGTTTTCTACCTTGGCAAGCGACTTCTCAATAAAGTAACCCATGACTTCATTCTAACATAAAAATATCTTGAATATCTATATGCAATGGTAAATAACCAGCTATAAGGTTAGGGGAAATATCTAGTCCGCTCTAAAAATAACAGATATATACTTATAAAGGTTGAATCTGGTACATATTATCACAATTTATTAAAAATATAAAAAAACAATAAAAAACAAAATCAGAAGCACTAAGGACTGTATATCAATAACAGGACAAAGCCTTACACATTTATTTTTACAGTATATATAATCAGCAATAGCAAGCAATACGCTAATAATTGTGCAAACAGATAATAGTGAACATCAATTTAAATAACTCCCATCAATCTAGGGGCAAGGTGTAAACAACAAGCTTGGCAATATATCATGAAAAGCATAGTTCCAAATCACCAGATTTAATATAAACAATCCAAATGATGACTATTATATCTGGGTTGCACATAAGCCAGGGGTAGTTGTAAACGTATACTGTCCTGAAAAAGTGAAAAGTAGACGTCCTTTAGGCTAAGGACATAACCATAAAACACAATACCATATGCAGGAGTTCATTGGAGTGAAGCAGCTGGTGTTGTGCACAGACCAACTAATTGCAAACCAACTAATCGATTAATCGATTATGAGATTCGTTGACAACTATTTTCATAATCGATTATTATCGATTATGCCGATTAGTTGTTGCAGCTCTAGTATCAAGCATTGTCCAGAAGTTAGTCTAGGTCCAGGGACCAAGGTACGAACTACAGCAGGTATACAGCATTGTACAGAAGTTAGTCTAGGTTCAGGGACCAAGGTACGAACCACAGCAGGTATACAGCATTGTACAGAAGCTAGTCTAGGTCCAGGGACCAATGTACGAACCACAGCAGGTATACAGCACTGACAGCGGTGAGGGTGTATATGTAATTATTTATGTTAAGAGGGATCAAGACTCTGTTATAGATTACAGATATCCTTTTCGTTTAAATGATTATATAGTCCACCAGTCCTTTTTCTGTTCCTCATGTGTTGAGAGAACACAAAATTTTAGATTTTTGAGCCAATATTGTTTAGGAGTTTTTGACAATGTTCAAAATATGCCGCAGTTTTTCTCCTCAGGTGTCCCAATTTTTTTAAATTAATAATACAGTTCCATGCTTTTCCTCCCAATTCCCTTGCTACAGGGAAAGCCCAAGAGGAAATGTAAAAAATCAGTGTGTATGGTTTCTGTCACGACTGTATCTATTCCGAACTTTCCCTCTCATAAGTTTAAAGAAGAGGATATTTAGGTATCACCTGAGGGTAAGATCTCAGATTCAGACAGTGTAATTCCTTTCTCTGATGCTGAAGTTGTATCCTTCAGATTTAAGATAGAGCACCTCCGCTTACTACTTAAAGGACCAGTCAACACATTAGATTTGCATAATCAACAAATGCAAGATAACAAGACAATGCAATAGCACTTAGTCTGAACTTCAAATGAGTAGTAGATTTTTTATAACAAATTTCAAAGTTATGTATATTTCCACTCCCCTTGTACCATGTGATAGCAATCAGCCAATCACAAATGCATATACGTATAGTCTGTGAATTCTTGCACATGCTTAGTAGGATCTGGTGACTCAAAAATTGTAAATATAAAAGACTGTGCACATTTTTTTTTTAATGGAAGTAAATTGGAAAGTTGTTTAAAATTACATGCTGTATCTGAATTATGAAAATTTAATTTAACCTGAATGTCCCTTTAAGGAGGTTTTAGCTACCCTGGACGACTCCGATACTACTGTCATAGTCAATCCTAAACAAGTACTAGATAAGTTTATACTGTTAGGTAAGGTCGGGCAGACTTGCTGGGCCTATGGCTCTTATCTGCCGTCAATATCTATGTATCTATGTAAGTATTTTGACGTGCCCTCCATGGTGGAAGTATTTCCTGTACCAGATAGGGCTACAGAGATTATAGCTAAGGAATGGGAAGATACCTTTTTTTTTCTCCATCCCCTATATTTAAAAGATGTTTCCTATAGCTCAAGGAGTCTTGGCAGACGGTACCCAAGGTGGAAGGGGCAATTTCCACGCTAGCCAAGAAAGCTACTATTCCCATAGAGGATAGTTGTTCCTTTAAGGATCCAATGGATTTACAATGGCTTCCTGCGATTTGTATTGCTACTGTCACTAGTGCAACAGCATACTGGTTTGATGCATTGTCTGATTCTATTCGGACAGACACTCCCCTCAAAGAAATCCAGGATAGGATAAAGGCTTTTAAGTTGGCCAACTCCTTTATTACAGATGATTCCCTTCAGGTTTATTAAGCTGGGAGCTAAGATTTCAGACTTTGCCATATTGGCTCGCAGAGCTTTATGGTTAAAATCTTGGTCTGCGGATTTGTCATCTAAGTCTAAACTTTTGGCGATTCCTTACAAGGGAAGGACCTTGTTTGAGCCTGGTTTGACAAAGATAATTTCTGATATTACGGGAGATAAGGGACATTTCCTCCCTCAGGATAAGAGAAATAAAGAAAAAGGATGTCAGAGTAATTTTCGTTCCTTTCGGAATTTCAAGGGAAATCCTTCCACTCCCTCCTCCAAACAGGAGCAGTCCAAGTCTTCCTGGAGACCCAATCAGTCTAGGAACTAAGGAAAGCAATCCAAGAAGCCTGCTGTTGGGCCAAAGACAGCATGATGGGCCTGCCCCCGATCCGGGACCGGATCTTGTGGGGGGCAGGTTTTCCTCCTTCACTCAGTCTTGGGTTTGATATGTTCAAGATCCCTGGACGGTGGACATTGTGTCCCAGGGATACAAACTATAGTTCAAGACCTTTCCTCCCAGGGGCAGGTTTCTGCTTTCAAGATTATCTGTAGACCAGACAAAAAGAGAGGCGTTCTTACACTGTGTACGGGACCTCTCCGACCTGGGAGTGATTGTTCCTGTTCCAATGTAGGAACGAGGTCTGGGATTCTATTCCAATCTGTTTGTGGTTCCCAAGAAGGAGGGAACCTTCAGACCAATTTTAGATCTCAAAAATCTAAACAAGTTTCTCAGAGTGCCGTCCTTCAAGATGGAAACTATTCGTTCCATTCTTCCTCTGGTCCAAGAGGGTCAATTTATGACCCCAGTGGATTTAAAGGACACATACCTGCATGTTCCCATCCACAGGGACCTTCATAAGTTTCTAAGGTTTGCATTTCTAGACAAACACTTCCAGTTCGTGGCTCTTCCATTCGGTCTTGCCACAGCTCCCAGAATTTTCTCAAAGGTTCTGGGATCCCTGCTGGCGGTGCTCCAATTGCTGGGCATTGCAGTGGCACCTTATCTGGACGATATTCTAGTTCAGGCGCCTTGCTTTCAACAAGCAAGATCACACACGGAAATGTTGTTATCTTTCCTGCGGTCTCTCAGAGGGATTACAACTACAAGGGTAGTTTTCTTGAGAGCCCTTAAAGACTCCTCATCAATGAAAATGTTTCTGACAGAAGTCAGGAAATCAAAAATTTTCGATTCTTGCCTAGCACTTCAGTCTTCTCCTCGGCCATCAGTGGCTCAGTGCATGGAGGTAATTGGGCTGATGGTAGCGACAATGGACATCATCCAGTTCCCCCGTTTCCACCTCAGACTTCTGCAGTTAATCATGCCCAGGCAGTGGAACGGAGATTATGCGGATCAGTCTCCGCGATTACAGCTGGAGCAGGGGACAAGGGATCTCTACTTTGGTGGTTGTTTTAGGATCATCTCTCCCAGGGAACCTGCTTTTGCAGATCTTCCTGGGTGATTGTGACAACAGATGCCAGCCTTCTGGGATAGGGAGCAGTTTGGGGCTCTCTAAAGGCTCAGGGAACATGGACTCGGTCGGAGTCTGTTCTACCCATAAACATTCTGGAATGGAGAGCAGTCTTCAATGCTCTCCTGGCCTGGCCTCCGTTAGCTTCGGCCCGGTTCATCAGGTTCCAGTCGGATAATATAACCTCAGTGGCTTGCATCACCCGTCAGGGAGGAACTCTGAGTTCCTTGGCCATGACAGAGGTAGCCAAGATCATTCAGTTGGCGGAGACCCACAATTGCTATCTGTTGGCGATCCACATTCCAGGAGTGGACATCTGGGAGGCGGACTTCCTAAACAGGCAGACCTTTCACCCGGGGGAGTGGGAACTCCATCCGGAAAGTGTTTTCCAGCCTGATTCTCAAATGGGGTCAGTTGGAATTGGATCTCATGGCTTCTTGGCAGAATTCCAAACGTCCGTGGTACGGGTCGAGGTCGAGGAACCGTCAGGCTGTACTGATAGACGCTCTGACAGTACCTATTTCCTCCGTTTGCTCTTCTACCTCGAGTCATTGCTTGAATCAAGCAGGAGAGGGCGTCGGGGATCCTCCTTACACCGGCGTGGCCTCGCAGGATTTGGTATGCAGACCTGGTGAACATGTCATCTCTTCCACCTTGGAGACTTTCTTTGAGGAAGGACCTTCTATTTCAAGGACCCTTCTTTCATCCAAATGTAGTTTCTCTGAAGCTGACTGCTTCAAGATTGAACGCTTAATTTTATCCAAGCGTGGATTTTCGGAATCGATCATTGAGACCATGATTCAGGCTCGTAAACCTGTGACTAGGAAGATTTACCATAAGATATGGCGTAAATATCTATTCTGGTGTGAATCCAAGGGCTACTCTTTGAGTAGAGTTCGGATTCCTAGAATTCTGTCCTTTCTCCAAGAAGGTTTGGAGAAGGGATTATCGGCAAGTTCCCTAAAGGGTCAAACATCTGCCTTGTCTATTTTGTTACATAAACGTCTGGCAGACTTCCCAGACGTACAATCGTTTTGTCAGGCCCTAGTCAGGATTAGGCCTGTATTTAAAATGGTTACTCCTCCTGGGAGTCTTAATTTAGTTCTTAAAGTTCTTCAAGGGGCTCCGTTTGAGCCAATGCATTCCTTAGATATTAAGTTGTTATCTTGCAAAGTTTTGTGTCTTGTCACTATTTCATCTTCTCGTAGAGTTTCGGAGCTCACTGTATTACAGTATGAGTCTCCTTACCTTATTTTTTTATCGGATAAGGTGGTTTTACGTACTAAATTAGGGTTTCTCCCTAAAGTAGTTTCAGACCGGAACATTAATCAGGAGATTGTTGTTCCTTCCTTGTGTCCTAATCCTCCTCCTCAGGAGGAACGGCTTCTACACAATCTGGATGTGGTACGTGCACAAATTCTATTTACAGGCAACTAAGGATTTTCTTCAGTCTTCTGTTTAACGTAAGGGACAGAAAGCTACGGCTACTTCTCTTCCTTTGTGGCTCAAGAGTATCATTTGCTTTGCCTATGAAACTGCTGGACAGCAGCCTCCCGAGGGAGTAACGTTTTTTCTACGAGGGCTGTTTCCTCTTCCTGGGTATTCAAGATGAAGCCTTTATGGAACAGTTTTGCAACTTGGTCCTCTTTTCACTCTTTTTCAAACTTCTGTAAATTTGACTTTTTAGCCTTGGCTGAGGTCGCTTTTGGGAGAAAGGTTCTTCAAGCAGTGGTGCCTTCTGTTTAGGGTCCCTCCCTTATCATCTGTGTACTCTAGCTTGGG
>NC_069505.1:9131896-9184396 GCF_027579735.1 Bombina bombina
TGCCCCAACACCATATCAGCCCCTCCACCATCTAATCTCCCATCTTAGCATGAGTTACGTTTACAGCCAGGTGATGCCCCAACACCATGTCAGCCCCTCTACCATCTAATCTCCCATCTTAGCATGAGATAAGTTTACAGCAGGTGATACCCCAACACCATGTCAGCCCCTCTATTATCTAATCTCCCATCTTATCATGAGTTACGTTTACAGCCAGGTGATACCCCAACACCATGTCAGCCCCTCTACCATCTAATCTCCCACCTTAACATGAGATACGTTTACAGCAGGTGATGCCCCAACACCATGTCAGCCCCTCTACCATCTAATCTCCCATCTTAGCATGAGTTACGTTTACAGCCAGGTGATGCCCCAACACCATGTCAGCCCCTCTACCATCTAATCTCCCATCTTAGCATGAGTTACGTTTACAGCCAGGTGATGCCCCAACACCATGTCAGCCCCTCTACCATCTAATCTCCCATCTTAGCATGAGTTACGTTTACAGCCAGGTGATGCCCCAACACCATGTCAGCCCCTCTACCATCTAATCTCCCATTTTAGCATGAGTTACGTTTACAGCCAGGTGATGCCCCAACACCATGTCAGCCCCTCTACCATCTAATCTCCCATCTTAGCATGAGTTACGTTTACAGCAGGTGATGCCCCAACACCATGTCAGCCCCTCTACCATCTAATCTCCCATTTTAGCATGAGATACGTTTACAGCCAGGTGATGCCCCAACACCATGTCAGCCCCTCTACCATCTAATCTCCCATCTTAGCATGAGATACGTTTACAGCCAGGTGATGCCCCAACACCATGTCAGCCCCTCTACCATCTAATCTCCCATGTTAGCATGAGTTACGTTTACAGCCAGGTGATGCCGCAACACCATGTCAGCCCCTCTACCATCTAATCTCCCATCTTAGCATGAGTTACGTTTACAGCAGGTGATACCCCAACACCATGTCAGCCCCTCTACCATCTAATCTCCCATCTTAGCATGAGTTACGTTTACAGCCAGGTGATGCTCCAACACCATGTCAGCCCCTCTACCATCTAATCTCCCATCTTAGCATGAGTTACATTTACAGCCAGGTGATGCCCCAACACCATGTCAGCCCCTCTACCATCTAATCTCCCATGTTAGCATGAGTTACGTTTACAGCCAGGTGATACCCCAACACCATGTCAGCCCCTCTACCATCTAATCTCCCATCTTAGCATGAGTTACGTTTACAGCCAGGTGATGCCCCAACACCATGTCAGCCCCTCTACCATCTAATCTCCCATCTTAGCATGAGTTACGTTTACAGCCAGGTGATGCTCCAACACCATGTCAGCCCCTCTACCATCTAATCTCCCATCTTAGCATGAGATACGTTTACAGCCAGGTGATGCCCCAACACCATGTCAGCCCCTCTACCATCTAATCTCCCACCTTAACATGAGATACGTTTACAGCCAGGTGATGCCCCAACACCATGTCAGCCCCTCTACCATCTAATCTCCCATCTTAGCATGAGATACGTTTACAGCCAGGTGATGCCCCAACACAATGTCAGCCCCTCTACCATCTAATCTTCCATCTTAGCATGAGTTACGTTTACAGCCAGGTGATACCCTAACACCATGTCAGCCCCTCTACCATCTAATCTCCCATCTTAGCATGAGATACGTTTACAGCAGGTGATGCCGCAACACGTCAGCCCCTCTACCATCTAATCTCCCATCTTAGCATGAGATACGTTTACAACCAGGTGATGCCCCAACACCATGTCAGCCCCTCTACCATCTAATCTCCCATTTTAGCATGAGTTACGTTTACAGCAGGTGATACCCCAACACCATGTCAGCCCCTCTACCATCTAATCTCCCATCTTAGCATGAGTTACGTTTACAGCCAGGTGATGCTCCAACACCATGTCAGCCCCTCTACCATCTAATCTCCCATCTTAGCATGAGTTACGTTGTCAGGCTACAAATATGAAGTTAACGATGGAACACAATTCACAGATCTTAATTTATTAATAATTGTTTTGTTTCACTATTGTAAAGGAATATCACTATGGCTTAGTGATATTCTCACCTAATAGTGATAGTTTAGTGGTTTATTTTGCCACACCCCAGATTATGCAGTTAGGGTTAAGCAAACTTGAATAGGATTTGTAGAAATTGTTCTCAATATTAAGTTAGCTTTAGTTCTTAAGTTGCAGGTGTAGTAATGGTTCTATTAACTCTCAGAGTCTTATGCAGTGTAACACATAAATATTTAACTAGTAACCAGGTTCTGTTAACAGTTATACATATGCTCATGCAGTATTGCTATTTTATTTGCAGAGATTACTTGTACCTTGTCTTGTGTTGCACTTGTAGTGTGGCAGAGCTGTAATGAATGCACAGCCTGTTCTGTGGAAGTTCCAGTTTCACTGTGGAAGCTGTGTTGTTTATTAATCTGCAGTCAGGATGTTTCAATAAGGGTTAAAGCCAGATTTTCAGTGACAAGTTCTGTGGTAACTCTCCTTTAAATACAAACTACACAGTGAAAGTTCTCCAAGTAACAAAGCATTAGAACACATAGAATAATACTTGCAGTTTGGTTCAGGCAGTTCATTCAATTGATTGCATGTCAGCTCCTAAGTTAATGAACACTGCAGTTGTTTGGATGAATTCCAGTTAAAGTTGAACAAAGTATGAAAAAGTTCCTGTGAGGAAAAAAGTTCAGAAAACAAGTTATTCAAAGTAGTTAGGCTCAGGTAAATAGGGTAGCCTTGTACTCCAAATTACTAAGCAAAGAGAATTGATTTGGGGTGGTTTTTAAAGGCAAGCTGCAAGTTTGTTGCTTGAAGGATTCCGCTGGGTCCTAGAAGGAGCTATGTTCCTGACATGACCCCCCACTCAGGGCAACGGTCCCACAGTTGCCGGTCTGGGACGATTTGGATTTCTGCGATGGAAGAGAGTGACCAGCCGTTGAGCTCTAAGATTGGTTGCAGGTTCCCATGTGTCGTCATCAGCTGAATAATTTTTCCAGCGTACCAGATATTGTAATTCACCTCTATGGAACCTGGAATCCAGCAGGGAATGCACTTCATATTCGTCTGGATCCAGTGCCTGAGGAGGTGGTGGAAGAATGAGTTGAGAGTGACGAGTGGCTCTGTATGGTTTCAATAGTGACACATGAAATGTGGGGTGGACCTTAATACTATCAGGTAATTTAAGAGTCATTGCGTTTTCATTGACAATTCTAACTATAGGGAATGGTCCTATGAACAGACCCGAGAGTTTCTTACTCGGTATCTGTAATTTCATGTTTTTGGTGGATAGCCAAACGAGATCACCTATGGCGTATATAGGTGGTGGTCTTCTCTTGAGGTCGTAATAATGCTTTTGAGTGAGCTGAGCATTTTTTATGTTCTCCTCAATTAAGCGGAAATTGTCTTGTAAGGAATCATGTAGATCATCGATTAAGGGTGAATTTAAGGTGTCTGTTGCAATGAAAGATATTGTTGGATGGTAGGCATAATTTGCATAAAATGGTGTAGATTTTGTAGATGAGTTTACAGCATTGTTATAGGCAAATTCAGCCATGGAGAGGAAGTTCATCCAATGTTCTTGATGGTAGGAACAATAGCACCGAAGATATTGTTCCAGCCATTGATTCAGTCTCTCTGATTGACCATTGGTCTGAGGGTGAAATGATGTCGAGAAACGATGATCGATCTGTGTTAAGTCACAAAGTTTTGTCCAGAAATGTGAGGTGAATTGTGTTCCTCTATCGGTGGTTATTATCTTTGGTAACCCATGTAGCTTGAGTATGTTATCTATGAATAAATGTGCTGTCTCAGAGGATGTGGGTACTTTGTGATACGGCACAAAATGGGCCATCTTAGTAAATATATCTATGACCACTAGGATTGTTGTCTGTTTATTTGATTCAGGTAAATCCACTATGAAATCCATCGATAGATGGTACCAGGGTCTCTTCGGTACTGGTAATGGAGTTAATAATCCATACGGAGCTCTTCTCTCGGATTTCGAAGTGGCACAAATGGCACAAGTTAAGATATAGTCTCGGATGGATTCTTTCATTTTTGGCCACCAACAATCCCGTGAAAGCTGTTCCAAGGTTCGGTAAATTCCTGGGTGTCCGGCTAATGGAGAGTCATGGTATAACTTGAGCAAATTTATTCGCAATGCTTTGGGAATGTATAATTTCCCTTCATGGTAGTACAGGTCATCAATCTTATGCACAGAAGAGTGAGGTAGCTCCGGCTCCTTGAGACAATGACGTTTGATTTCGGTTATCACATCGGTGGTTAGACCTACAAAACATTCGGTAGGTAAGATAGTGGTATTTTGGGTTGTTGTTTTAGGTTTCTCAGGTAGGCGAGACAGAGCATCTGCTTTACCATTCCTGGAGGCAGGTCTATATACAATATTGAAGTTGAAGCGCGAGAAGAATAAACTCCAACGGACCTGTCTTGCTGAAAGAGTTTTGTTGTTTTCTAAATAAAGTAGGTTCCTGTGATCTGTGAAAATGGTAATAGGAAACTTGGTACCTTCGAGAAGATGCCTCCAGTGTTCCAGTGATCTTTTTATTGCGAGGAGTTCTTTATCTCCTATGGAATAATTTCTTTCAGCTGTTGACATCATCTGTGAGAAGTAAGAAACTGGATGGATGGGATCGTTTGGTGTTTCCTGTTGAGAGAGAACTGAGCCTAAGGCAAAATCAGAGGAATCAACTTCCAACACATAGTGGTGTTCGGGGTTCGGAAATCTTAGAATGGGTGCTGATGTAAAACTATCCTTTAAATATTCAAAAGCTGAATTAGCGTCTGGATCCCAGTTATAAGATGAGTTAATGCTGGTTAATTTCGTCAGTGGTTTTGCTATCTTGGAAAAGTTTCTAATGAATTTCCTGTAGTAGTTTGCAAAACCTAGGAATTTTTGGAGTTCCTTTCTGGACTTGGGTATTAACCAATTTTTTACAGCGTCTACTTTTTGTTTTTGCATAGTGATACCTGTTGGTGAGATATCATATCCAAGGAATGACACATGCTTGGTATGGAATATGCATTTCTCCAACTTAGCATACAGTTTATGCTCTCGGAGCCTAGACAGTACCCATCGCACGTGTGTTTTGTGTTCTGTTTCATTTTTAGAATAAATCAAAATATCGTCTAGGTATATCACAAGACAGATGTCTAAGAGATCTCTGAACACATCGTTTATGAAGTGTTGAAAAGTGGCGGGTGCGTTGCACAGTCCAAACGGCATGACAAGGTACTCATAAAGGCCATACCTTGTCCTGAATGCGGTCAACCATTCGTGTCCTTCTTTTATCCTCACTAAGTTATAGGCTCCCCTTAAATCGAGTTTCGTGTATATAGTTGCCTCAGATAACCTTTCGATTAGTTCTGGGATTAATGGGAGTGGGTAACGATTTTTTATTGTGCGTTTGTTGAGTTCTCTGTAATCGATTATGGGACGTAATGATGAATCCTTATTCCGCACAAAAAAAATTCCGGCACCTGCTGGTGATGTTGATGCTCTGATAAATCCTTTCCGTAAATTTTCTTCGAGATACTCCTTTAAATGATCCAATTCTGGCTTGCAGAGAGGGTACAAGTGTCCATAAGGGATGGAAGAACCAGGTTGAAGTTGTATTGGACAATCGTATGCACGATGAGGAGGCAAGTTCTCAGCTTCTACTTTACTGAATACATCCTTGAAATCTGCATAAGGTGAAGGAATTTGCAACTCAGGTTTTTCTGTAGCTATTTCGGTCTGGAGTAGAACATGTTTGTGGAAACATGTTGTTTTACAATAGACTGAATCAAATTTTATGGAAGATAGTGACCAGTGGATAACTGGATTATGTAATTTGAGCCAACTAATACCCAAAACCACTGGGAAATGTGGTGACGAGACAACATCAAATGAGAGGTGTTCTGTGTGTCCTGCTGTAGTAACTGTTAAAGGTGTGGTATGGTGTGTGATAGGGCCAGTTTTAGGTTCTGAACCGTCAATCATATGAAAAGAAAATGGAGTATGCTTTTTTATAAGGGGTATTTTATTTTGCTTTACAACATTATAATCAATAAAGCATCCATAAGCTCCCGAGTCTATGATGGCTTCAGTAGTCAGCTGATCTTGGTCCCACTGTATGGAGAGAGTTAACATGCAATAAGTTTTAGTTTTAGTGGTGTTTAATAAATAACTTGTAACTTTGAACTTACATTTCTTGTTTTTCTGTAAAATGGGACACTCCTGGACTGAATGTGTAGGATTGGCGCAATACATGCACAGATTATTACTCTTCCTGCGGTATCTTTCTTCTGTTGTTAAAGGACCACGGGCTATTCCGATATCCATGGGAACAGCTGTTTGTTTACTATGTTGGGTTGGTTGAGGTGGGGAATAGATAGAAGGTTTTGGTCGGACATCTGCAGAAAACCTTTCTGCCTTCCTTTCTCGCAGTCTGCGATCCAATTGTTTTGCAGCATTCATCATTCCTTCTAGGGTTTTTGGGAGTTCTATCCTGGCGATTTCATCTTTCAAGCTCTCCGAGAGGCCTAAACGGAACTGGTTTCGAAGTGCAATCTGACTCCATTCCGAATCAGCTGCGTATAATTTGAATTCCGTGATGTACTCCTCCACGGGTCTCTTGGCTTGCTTAAGGTTCCTCATGGAGGCTTCAGCGGACATTTGTACATCAGTGTCGTGAAAAAGATCATCCATACATGTGAAAAAATCAGAAAGGGATCCTAGCACTGGGTCATTATGTTCGCACAGATTGTCAGCCCAGATTCTTGGCTCACCCCTCAGGAATGAAATAGTACTGAATACCTTGATCCTCTCTGTGGGATAACTGCGAGGTCGTAGATTATAAAGTAAATGACATGAATTCTTAAACTGCCTATACTGCTTCCTGTTTCCAGAAAAGAGCTCTGGTAGTGAAACTGAAGGTTCAGGTGTTTGCTGAGGTGGTGCAGTATGAGTAGTAAGTGAGTCTCTTATAATTCCCCTTAAAGACTGATTTTCAATTTGTAAATCATGAACCGCCTGAGCAAGCTGATCAACCTTTTGGGAGAGGTTGTAAACTATCTGTGGTAGATCTGGTGGCTCCATTTTTAAGGCTTAGTAATATGTCAGGCTACAAATATGAAGTTAACGATGGAACACAATTCACAGATCTTAATTTATTAATAATTGTTTTGTTTCACTATTGTAAAGGAATATCACTATGGCTTAGTGATATTCTCACCTAATAGTGATAGTTTAGTGGTTTATTTTGCCACACCCCAGATTATGCAGTTAGGGTTAAGCAAACTTGAATAGGATTTGTAGAAATTGTTCTCAATATTAAGTTAGCTTTAGTTCTTAAGTTGCAGGTGTAGTAATGGTTCTATTAACTCTCAGAGTCTTATGCAGTGTAACACATAAATATTTAACTAGTAACCAGGTTCTGTTAACAGTTATACATATGCTCATGCAGTATTGCTATTTTATTTGCAGAGATTACTTGTACCTTGTCTTGTGTTGCACTTGTAGTGTGGCAGAGCTGTAATGAATGCACAGCCTGTTCTGTGGAAGTTCCAGTTTCACTGTGGAAGCTGTGTTGTTTATTAATCTGCAGTCAGGATGTTTCAATAAGGGTTAAAGCCAGATTTTCAGTGACAAGTTCTGTGGTAACTCTCCTTTAAATACAAACTACACAGTGAAAGTTCTCCAAGTAACAAAGCATTAGAACACATAGAATAATACTTGCAGTTTGGTTCAGGCAGTTCATTCAATTGATTGCATGTCAGCTCCTAAGTTAATGAACACTGCAGTTGTTTGGATGAATTCCAGTTAAAGTTGAACAAAGTATGAAAAAGTTCCTGTGAGGAAAAAAGTTCAGAAAACAAGTTATTCAAAGTAGTTAGGCTCAGGTAAATAGGGTAGCCTTGTACTCCAAATTACTAAGCAAAGAGAATTGATTTGGGGTGGTTTTTAAAGGCAAGCTGCAAGTTTGTTGCTTGAAGGATTCCGCTGGGTCCTAGAAGGAGCTATGTTCCTGACATACGTTTACAGCCAGGTGATGCCCCAACACCATGTCAGCCCCTCTACCATCTAATCTGCCATGTTAGCATGAGTTACGTTTACAGCCAGGTGATACCCCAACACCATGTCAGCCCCTCTACCATCTAATCTCCCATCTTAGCATGAGTTACGTTTACAGCCAGGTGATACCCCAACACCATGTCAGCCCCTCTACCATCTAATCTCCCATTTTAGCATGAGATACGTTTACAGCCAGGTGATACCCCAACACCATGTCAGCCCCTCTACCATCTAATCTCCCATTTTAGCATGAGTTACGTTTACAGCCAGGTGATACCCCAACACCATGTCAGCCCCTCTACCATCTAATCTCCCATCTTAGCATGAGATACGTTTACAGCCAGGTGATACCCCAACACCATGTCAGCCCCTCTACCATCTAATCTCCCATCTTCGCATGAGTTACGTTTACAGCCAGGTGATGCCCCAACACCATGTCAGCCCCTCTACCATCTAATCTCCCATGTTAGCATGAGTTACGTTTACAGCCAGGTGATGCCCCAACACCATGTCAGCCCCTCTACCATCTAATCTCCCATCTTAGCATGAGTTACGTTTACAGCCAGGTGATGCTCCAACACCATGTCAGCCCCTCTACCATCTAATCTCCCATCTTAGCATGAGATACGTTTACAGCCAGGTGATGCCCCAACACCATGTCAGCCCCTCTACCATCTAATCTCCCAACTTAACATGAGATACGTTTACAACCAGGTGATGCCCCAACACCATGTCAGCCCCTCTACCATCTAATCTCCCATCTTAGCATGAGTTACGTTTACAGCCAGGTGATGCCCCAACACCATGTCAGCCCCTCTACCATCTAATCTCCCATGTTAGCATGAGTTACGTTTACAGCCAGGTGATGCCCCAACACCATGTCAGCCCCTCTACCATCTAATCTCCCATCTTAGCATGAGTTACGTTTACAGCCAGGTGATGCTCCAACACCATGTCTGCCCCTCTACCATCTAATCTCCCATTTTAGCATGAGATACGTTTACAGCCAGGTGATGCCCCAACACCATGTCAGCCCCTCTACCATCTAATCTCCCACCTTAACATGAGATACGTTTACAACCAGGTGATGCCCCAACACCATGTCAGCCCCTCTACCATCTAATCTCCCATTTTAGCATGAGATACGTTTACAGCAGGTGATGCCCCAACACCATGTCAGCCCCTCTACCATCTATTCTCCCATCTTAGCATGAGATAAGTTTACAGCAGGTGATACCCAACACCATGTCAGCCCCTCTACCATCTATTCTCCCATCTTAGCATGAGATAAGTTTACAGCCAGGTGATGCCCCAACACCATGTCAGCCCCTCTACCATCTAATCTCCCATCTTAGCATGAGATACGTTTACAGCCAGGTGATACCCCAACACCATGTCAGCCCCTCTACCATCTATTCTCCCATCTTAGCATGAGATAAGTTTGCAGCAGGTGATACCCCAACACCATGTCAGCCCCTCTACCATCTAATCTCCCATCTTAACATGAGATAAGTTTACAGCCAGGTGATGCCCCAACACCATGTCAGCCCTTCTACCATCTAATCTTCCATCTTAGCATGAGATACATTTACAGCAGGTGATACCCCAACACCATGTCAGCCCCTCTACCATCTAATCTCCCATTTTAGCATGAGATACATTTACAGCAGGTGATACCCCAACACCATGTCAGCCCCTCTACCATCTAATCTCCCATTTTAGCATGCGTTACGTTTACAGCAGATGATGCCCCAACACCATATCAGCCCCTCTACCATCTAATCTCCCATCTTAGCATGAGATACGTTTACAGCCAGGTGATGCCCCAACACCATATCAGCCCCTCCACCATCTAATCTCCCATCTTAACATGAGTTAAGTTTACAGCCAGGTGATGCCCCAACACCATGTCAGCCCCTCTACCATCTAATCTTCCATCTTAGCATGAGATACGTTTACAGCCAGGTGATGCCCCAACACCATGTCAGCCCCTCTACCATCTAATCTCCCATCTTAGCATGAGTTACGTTTACAGCCAGGTGATGCTCCAACACCATGTCAGCCCCTCTACCATCTAATCTCCCATCTTAGCATGAGATACGTTTACAGCAGATGATGCCCCAACACCATGTCAGCCCCTCTACCATCTAATCTCCCATCTTAGCATGAGATAAGTTTACAGCCAGGTGATGCCCCAACACCATGTCAGCCCTTCTACCATCTAATCATGAGATACATTTACAGCAGGTGATGCCCCAACACCATATCAGCCCCTCTACCATCTAATCTCCCATCTTAGCATGAGATACGTTTACAGCCAGGTGATGCCCCAACACCATGTCAGCCCCTCTACCATCTAATCTCCCATCTTAGCATGAGTTACGTTTACAGCCAGGTGATGCCCCAACACCATGTCAGCCCCTCTACCATCTAATCTCCCATCTTAGCATGAGTTACGTTTACAGCCAGGTGATGCCCCAACACCATGTCAGCCCCTCTACCATCTAATCTCCCATGTTAGCATGAGTTACGTTTACAGCCAGGTGATGCCCCAACACCATGTCAGCCCCTCTACCATCTAATCTCCCATCTTAGCATGAGTTACGTTTACAGCCAGGTGATGCCCCAACACCATGTCAGCCCCTCTACCATCTAATCTTCCATTTTAGCATGAGATAAATTTACAGCAGGTGATGCGCCAACACCATATCAGCCCGTCTACCATCTAATCTCCCATCTTAGCATGAGATACATTTACAGCAGGTGATGCCCCAACACCATATCAGCCCCTCTACCATCTAATCTCTCAGTTTAGCATGAGTTACGTTTACAGCAGGTGATGCCCCAACACCATATCAGCCCCTCTACCATCTAATCTCCCATTTTAGCATGAGATACATTTACAGCAGGTGATGCCCCAACACCATATCAGCCCCTCTACCATCTAATCTCCCATCTTAGCATGAGATACATTTACAGCAGGTGATGCCCCAACACCATGTCAGCCCCTCTACCATCTAATCTCCCATTTTAGCATGAGATAAGTTTACAACCAGGTGATGCCCCAACACCATATCAGCCCCTCTACCATCTAATCTCCCATTTTAGCATGAGTTATGTTTACAGCCAGGTGATGCCCCAACACCATATCAGCCCCTCTACCATCTAATCTCCCATTTTAGCATGAGATACGTTTACAGCCAGGTGATGCCCCAACACCATGTCAGCCCCTCTACCATCTAATCTCTCAGTTTAGCATGAGTTACGTTTACAGCAGGTGATACCCCAACATCATGTCATACCCCAACACCATGTCAGCCCCTCTACCATCTAATCTCCCATTTTTGCATGAGTTACGTTTACAGCCAGGTGATGCCCCAACACCATATCAGCCCCTCTACCATCTAATCTCCCATCTTAGCATGAGATACATTTACAGCAGGTGATGCCCCAACACCATGTCAGCCCCTCTACCATCTAATCTCCCATTTTAGCATGAGATAAGTTTACAACCAGGTGATGCCCCAACACCATATCAGCCCCTCTACCATCTAATCTCCCATTTTAGCATGAGTTACGTTTACAGCAGGTGATACCCCAACATCATGTCATACCCCAACACCATGTCAGCCCCTCTACCATCTAATCTCCCATTTTAGCATGAGTTATGTTTACAGCCAGGTGATACCCCAACACCATGTCAGCCCCTCTACCATCTAATCTCCCATTTTAGCATGAGATACATTTACAGCAGGTGATGCCCCAACACCATGTCAGCCCCTCTACCATCTAATCTCCCATTTTAGCATGAGATACGTTTACAGCCAGGTGATGCCCCAACACCATGTCAGCCCCTCTACCATCTAATCTCTCATTTTAGCATGAGTTACGTTTACAGCCAGGTGATGCCCCAACACCATGTCAGCCCCTCTACCATCTAATCTCCCATCTTAGCATGAGATAAGTTTTCAGCAGGTGATACCCCAACACCATGTCAGCCCCCCTACCATCTAATCTCCCATCTTAGCATGAGATAAGTTTACAGCAGGTGATGCCGCAACACAATGTCAGCCCCTCTACCATCTAATCTCCCATTTTAGCATGAGTTACGTTTACAGCCAGGTGATGCCCCAACACCATGTCAGCCCCTCTACCATCTAATCTCCCATCTTAGCATGAGATAAGTTTACAGCAGGTGATACCCCAACACCATGTCAGCCCCTCTACCATCTAATCTCCCATTTTAGCATGAGTTACGTTTACAGCCAGGTGATGCTCCAACACCATGTCAGCCCCTCTGCCATCTAATCTCTCATTTTAGCATGAGTTACGTTTACAGCCAGGTGATACCCCAACACCATATCAGCCCCTCTACCATCTAATCTTCCATTTTAGCATGAGATAAATTTACAGCAGGTGATGCCCCAACACCATATCAGCCCCTCTACCATCTAATCTCCCATCTTAGCATGAGATACATTTACAGCAGGTGATGCCCCAACACCATATCAGCCCCTCTACCATCTAATCTCTCAGTTTAGCATGAGTTACGTTTACAGCAGGTGATGCCCCAACACCATATCAGCCCCTCTACCATCTAATCTCCCATTTTAGCATGAGATACATTTACAGCAGGTGATGCCCCAACACCATATCAGCCCCTCTACCATCTAATCTCCCATCTTAGCATGAGATACATTTACAGCAGGTGATGCCCCAACACCATGTCAGCCCCTCTACCATCTAATCTCCCATTTTAGCATGAGATAAGTTTACAACCAGGTGATGCCCCAACACCATATCAGCCCCTCTACCATCTAATCTCCCATTTTAGCATGAGTTATGTTTACAGCCAGGTGATGCCCCAACACCATATCAGCCCCTCTACCATCTAATCTCCCATTTTAGCATGAGATACGTTTACAGCCAGGTGATGCCCCAACACCATGTCAGCCCCTCTACCATCTAATCTCTCAGTTTAGCATGAGTTACGTTTACAGCAGGTGATACCCCAACATCATGTCATACCCCAACACCATGTCAGCCCCTCTACCATCTAATCTCCCATTTTAGCATGAGTTACGTTTACAGCCAGGTGATGCCCCAACACCATATCAGCCCCTCTACCATCTAATCTCCCATCTTAGCATGAGATACATTTACAGCAGGTGATGCCCCAACACCATGTCAGCCCCTCTACCATCTAATCTCCCATTTTAGCATGAGATAAGTTTACAACCAGGTGATGCCCCAACACCATATCGGCCCCTCTACCATCTAATCTCCCATCTTAGCATGAGTTACGTTTACAGCAGGTGATACCCCAACATCATGTCATACCCCAACACCATGTCAGCCCCTCTACCATCTAATCTCCCATTTTAGCATGAGTTATGTTTACAGCCAGGTGATACCCCAACACCATGTCAGCCCCTCTACCATCTAATCTCCCATTTTAGCATGAGATACATTTACAGCCAGGTGATGCCCCAACACCATGTCAGCCCCTCTACCATCTAATCTCTCATTTTAGCATGAGTTACGTTTACAGCCAGGTGATGCCCCAACACCATGTCAGCCCCTCTACCATCTAATCTCCCATCTTAGCATGAGATAAGTTTACAGCAGGTGATACCCCAACACCATGTCAGCCCCCCTACCATCTAATCTCCCATCTTAGCATGAGATAAGTTTACAGCAGGTGATGCCCCAACACCATGTCAGCCCCTCTACCATCTAATCTCCCATTTTAGCATGAGTTACGTTTACAGCCAGGTGATGCCCCAACACCATGTCAGCCCCTCTACCATCTAATCTCCCATCTTAGCATGAGATAAGTTTACAGCCAGGTGATGCCCCAACACCATGTCAGCCCCTCTACCATCTAATCTCCCATCTTAGCATGAGTTATGTTTACAGCCAGGTGATGCCCCAACACCATGTCAGCCCCTCTACCATCTAATCTCCCATCTTAGCATGAGTTATGTTTACAGCCAGGTGATGCCCCAACACCATGTCAGCCCCTCTACCATCTAATCTCTCATCTTAGCATGAGTTACGTTTACAGCCAGGTGATACCCCAACACCATGTCAGCCCCTCTACCATCTAATCTCTCATCTTAGCATGAGTTACGTTTACAGCCAGGTGATGCCCCAACACCATGTCAGCCCCTCTACCATCTAATCTCTCATCTTAGCATGAGTTACGTTTACAGCCAGGTGATACCCCAACACAATGTCAGCTCCTCTACCATCTAATCTCTCATCTTAGCATGAGTTACGTTTACAGCAGGTGATACCCCAACACCATGTCAGCCCCTCTACCATCTAATACACCATGTCAGCCCCTCTACCATCTAATACACCATGTCAGCCCCTCTACCATCTAATCTCCCATGTTAGCATTAGATACTCTTACTGGTTTATTCACAATATACACACCCGTATCACATATTATATTTTCCACTATATATTATGGACCACTTGCCAGGGTTTCACAAGCTTTTCCAAAATGTAAGAGTCAGCCAAAGAATTTAGTAGAAATGTTTGTGTATCTTTAGAATATACATGTGCATGTACACACGACGACACGTTTATAGACAAGCATGTGTATTTGTGTGTGTGTGTGTGTTGTTTTGTGATATATATATATATATATATAGAGAGAGAAAATAACTCATGTAGATCATTAACAAATCTAGACAGGCCAAGTCAAGTCTGCTTTTCAGCAGATTCCCTTTACGCCAAAGCATCGCTGTTCACACAGCTTATAAACTTATCTAGTCTTATTGCAGTGATTCATAACCATCCCAGGACAGACTGTTTCGTGGTTATTGCCACTCATCAGCTGGGAGAAGGGTTGAAAAGCAGACTTGAAGTAAAAAGGTTTGTCATTGTGAACCTAATTTGCATATCTTACCCAGAATACTTTACTGGCCTTTCTAGATTTGTTAATGAACTACACAATGAGTTATTTTCTTTATATTTTGTGCATAGTGGAGGATTTTAAACTCACATTTTACCTCCCCCTTATTTTGAATGTTGTTGTGTGTGTGTGTATATATATATATATATATATATATATATATATATATATATATATATACACTGTGTGCAGAATTATTAGGCAAATGAGTATTTTGACCACATCATCCTCTTTATGCATGTTGTCTTACTCCAAGCTGTATAGGCTCGAAAGCCTACTACCAATTAAGCATATTAGGTGATGTGCATCTCTGTAATGAGAAGGGGTGTGGTCTAATGACATCAACACCCTATATCAGGTGTGCATAATTATTAGGCAACTTCCTTTCCTTTGGCAAAATGGGTCAAAAGAAGGACTTGACAGGCTCAGAAAAGTAAAAAATAGTGAGATATCTTGCAGAGGGATGCAGCACTCTTAAAATTGCAAAGCTTCTGAAGCGTGATCATCGAACAATCAAGCGTTTCATTCAAAATAGTCAACAGGGTCGCAAGAAGCGTGTGGAAAAACCAAGGCGCAAAATAACTGCCCATGAACTGAGAAAAGTCAAGCGTGCAGCTGCCAAGATGCCACTTGCCACCAGTTTGGCCATATTTCAGAGCTGCAACATCACTGGAGTGCCCAAAAGCACAAGGTGTGCAATACTCAGAGACATGGCCAAGGTAAGAAAGGCTGAAAGACGACCACCACTGAACAAGACACACAAGCTGAAACGTCAAGACTGGGCCAAGAAATATCTCAAGACTGATTTTTCTAAGGTTTTATGGACTGATGAAATGAGAGTGAGTCTTGATGGGCCAGATGGATAGGCCCGTGGCTGGATTGGTAAAGGGCAGAGAGCTCCAGTCCGACTCAGACGCCAGCAAGGTGGAGGTGGAGTACTGGTTTGGGCTGGTATCATCAAAGATGAGCTTGTGGGGCCTTTTCGGGTTGAGGATGGAGTCAAGCTCAACTCCCAGTCCTACTGCCAGTTTCTGGAAGACACCTTCTTCAAGCAGTGGTACAGGAAGAAGTCTGCATCCTTCAAGAAAAACATGATTTTCATGCAGGACAATGCTCCATCACACGCGTCCAAGTACTCCACAGCGTGGCTGGCAAGAAAGGGTATAAAAGAAGAAAATCTAATGACATGGCCTCCTTATTCACCTGATCTGAACCCTTATTGAGAACCTGTGGTCCATCATCAAATGTGAGATTTACAAGGAGGGAAAACAGTACACCTCTCTGAACAGTGTCTGGGAGGCTGTGGTTGCTGCTGCACGCAATGTTGATGGTGAACAGATCAAAACACTGACAGAATCCATGGATGGCAGGCTTTTGAGTGTCCTTGCAAAGAAAGGGGGCTATATTGGTCACTGATTTGTTTTTGTTTTGTTTTTGAATGTCAGAAATGTATATTTGTGAATGTTGAGATGTTATATTGGTTTCACTGGTAAAAATAAATAATTGAAATGGGTATATATTTGTTTTTTGTTAAGTTGCCTAATAATTATGCACAGTAATAGTCACCTGCACACACAGATATCCCCCTAAAATAGCTATAACTAAAAACAAACTAAAAACTACTTCCAAAACTATTCAGCTTTGATATTAATCAGTTTTTTGGGTTCATTGAGAACATGGTTGTTGTTCAATAATAAAATTAATCCTCAAAAATACAACTTGCCTAATAATTCTGCACTCCCTGTATATGTGTGTGTGTATGTATATATGTATGTATATATATATATATAAAGAGAAAGAGAGAGAGAGAGAGAGAGAGAACAATGTGGAAGAAGGGCACTCTCAGGGTTTGTATAGAGAAGAATATTTTCTTTATTCTTAGAACATTAATACCATGTATTAATGTTCTAAGAATAAAGAAAATATTCTTCTCTATACAAACCCTGAGAGTGCCCTTCTTCCACACTGTTCTCTAACTATCTCTCATAGGATTGCACCCAGGTCGTGGCTGCTCCACCTGGTTGAAGTGCTGGGCTATATGCTATTTTGACATACACATACATATATATATGTATGTGTATATATATATGTATGTGTATGTGTGTGTATATATGTATGTATAAGTATGTGTATGTGTGTGTATATATATATATATATGTATGTGTGTGTGTGTGTGTATATATATATATATATATATATATATATATATATATATATATATATATATATATATATATATATATATATATATATATACACACACACACACACACACACACACACACACACACACACACACACACACATATATATATATACACACACACACACACACATATATATATATACACACACACACACACACATATATATATATACACACACACACACACACATATATATATATACACACACACACACACACATATATATATATACACACACACACACACACATATATATATATACACACACACACACACACACATACACACACACACGCTTTTAATGGATAAATAAAAAAAACAATGCAAACTCATGCATCCTTTTTATCACATCTACTTATACAGGCACACACAAACATAGATACAGAAACGTGCTCGCCGCTCACTCACAGAGACTTACATAATTACACACTGACTCTCAGAAACACATTCAGACACATGCACTCACAGAGACATACATAATTACACAGGGACACTCACTCACTGACACACATGCACTCACTCACAGAGGCACATCATTTCACAGGGTCATTTACTCACAGATACACTCAGGCACTCACAGACTCCGTTTCAGACACATGCACTCACTCACATACACACATAATTACACAGGCACACTCACTAACTGACACACATGCACTCCCAGAGTCTTATATTTACACAAGGACACTCACTCACTGACACACATGCACTCACTCACATACGCACATAATTACACAGGCACTCTTACTCACTGACACACATGCACTCACTCAGAGTCATAGAATTACACAGGCACACTCACTCACTGACACACATGCACTCAATTGCAGTCGTATAATTACACAGGGACACTCACTGACACACATGCACTCACTCACAAAGTCATATAATTACACAGGCATTATCACTCACTGACACACATGCACTCAATCACAGAGTCATATAATTACACGGGGACACTCACTCACTGACACACATGCACTCACTCACAGTCATATAATTACACAGGCACACTCACTGACACACATGCACTCACTCACAGTCATATAATTACACAGGCACACTCACTGACACACATGCACTCACTCACAGTCATATAATTACACAGGCACACTCACTCACTGACACACATGCACTCACTCACAGTCATATAATTACACAGGCACACTCACTCAGTGACACACATGCACTCACTCACAGAGTCATATAATTACACAGGCACACTCACTCACTGACACACATGCACTCACAGTCATATAATTACACAGGCACACTCACTCACTGACACACATGCACTCACTCACAGTCATATAATCACACAGGCACACTCACTCACTGACGCACATGCACTCACTCACAGAGTCATATAATTACACAGGCACACTCACTCACTGACACACATGCACTCACTCACAGAGTCATATAATTACACAGGCACACTCACTGACACACATGCACTCACTCACAGAGTCATATAATTACACAGGCACACTCACTCACTGACACACATGCACTCACAGTCATATAATTACACAGGCACACTCACTCACTGACACACATGCACTCACTCACAGAGTCATATAATTACACAGGCACACTCACTGACACACATGCACTCACTCACATACGCACATAATTACACAGGCACTCTTACTCACTGACACACATGCACTCACTCAGAGTCATAGAATTACACAGGCACACTCACTCACTGACACACATGCACTCAATTGCAGTCGTATAATTACACAGGGACACTCACTGACACACATGCACTCACTCACAAAGTCATATAATTACACAGGCATTATCACTCACTGACACACATGCACTCAATCACAGAGTCATATAATTACACGGGGACACTCACTCACTGACACACATGCACTCACTCACAGTCATATAATTACACAGGCACACTCACTGACACACATGCACTCACTCACAGTCATATAATTACACAGGCACACTCACTGACACACATGCACTCACTCACAGTCATATAATTACACAGGCACACTCACTCACTGACACACATGCACTCACTCACAGTCATATAATTACACAGGCACACTCACTCAGTGACACACATGCACTCACTCACAGAGTCATATAATTACACAGGCACACTCACTCACTGACACACATGCACTCACAGTCATATAATTACACAGGCACACTCACTCACTGACACACATGCACTCACTCACAGTCATATAATCACACAGGCACACTCACTCACTGACGCACATGCACTCACTCACAGAGTCATATAATTACACAGGCACACTCACTCACTGACACACATGCACTCACTCACAGAGTCATATAATTACACAGGCACACTCACTGACACACATGCACTCACTCACAGAGTCATATAATTACACAGGCACACTCACTCACTGACACACATGCACTCACAGTCATATAATTACACAGGCACACTCACTCACTGACACACATGCACTCACTCACAGAGTCATATAATTACACAGGCACACTCACTGACACACATGCACTCACTCACAGTCATATAATTACACAGGCACACTCACTCACTGACACACATGCACTCACAGTCATATAATTACACAGGCACACTCACTCACTGACACACATGCACTCACTCACAGTCATATAATTACACAGGCACACTCACTCACTGACACACATGCACTCACACAAACACGGGTAACCTGCCACACGGCAGAAAACTTCCACATATCCTTGCTGTGCCGCATTATTCCCATGTCTGCCAGGGAACAGCACAGTGCGTCATGAAGAGACAATAAGGATTTATGCAAAGTCTCATTTGAAAGCGACCTCAGCTGCTGCACAGGGTATGCTGGTATTTATGGTTCTCATGTGGGCACTGGAACTACAGCCGGCTTCTTTTACATACAACACACGGTGCCCATAGCAGCCGTATAATTCTCTGTTATCTCCTCATGACTGACAGATCTGCGCATAAACTGCAGGGTACACAGACCCAGGTGCCAGGCGCTGATGCCCTGATGTCATGCGCATCTCCTGCACCCATTCGCTTGGGATGTAATTTAGAGAGAAAAACCTGACACGAGCTTCACATTCACAATACATTAGTTTCTTGATATGATCCATCACCGTGACCACACAACACAACACTTCATATATTCCTAGTCCTGCATTCTTTTATCTTGTATACTTGCATCTCATTTAAGTGATTCCTGTAAAGCAATATCGGTGAAAGTCAGCTTTCTTCATTAATTCATTCATGAAACGTTCCAATTTACTATTGTTATTCAACTTCCCTCTTTCTCTCAGCATCCTTTGCTGAAACGTAGCTTATTCCTTGAGAGCATACTTAGGTAGACTCAGGTGTGTGCATGTGTCTTGTGCACTGTATGTATAACATTGCTTCAAAAAAATGACTGTTAGATAGTGCTCAACACACATGCACACACCTGAGCCTACCTCAGTATACTTTTATGGAAAACAAATACATTTGAACCAAGATAAACAGGTGCATTTGATAAAAGATGTAGACTGGAATTTGTTTTATTGTACACTCTGTCTGACTTATGAAAGTTTAATAGTAGCTGCTGGATACACCTACTTCCTATTAGTGATGCGGGTGACTTCCTATTAGTGATGCGGGTGATAACCTATTAGTGATGAGGGTGATAACCTATTAGTGATGAGGGTGATAACCTATTAGTGATGAGGGTGATAACCTATTAGTGATGACGGTGATAACCTATTAGTGATGAGGGTGATAACCTATTAGTGATGAGGGTGATAACCTATTAGTGATGCGGGTGATAACCTATTAGTGATGAGGGTGATAACCTATTAGTGATGAGGGTGATATCCTATTAGTGATGAGGGTGATAACCTATTATTGATGAGGGTGATAACCTATTATTGATGAGGGTGATAACCTATTATTGATGTGTGATAACCTATTAGTGATGCGGGTGATAACCTATTAGTGATGCGGGTGATAACCTATTAGTGATGCGGGTGATAACCTATTAGTGATGAGGGTGATAACCTATTAGTGATGAGGGTGATAACCTATTAGTGATGCGGGTGATAACCTATTAGTGATGCGGGTGATAACCTATTAGTGATGAAAGGGACTTCCTATTAGTGATGAGGGAGACTTTCTATTAGTGATTAGTGTGATAACCTATTAGTGATTATGGTGACTTCCTATTGTTGATGAGGGTGATAACCTATTTCTTTGTACTGCAGAATGAAGGGGGAAAAGACAACTGGTTGGGAGAAGACGGGCAGGAGCTTACTGGCTTTTCCTGGAAAGGAGGGTCAGAGCCAGACACCACCGGCATCCAGATGTGGAGTGAGGTTTTCACCATGACTAAACCAGACGGCAAACAAGTAAGAAGAGCTGACCATAAGGACTGGTATTAATGATCTAGCTGAGAGCTTAAGGACTGGTATTAATGATCTAGCTGAGAGCTTAAGGACTGGTATTAATGATCTAGCTGAGAGCTTAAGGACTGGTATTAATGATCTAGATGAGAGCTTAAGGACTGGTATTACTGATCTAGCTGAGAGCTTAATGACTGGTATTACTGATCTAGCTGAGAGCTTAAGGACTGGTATTAATGATCTAGTTGAGAGCTTAAGGACTGGTATTAAAGATCTAGCTGAGAGCTTAAGGACTGGTATTAATAATCTATCTGAGAACTTAAGGACTGGTATTAATGATCTAGCTGAGAGCTTAAGGACTGGTATTAATGATCTAGCTGAGAGCTTAAGGACTGGTATTACTGATATAGCTGAGAGTTTAAGGACTGGTATTACTGATCTAGCTGAGAGCTTAAGGACTGATATTACTGATCTAGCTGAGAGCTTAAGGACTGGTATTAATGATCTAGCTGAGAGCTTAAGGACTGGTATTAATGATCTAGCTGAGAGCTTAAGGACTGGTATTAATGATCTAGCTGAGAGCTTAAGGAATAGTATTACTGATCTAGCTGAGAGCTTAAGGACTGGTATTACTGATCTAGCTGAGAGCTTAAGGACTGGTATTAATGATATAGCTGAGAGCTTAAGGACTGGTATTAATGATATAGCTGAGAGCTTAAGGACTGGTATTAATGATCTAGCTGAGAACTTAAGGACTGGTATTAATGATCTAGCTGAGAGCTTAAGGACTGGTATTAATGATCTAGCTGAGAGCTTAAGGACTGGTATTAATGATCTAGCTGAGAGCTTAAGGAATAGTATTACTGATCTAGCTGATAGCTTAAGGACTGGTATTACTGAACTAGCTGAGACCTTAAGGACTGGTATTAATGATCTAGCTGAGAGCTTAAGGACTGGTATTAATGATCTAGCTGACAACTTAAGGACTGGTATTAATGATCTAGCTGAGAGCTTAAGGACTTGTATTAATGATCTAGCTGAGAGCTTAAGGACTGGTATTACTGATCTAGCTGAGAGCTTAAGGACTGGTATTAATGATATAGCTGAGATCTTAAGGACTGGTATTAATGATCTAGCTGAGAACTTAAGGACTGGTATTACTGAACTAGCTGAGAGCTTAAGGACTGTTATTAATGATCTAGCTGAGAGCTTAAGGACTGGTATTAATGATCTAGCTGAGAGCTTAAGGACTGGTATTAATGATCTAGCTGAGAGCTTAAGGAATGGTATTACTGATCTAGCTGAGAGCTTAAGGACTGATATTACTGAACTAGCTGAGAGCTTAAGGACTGGTATTAATGATCTAGCTGAGAGTTTAAGGACTGGTATTAATGATCTAGCTGAGAGCTTAAGGACTGGTATTACTGAACTAGCTTAGAGCTTAAGGACTGCTATTAATGATCTAGCTGAGAGCTTAAGGACTGATATTAATGATCTAGCTGAGAGTTTAAGGACTGGTATTACTGATCTAGCTTAGAGCTTAAGGACTGGTATTAATGATCTAGCTGAGAGCTTAAGGACTGGTATTACTGATCTAGCTGAGAGCTTAAGGACTGGTATTACTGATCTAGCTGAGAGCTTAAGGACTGTTATTACTGAACTAGCTGAGAGCTTAAGGACTGGTATTAATGATCTAGCTGAGAGCTTAAAGGGACAGTGAACCCACATTTTTTCTTTCATGATTCAGAAAGATAATGCAATTTTCTAATTTACTCCTATTATCAATTTTTCTTTGTTCTCTAGCTTTCTTTATTTGAAAAAAAGGCATCTAATCTAAGGAGCCAGCAAATTGTTTGTTCAGAACCATGGACATCACTTGCATATTGGTGCTGTCCAATGAGCAAGGACAACCCAGTTTGTTCACCAAAAATGGGCCGGCATCTAAACTTACATTATTGCTTTTCAAATAAACATACCAAGAGAATGAAGAAAATTTGATGATAATAGGAGTAAATTAGAAAGTTGTTGAAAATTGCACGCTCTATCTATTCTTAATCACAAAAGAAAAAAATTGGGTTTAGTGTCCCTTTAAGGTCTGGTATTAATGATCTAGCTGAAAGCTTAAGGACTGGTATTAATGATCTAGTTGAGAGCTTAAGGACTGGTATTAATGATCTAGTTGAGATCTTAAGGACTGGTATTAATGATCTAGTTGAGAGCTTAAGGACTGGTATTAATGATCTAGGTGAGAGCTTAAGGACTGGTATTAATAATCTAGCTGAGAGTTTAAGGACTGGTATTACTGATCTAGCTGAGAGCTTAAGGACTGGTATTAATGATCTAGTTGAGAGCTTAAGGACTGGTATTAATGATCTAGGTGAGAGCTTAAGGACTGGTATTAATAATCTAGCTGAGCGCTTAAGGACTGGTATTACTGATCTAGCTGAGAGCTTAAGGACTGGTATTAATAATCTATCTGAGAGTTTAAGGACTGGTATTAATGATCTAGTTGAGAGCTTAAGGACTGGTATTACTGATCTAGCTGAGAGCTTAAGGACTGGTATTAATGATCTAGCTGAGAGCTTAAGGACTGGTATTAATGATCTAGCTGAGAGTTTAAGGACTGGTATTACTGAACTAGCTGAGAGCTTAAGGACTGGTATTAATGATCTAGCTGAGAGCTTAAGGACTGGTATTAATGATCTAGCTGAGAGCTTAAGGACTGGTTTTAATGATCTAGCTGAGAGCTTAAGGACTGGTATTACTGATCTAGCTGAGAGCTTAAGGACTGGTATAAATGATCTAGCTGAGAGCTTAAGGACTGGTATTAATGATCTAGCTGAGAGCTTAAGGACTGGTATTACTGATCTAGCTGAGAGCTTAAGGACTGGTATTAATGATCTAGCTGAGAGTTTAAGGACTGGTATTAATGATCTAGCTGAGAGCTTAAGGACTGGTATTAATGATCTAGCTGAGAGCTTAAGGACTGGTATTAATGATCTAGCTGAGAGCTTAAGGACTGGTATTAATGATCTAGCTGAGAGCTTAAGGACTGGTATTACTGATCTAGTTGAGAGCTTAAGGACTGGTATTAATGATCTAGCTGAGAGCTTAAGGACTGGTATTACTGATCTAGCTGAGAGCTTAAGGACTGGTATTACTGATCTAGCTGAGAGCTTAAGGACTGTTATTACTGAACTAGCTGAGAGCTTAAGGACTGGTATTAATGATCTAGCTGAGAGCTTAAAGAGACAGTGAACCCACATTTTTTCTTTCATGATTCAGAAAGATAATGCAATTTTCTAATTTACTCCTATTATCAAATTTTCTTTGTTCTCTAGCTTTCTTTATTTGAAAAAAAGGCATCTAATCTAAGGAGCCAGCAAATTGTTTGTTCAGAACCATGGACATCACTTGCATATTGGTGCTGTCCAATGAGCAAGGACAACCCAGTTTGTTCACCAAAAATGGGCCGGCATCTAAACTTACATTCTTGCTTTTCAAATAAACATACCAAGAGAATAAAGAAAATTTGATGATAATAGGAGTAAATTAGAAACTTGTTGAAAATTGCACGCTCTATCTATTCTTAATCACAAAAGAAAAAAATTGGGTTTAGTGTCCCTTTAAGGTCTGGTATTAATGATCTAGCTGAAAGCTTAAGGACTGGTATTAATGATCTAGTTGAGAGCTTAAGGACTGGTATTAATGATCTAGTTGAGATCTTAAGGACTGGTATTAATGATCTAGTTGAGAGCTTAAGGACTGGTATTAATGATCTAGGTGAGAGCTTAAGGACTGGTATTACTGATCTAGCTGAGAGCTTAAGGACTGGTATTAATGATCTAGTTGAGAGCTTAAGGACTGGTATTAATGATCTAGGTGAGAGCTTACGGACTGGTATTAATAATCTAGCTGAGCACTTAAGGACTGGTATTACTGATCTAGCTGAGAGCTTAAGGACTGGTATTAATAATCTAGCTGAGAGCTTAAGGACTGGTATTAATGATCTAGTTGAGAGCTTAAGGACTGGTATTACTGATCTAGCTGAGAGCTTAAGGACTGGTATTAATGATCTAGCTGAGAGCTTAAGGACTGGTATTAATGATCTAGCTGAGAGTTTAAGGACTGGTATTACTGAACTAGCTGAGAGCTTAAGGACTGGTATTAATGATCTAGCTGAGAGCTTAAGGACTGGTATTAATGATCTAGCTGAGAGCTTAAGGACTGGTTTTAATGATCTAGCTGAGAGCTTAAGGACTGGTATTAATGATCTAGCTGAGAGCTTAAGGACTGGTATTAATGATCTAGCTAATGATCTAGCTGAGAGCTTAAGGACTGGTATTAATGATCTAGCTGAGAGCTTAAGGAATAGTATTACTGATCTAGCTGAGAGCTTAAGGACTAGTATTACTGATCTAGCTGAGAGCTTAAGGACTGGTATTACTGATCTAGCTGAGAGCTTAAGGACTGGTATTAATGATATAGCTGAGAGCTTAAGGACTGGTATTAATGATATAGCTGAGAGCTTAAGGACTGGTATTAATGATCTAGCTGAGAGCTTAAGGACTGGTATTAATGATCTAGCTGAGAGCTTAAGGACTGGTATTACTGATCTAGCTGAGAGCTTAAGGACTGGTATTAATGATCTAGCTGAGAGTTTAAGGACTGGTATTAATGATCTAGCTGAGAGCTTAAGGACTGGTATTAATGATCTAGCTGAGAGCTTAAGGACTGGTATTAATGATCTAGCTGAGAGCTTAAGGACTGGTATTAATGATCTAGCTGAGAGCTTAAGGACTGGTATTACTGATCTAGTTGAGAGCTTAAGGACTGGTATTAATGATCTAGCTGAGAGCTTAAGGACTGGTATTACTGATCTAGCTGAGAGCTTAAGGACTGGTATTACTGATCTAGCTGAGAGCTTAAGGACTGTTATTACTGAACTAGCTGAGAGCTTAAGGACTGGTATTAATGATCTAGCTGAGAGCTTAAAGGGACAGTGAACCCACATTTTTTTTTTCATGATTCAGAAAGATAATGCAATTTTCTAATTTACTCCTATTATCAATTTTTCTTTGTTCTCTAGCTTTCTTTATTTGAAAAAAAGGCATCTAATCTAAGGAGCCAGCAAATTGTTTGTTCAGAACCATGGACATCACTTGCATATTGGTGCTGTCCAATGAGCAAGGACAACCCAGTTTGATCACCAAAAATGGGCCGGCATCTAAACTTACATTCTTGCTTTTCAAATAAACATACCACGAGAATAAAGAAAATTTGATGATAATAGGAGTAAATTAGAAACTTGTTGAAAATTGCACGCTCTATCTATTCTTAATCACAAAAGAAAAAAATTGGGTTTAGTGTCCCTTTAAGGTCTGGTATTAATGATCTAGCTGAAAGCTTAAGGACTGGTATTAATGATCTAGTTGAGAGCTTAAGGACTGGTATTAATGATCTAGTTGAGATCTTAAGGACTGGTATTAATGATCTAGTTGAGAGCTTAAGGACTGGTATTAATGATCTAGCTGAGAGCTTAAGGACTGGTATTACTGATCTAGCTGAGAGCTTAAGGACTGGTATTAATGATCTAGTTGAGAGCTTAAGGACTGGTATTACTGATCTAGCTGAGAGCTTAAGGACTGGTATTAATGATCTAGCTGAGAGCTTAAGGACTGGTATTAATGATCTAGCTGAGAGTTTAAGGACTGGTATTACTGAACTAGCTGAGAGCTTAAGGACTGGTATTAATGATCTAGCTGAGAGCTTAAGGACTGGTATTAATGATCTAGCTGAGAGCTTAAGGACTGGTTTTAATGATCTAGCTGAGAGCTTAAGGACTGGTATTAATGATCTAGCTGAGACCTTAAGGACTGGTATTAATGATCTAGCTGAGAGCTTAAGGAATAGTATTACTGATCTAGCTGAGAGCTTAAGGACTGGTATTACTGATCTAGCTGAGAGCTTAAGGACTGGTATTAATGATCTAGCTGAGAGCTTAAGGACTGGTATTAATGATATAGCTGAGAGCTTAAGGACTGGTATTAATGATCTAGCTGAGAACTTAAGGACTGGTATTAATGATCTAGCTGAGAGCTTAAGGACTGGTATTAATGATCTAGCTGAGAGCTTAAGGACTGGTATTAATGATCTAGCTGAGAGCTTAAGGAATAGTATTACTGATCTAGCTGATAGCTTAAGGACTGGTATTACTGAACTAGCTGAGACCTTAAGGACTGGTATTAATGATCTAGCTGAGAGCTTAAGGACTGGTATTAATGATCTAGCTGACAACTTAAGGACTGGTATTAATGATCTAGCTGAGAGCTTAAGGACTTGTATTAATGATCTAGCTGAGAGCTTAAGGACTGGTATTACTGATCTAGCTGAGAGCTTAAGGACTGGTATTAATGATATAGCTGAGATCTTAAGGACTGGTATTAATGATCTAGCTGAGAACTTAAGGACTGGTATTAATGATCTAGCTGAGAGCTTAAGGACTGGTATTACTGAACTAGCTGAGAGCTTAAGGACTGTTATTAATGATCTAGCTGAGAGCTTAAGGACTGGTATTAATGATCTAGCTGAGAGCTTAAGGACTGGTATTAATGATCTAGCTGAGAGCTTAAGGAATGGTATTACTGATCTAGCTGAGAGCTTAAGGACTGGTATTACTGAACTAGCTTAGAGCTTAAGGACTGCTATTAATGATCTAGCTGAGAGCTTAAGGACTGATATTAATGATCTAGCTGAGAGTTTAAGGACTGGTATTACTGATCTAGCTTAGAGCTTAAGGACTGGTATTAATGATCTAGCTGAGAGCTTAAGGACTGGTATTACTGATCTAGCTGAGAGCTTAAGGACTGGTATTACTGATCTAGCTGAGAGCTTAAGGACTGTTATTACTGAACTAGCTGAGAGCTTAAGGACTGGTATTAATGATCTAGCTGAGAGCTTAAAGGGACAGTGAACCCACATTTTTTCTTTCATGATTCAGAAAGATAATGCAATTTTCTAATTTACTCCTATTATCAATTTTTCTTTGTTCTCTAGCTTTCTTTATTTGAAAAAAAGGCATCTAATCTAAGGAGCCAGCAAATTGTTTGTTCAGAACCATGGACATCACTTGCATATTGGTGCTGTCCAATGAGCAAGGACAACCCAGTTTGTTCACCAAAAATGGGCCGGCATCTAAACTTACATTATTGCTTTTCAAATAAACATACCAAGAGAATGAAGAAAATTTGATGATAATAGGAGTAAATTAGAAAGTTGTTGAAAATTGCACGCTCTATCTATTCTTAATCACAAAAGAAAAAAATTGGGTTTAGTGTCCCTTTAAGGTCTGGTATTAATGATCTAGCTGAAAGCTTAAGGACTGGTATTAATGATCTAGCTGAAAGCTTAAGGACTGGTATTAATGATCTAGTTGAGAGCTTAAGGACTGGTATTAATGATCTAGTTGAGAGCTTAAGGACTGGTATTAATGATCTAGTTGAGAGCTTAAGGACTGGTATTAATGATCTAGCTGAGAGCTTAAGGACTGGTATTAATAATCTAGCTGAGAGTTTAAGGACTGGTATTACTGATCTAGCTGAGAGCTTAAGGACTGGTATTAATGATCTAGTTGAGAGCTTAAGGACTGGTATTAATGATCTAGGTGAGAGCTTAAGGACTGGTATTAATAATCTAGCTGAGCGCTTAAGGACTGGTATTACTGATCTAGCTGAGAGCTTAAGGACTGGTATTAATAATCTATCTGAGAGCTTAAGGACTGGTATTAATGATCTAGTTGAGAGCTTAAGGACTGGTATTACTGATCTAGCTGAGAGCTTAAGGACTGGTATTAATGATCTAGCTGAGAGCTTAAGGACTGGTATTAATGATCTAGCTGAGAGTTTAAGGACTGGTATTACTGAACTAGCTGAGAGCTTAAGGACTGGTATTAATGATCTAGCTGAGAGCTTAAGGACTGGTATTAATGATCTAGCTGAGAGCTTAAGGACTGGTTTTAATGATCTAGCTGAGAGCTTAAGGACTGGTATTACTGATCTAGCTGAGAGCTTAAGGACTGGTATTAATGATCTAGCTGAGAGCTTAAGGACTGGTATTAATGATCTAGCTGAGAGCTTAAGGACTGGTATTACTGATCTAGCTGAGAGCTTAAGGACTGGTATTAATGATCTAGCTGAGAGCTTAAGGACTGGTATTAATGATCTAGTTGAGATCTTAAGGACTGGTATTAATGATCTAGTTGAGAGCTTAAGGACTGGTATTAATGATCTAGCTGAGAGCTTAAGGACTGGTATTACTGATCTAGCTGAGAGCTTAAGGACTGGTATTAATGATCTAGTTGAGAGCTTAAGGACTGGTATTACTGATCTAGCTGAGAGCTTAAGGACTGGTATTAATGATCTAGCTGAGAGCTTAAGGACTGGTATTAATGATCTAGCTGAGAGTTTAAGGACTGGTATTACTGAACTAGCTGAGAGCTTAAGGACTGGTATTAATGATCTAGCTGAGAGCTTAAGGACTGGTATTAATGATCTAGCTGAGAGCTTAAGGACTGGTTTTAATGATCTAGCTGAGAGCTTAAGGACTGGTATTAATGATCTAGCTGAGACCTTAAGGACTGGTATTAATGATCTAGCTGAGAGCTTAAGGAATAGTATTACTGATCTAGCTGAGAGCTTAAGGACTGGTATTACTGATCTAGCTGAGAGCTTAAGGACTGGTATTAATGATATAGCTGAGAGCTTAAGGACTGGTATTAATGATATAGCTGAGAGCTTAAGGACTGGTATTAATGATCTAGCTGAGAACTTAAGGACTGGTATTAATGATCTAGCTGAGAGCTTAAGGACTGGTATTAATGATCTAGCTGAGAGCTTAAGGACTGGTATTAATGATCTAGCTGAGAGCTTAAGGAATAGTATTACTGATCTAGCTGATAGCTTAAGGACTGGTATTACTGAACTAGCTGAGACCTTAAGGACTGGTATTAATGATCTAGCTGAGAGCTTAAGGACTGGTATTAATGATCTAGCTGACAACTTAAGGACTGGTATTAATGATCTAGCTGAGAGCTTAAGGACTGGTATTAATGATCTAGCTGAGAGCTTAAGGACTGGTATTACTGATCTAGCTGAGAGCTTAAGGACTGGTATTAATGATATAGCTGAGATCTTAAGGACTGGTATTAATGATCTAGCTGAGAACTTAAGGACTGGTATTAATGATCTAGCTGAGAGCTTAAGGACTGGTATTACTGAACTAGCTGAGAGCTTAAGGACTGTTATTAATGATCTAGCTGAGAGCTTAAGGACTGGTATTAATGATCTAGCTGAGAGCTTAAGGACTGGTATTAATGATCTAGCTGAGAGCTTAAGGAATGGTATTACTGATCTAGCTGAGAGCTTAAGGACTGGTATTACTGAACTAGCTTAGAGCTTAAGGACTGCTATTAATGATCTAGCTGAGAGCTTAAGGACTGATATTAATGATCTAGCTGAGAGTTTAAGGACTGGTATTACTGATCTAGCTTAGAGCTTAAGGACTGGTATTAATGATCTAGCTGAGAGCTTAAGGACTGGTATTACTGATCTAGCTGAGAGCTTAAGGACTGGTATTACTGATCTAGCTGAGAGCTTAAGGACTGGTATTACTGATCTAGCTGAGAGCTTAAGGACTGTTATTACTGAACTAGCTGAGAGCTTAAGGACTGGTATTAATGATCTAGCTGAGAGCTTAAAGGGACAGTGAACCCACATTTTTTCTTTCATGATTCAGAAAGATAATGCAATTTTCTAATTTACTCCTATTATCAATTTTTCTTTGTTCTCTAGCTTTCTTTATTTGAAAAAAAGGCATCTAATCTAAGGAGCCAGCAAATTGTTTGTTCAGAACCATGGACATCACTTGCATATTGGTGCTGTCCAATGAGCAAGGACAACCCAGTTTGTTCACCAAAAATGGGCCGGCATCTAAACTTACATTATTGCTTTTCAAATAAACATACCAAGAGAATGAAGAAAATTTGATGATAATAGGAGTAAATTAGAAAGTTGTTGAAAATTGCACGCTCTATCTATTCTTAATCACAAAAGAAAAAAATTGGGTTTAGTGTCCCTTTAAGGTCTGGTATTAATGATCTAGCTGAAAGCTTAAGGACTGGTATTAATGATCTAGCTGAAAGCTTAAGGACTGGTATTAATGATCTAGTTGAGAGCTTAAGGACTGGTATTAATGATCTAGTTGAGATCTTAAGGACTGGTATTAATGATCTAGTTGAGAGCTTAAGGACTGGTATTAATGATCTAGGTGAGAGCTTAAGGACTGGTATTAATAATCTAGCTGAGAGTTTAAGGACTGGTATTACTGATCTAGCTGAGAGCTTAAGGACTGGTATTAATGATCTAGTTGAGAGCTTAAGGACTGGTATTAATGATCTAGGTGAGAGCTTAAGGACTGGTATTAATAATCTAGCTGAGCGCTTAAGGACTGGTATTACTGATCTAGCTGAGAGCTTAAGGACTGGTATTAATAATCTATCTGAGAGCTTAAGGACTGGTATTAATGATCTAGTTGAGAGTTTAAGGACTGGTATTACTGATCTAGCTGAGAGCTTAAGGACTGGTATTAATGATCTAGCTGAGAGCTTAAGGACTGGTATTAATGATCTAGCTGAGAGTTTAAGGACTGGTATTACTGAACTAGCTGAGAGCTTAAGGACTGGTATTAATGATCTAGCTGAGAGCTTAAGGACTGGTATTAATGATCTAGCTGAGAGCTTAAGGACTGGTTTTAATGATCTAGCTGAGAGCTTAAGGACTGGTATTACTGATCTAGCTGAGAGCTTAAGGACTGGTATTAATGATCTAGCTGAGAGCTTAAGGACTGGTATTAATGATCTAGCTGAGAGCTTAAGGACTGGTATTACTGATCTAGCTGAGAGCTTAAGGACTGGTATTAATGATCTAGCTGAGAGCTTAAGGACTGGTATTAATGATCTAGCTGAGAGCTTAAGGACTGGTATTAATGATCTAGCTGAGAGCTTAAGGACTGGTATTAATGATCTAGCTGAGAGCTTAAGGACTGGTATTACTGATCTAGTTGAGATCTTAAGGACTGGTATTAATGATCTAGCTGAGAGCTTAAGGACTGGTATTAATGATCTAGCTGAGAGCTTAAGGACTGGTATTACTGATCTAGCTGAGAGCTTAAGGACTGTTATTACTGAACTAGCTGAGAGCTTAAGGACTGGTATTAATGATCTAGCTGAGAGCTTAAAGGGACAGTGAACCCACATTTTTTCTTTCATGATTCAGAAAGATAATGCAATTTTCTAATTTACTCCTATTATCAATTTTTCTTTGTTCTCTAGCTTTCTTTATTTGAAAAAAAGGCATCTAATCTAAGGAGCCAGCAAATTGTTTGTTCAGAACCATGGACATCACTTGCATATTGGTGCTGTCCAATGAGCAAGGACAACCCAGTTTGTTCACCAAAAATGGGCCGGCATCTAAACTTACATTCTTGCTTTTCAAATAAACATACCAAGAGAATAAAGAAAATTTGATGATAATAGGAGTAAATTAGAAACTTGTTGAAAATTGCACGCTCTATCTATTCTTAATCACAAAAGAAAAAAATTGGGTTTAGTGTCCCTTTAAGGTCTGGTATTAATGATCTAGCTGAAAGCTTAAGGACTGGTATTAATGATCTAGTTGAGAGCTTAAGGACTGGTATTAATGATCTAGTTGAGATCTTAAGGACTGGTATTAATGATCTAGTTGAGAGCTTAAGGACTGGTATTAATGATCTAGGTGAGAGCTTAAGGACTGGTATTAATAATGTAGCTGAGAGTTTAAGGACTGGTATTACTGATCTAGCTGAGAGCTTAAGGACTGGTATTAATGATCTAGTTGAGAGCTTAAGGACTGGTATTAATGATCTAGGTGAGAGCTTAAGGACTGGTATTAATAATCTAGCTGAGCGCTTAAGGACTGGTATTACTGATCTAGCTGAGAGCTTAAGGACTGGTATTAATAATCTAGCTGAGAGCTTAAGGACTGGTATTAATGATCTAGTTGAGAGCTTAAGGACTGGTATTACTGATCTAGCTGAGAGCTTAAGGACTGGTATTAATGATCTAGCTGAGAGCTTAAGGACTGGTATTAATGATCTAGCTGAGAGTTTAAGGACTGGTATTACTGAACTAGCTGAGAGCTTAAGGACTGGTATTAATGATCTAGCTGAGAGCTTAAGGACTGGTATTAATGATCTAGCTGAGAGCTTAAGGACTGGTTTTAATGATCTAGCTGAGAGCTTAAGGACTGGTATTACTGATCTAGCTGAGAGCTTAAGGACTGGTATAAATGATCTAGCTGAGAGCTTAAGGACTGGTATTAATGATCTAGCTGAGAGCTTAAGGACTGGTATTACTGATCTAGCTGAGAGCTTAAGGACTGGTATTAATGATCTAGCTGAGAGTTTAAGGACTGGTATTAATGATCTAGCTGAGAGCTTAAGGACTGGTATTAATGATCTAGCTGAGAGCTTAAGGACTGGTATTAATGATCTAGCTGAGAGCTTAAGGACTGGTATTAATGATCTAGCTGAGAGCTTAAGGACTGGTATTACTGATCTAGTTGAGAGCTTAAGGACTGGTATTAATGATCTAGCTGAGAGCTTAAGGACTGGTATTAAATATCTAGCTGAGACCATAAGGACTGGTATTTATGAACTAGCTGAGACCATAAGGACTGGTATTAATGTTCTAGCTGAGAGCTTAAGGACTGGTATTATTGATCTAGCTGAGAGCTTAAGGACTGGTATTACTGATCTAGCTGAGAGCTTAAGGACTGGTATTGCTGATCTAGCTGAGAGCTTAAGGACTGGTATTACTGATCTAGCTGAGAGCTTAAAGGGACACTGAACCCACATTTTTTCTTTCATGATTCAGAAAGAGCATGCCATTTTAAGCAATTTTCTAATTTACTCCTATTATCAATTTTTCTTTGTTCTCTAGCTTTCTGTATTTGAAAAATAGGCATCTAATCTAAGGAGCCAGCAAATTGTTTGTTCAGAACCATGGACAGCACTTGTATATTGGTGCTGTCCAATCAGCAAGGACAACTCAGTTTGTGCACCAAAAATGGGCCGGCATCTAAACTTACATTCTTGCTTTTCAAATAAACATACCAAGAGAATGAAGAAAATGATGATGATAATAGGAGTAAATTAGAAAGTTGTTGAAAATTGCATGCTCTATATGAATCACGAAAGAAAAAAATTGGGTTTAGTGTCCCTTTAAGGACTGGTATTAATGATCTAGCTGAGAGCTTAAGGACTGGTATTAATGATCTAGCTGAGAGCTTAAGGACTGGTATTAATGATCTAGTTGAGAGCTTAAGGACTGGTATTACTGATCTAGCTGAGAGCTTAAGGACTGGTATTACTGATCTAGCTGAGAGCTTAAGGACTGGTATTACTGAACTAGCTGAGAGCTTAAGGACTGGTATTAATGATCTGGCTGAGAGCTTAAATGGCCACTAAACCCAAAATCTTTCTTTCACGATTCAGATAGAACATACAAATTTAAACATTACAATTTACTTCTATTATTTATTTCTCTTGTAAGGTGTATCCAGTCCACGGGTTCATCCATTACTTGTGGGATATTCTCCTTCCCAACAGGAAGTTGCAAGAGGACACCCACAGCAGAGCTGTCTATATAGCTCCTCCCCTAACTGCCACTCCCAGTCATTCTCTTGCAACTCTCGACAAGATAGGAAGTATCAAGAGATATGTGGTGACTTAGTGTAGTTTTTACCTTCAATCAAGAGTTTGTTATTTTTAAACAGTACCGGCGTCGTACTGTTTTACTCGCAGGCAGAAATTAGAAGAAGAATCTGCCTGGAGGTTGATTATCTTAGCGGTTTGTAACTAAGGTCCATTGCTGTTCTCACACATAACTGAAGAGTATGGGAAAGCCTTCAGTTGGGGGAACGGTTTGCAGATTATCTGCCTTGAGGTATGTTCCGTATATTTATTTCTAGAGAGATGATAAGATCTAGAAAATGCTTACAGGGCCTTGTATAATTGAGGTAAGCCTGATGCAGTGATTTAAAGGGACATTAAACTCTAAATACATGCTAGATAGAATGATGCATTCAAAGAAAAGATTAGTCCATGACTAACATGCAGATGTATTTTTTAAAGTTTAATTAGTTGTTTAAAAAGTGACAAAATAAGTGTAAAGTTTAAGTGTCTATAAAACACTGGGAGCTGCCATGTTGTAACTTGTGTTACCTTCTCTGCTGTGGCCAATTAGGGTCAGTTATAAATAGGTCATTAGAGTGTGCAGCCAATGGTTGTGCTGGATTTAACAGTGTTCTGCACTTCTATTTCTAACAGGAACTGAAAAGCTCACAATTTCAGAATGGAATTACAGGCAAAGAGGACAAAATAAATAAGGAAAGTATATTGCAGAGTCGTTTTATATATACAATTTATCATTTTATATGACCATCTCAAAGTTTTTAATGTCCCTTTAACAACGACTGGGATCATGCTTACAAAAAAGGGTAATATTCATGTTAATACTCATATTTCTTAGTGACAAAACGTTTACATGTTATATAGAAAGAACGTTTTTCTCTGAGGGTGATAAATCGTTTTTTGGGGCCTAGTTTCCACATGGATAGTCACATACTCCTAGGAGTATTTTCTTAAGGCCCTGTGACATCGAGTGCATTGTGGGAGGGGCCTATTTTCGTGCTCTAGATGCGCAGTTCTTATTCAGACTGAGACATCCAGCTTCCCTAAAGGAGTCCTCTAGCATCTGAGGACCACTATAGAGGGCTTATTTCTTCACTAAATCGTATTTGAGGGCAGGTAGGAGCCACAGCAGAGCTGTGGCAAGGTGTTTAACTGTTTTTTTTACGTTTTTCAAATCCGGTTTGGGGCTTAAAGGGTTAATCATCCATTTGCAAGTGGGTACAATGCTGCTTTAGTCCCTTATACACACTGTAAAAATTTCGAAGAGTTTACTACTTTTTAACACTTTTTTGCAGTTTATGTGATAGTTTTTTTCTCTTAAAGGCACAGTACCGTTTTTGTTTAATTGCTGTTTCACATTTATTAAAGTGTTTTCCAAGCTTGCTGGTCTCATTACTAGTCTGTTAAACATGTCTGACATAGAGGAAACTCCTTGTTCAATATGTTTAGAAGCCATTGTGGAACCCCCTCTTAGAATGTGTACCAAATGTACTGAACTTTCTATAAATTATAAAGACCATATTATGGCATTTAAAGATTTATCACCAGAGGTTTCTCAGACTGACAAAAGGGAGGTTATGCCATCTAGCTCTCCCCACGTGTCAGAACCTATAACTCCCACTCAAGTGATGCCAAGTACATCTAGCGCGTCCAATGCGTTTACCTTACAAGACATGGCGGCAGTTATGACTAATACCCTCACAGAAGTATTGTCCAAACTGCCAGGGTTTCAGGGAAAGCTAGACAGCTCTTGGGCTAAAACAAATACAGAGCTTTCTGACGCATTAGTAGCTATGTCCGATATACCCTCACAATGCTCCGAAGCCATGGCAAGGGAGTTGCTATCTGAGGGTGAGATTTCAGATTCAGGGAAGACGTTACTTCAGTCCGATTCTGAAATGACAGCCTTTAAATTTAAGCTTGAACACCTCCTCTTATTGCTCAGGGAGGTTTTAGCGACTCTGGATGACTGTGACCCCATTGTAGTTCCAGAGAAATTGTGTAAAATGGACAAATACTTTGCAGTGCCTGTTTACACTGATGTCTTTCCAGTCCCTAAGAGGTTTTCGGAAGTTATTACTAAGGAATGGGATAGACCATGTGTTTCCTTTTCTCTCCCCCTCCTGCTTTTAAAAAGATGTTTCCCATAGATGTCGCTATACGGGACTCGTGGCAGACAGTCCCTAAGGTGGAGGGTGCTGTTTCTATCCTAGCTAAGCGTAGAACTATCCGAGGACAGTTGTGCTTTCTTAGATCCTATGGATAAAAAATTGGAGGGTCTCCTTAAGAATTTTTTTATCCATCAAGGTTTTATTCTCCAGCCTCTTGCATGCATTGCCCCAGTTACTGCTGCAGCGGCTTTTTGGTTCGAGTCTCTTTAGGAGGCTCTACAGGTGGAGACCCTGTTAGATGATATTTTAGACAGGATTAAAGCTCTCAAGTTAGCTAATTCCTTTATTTCTGACGCCGTTTTTCATCTAACCAAACTAACGGCTAAGAATTCAGGTTTTGCCATTCTGGCGTGCAGGGCGCTATGGCTTAAGTCCTGGTCAGCAGACGTTACTTCAAAGTCTAAGCTTCTTAACATCCCCTTCAAAGGACAGACCCTTTTCGGCCGGGCCTGAAGGAGATCATTTCTGATATTACTGGAGGAAAAGGTCACGCCCTTCCTCAGGATAGGTCCAATAAATTTAAGGACCAAACAGAATAATTTTCGTTCATTTCGAAACTTCAAAAGTGGCGCAGCTTCAGCTTCCTCTAATGCAAAACAAGAGGGAAATTTCGCCCAGTCCAAACCAGTCTGGAGACCTAACCAGGCTTGGAACAAGGGGAAGCAGGCCAAAAAACCTGCTGCCGCCTCTAAGACAGCATGAAGGAGTAGCCCCCGATCCGGGACCGGATCTAGTAGGGGGCAGACTTCTCTCTTCGCCCAGGCTTGGGCAAGAGACGTCCAGGATCCCTGGGCATCAGAGATTGTTTCCCAGGGATATCTTCTGGACTTCAAGGCTTCATCTCCAAAGGGGAGATTTCATCTCTCACAATTATCTGTAAACCAGATAAAGAGAGAGGCATTCTTACGTTGTGTTCAAGACCTACTGGTTATGGAAGTGATCCACCCAGTTCCAAGGGAGGAACAGGGGCAGGGCTTCTATTCAAATCTGTTTATAGTTCCCAAAAAAGAGGGAACTTTCAGACCAATCTTGGATCTCAAGATCCTAAACAAATTTCTCAGGGTCCCATCCTTCAAGATGGAGACTATCCGAACCATCCTCCCTATGATCCAGGAGGGTCAATATATGACTACTGTGGACTTAAAGGATGCTTATCTCCACATTCCGATTCACAGAAATCATCATCAGTTCCTCAGGTTCGCCTTCTTAGACAGGCATTACCAGTTTGTGGCTCTTCCCTTCAGGTTAGCCACGGCACCTAGAATCTTTACGAAGGTTCTAGGGTCCCTACTGGCGGTTCTAAGGCCACGGGGCATAGCGGTGGCTCCTTTACCTAGACGACATTCTGATACAGGCGTCGACTTTTCAAATCGCCAAGTCCCATACGGACATTGTTCTGGCCTTTCTGAGGTCTCACGGGTGGAAGGTGAACGAAGAAAAGCGTTCTCTCTCCCCTCTCACAAGAGTTTCCTTCCTAGGAACACTGATAGATTCAGTAGAAATGAAAATTTCTCTTGTTAAGTGTATCCAGTCCACGGATCATCCATTACTTGTTGGATATTCTCCTTCCCAACAGGAAGTTGCAAGAGGATCACCCACAGCAGAGCTGCTATATAGCTCCTCTCCTCACTGCCATACCCAGTCATTCTCTTGCAACTCTCAACTAAGATGGAGGTCGCAAGAGGACTGTGGTGTTTTATACTTAGTTTATTTCTTCAATCAAAAGTTTGTTATTTTTAAATGGTACCGGAGTGTACTGTTTATCTCAGGCAGTATTTAGAAGAAGAATCTGCCTGCGTTTTCTATGATCTTAGCAGAAGTAACTAAGATCCTTTGCTGTTCTCACATATTCTGAGGAGTGAGGTAACTTCAGAGGGGGAATAGCGTGCAGGTTTTCCTGCAATAAGGTATGTGCAGTTAAAATATTTTTCTAGGGAATAAAATTTGCTAGAAAATGCTGCTGATACCGAAGTAATGTAAGTAAAGCCTTAAATGCAGTGATAGCGACTGGTATCAGGCTTATTAATAGAGATACATACTCTTATAAAAGTGTATTTTAAAACATTTGCTGGCATGTTTAATCGTTTTTTACATATGTTTGGTGATAAAACTTATTGGGGCCTAGTTTTTTCCACATGGCTGGCTTGAATTTTGCCTAGAAACAGTTCCCTGAGGTTTCCCACTGTTGTAATATGAGTGGGAGGGGCCTATTTTGGCGTATTTTTGAACAGCAAAAATTACAGACACAGACATCCAGCTTCTTCCTGCATGATCCAGGACTTCTCTGAAGGGCTCAAAAGGCTTCAAAAGTCGTATTGAGGGAGGTAAAAAGCCACAGTAGAGCTGTGGCAGTTGTTGTGACTGTTTAAAAAACGTTTTTGTCATTTGTTATTCCGTTTTTGGTATTAAGGGGTTAATCATCCATTTGCAAGTGGGTGCAATGCTCTGCTAACTTATTACATACACTGTAAAAATTTCGCTAGTGTAACTGCATTTTTTCACTGTTATTTCAAAATTTGGGAAAATTTGTGTTTCTTAAAGGCGCAGTAACGTTTTTTTTATATTGCTTGTAAACTTGTTTTAAAGTGTTTTCCAAGCTTGCTAGTCTCATTGCTAGTCTGTTTAAACATGTCTGACACAGAGGAACCTACTTGTTCATTATGTTTGAAAGCCATGGTTGAGCCCCATAGGAGAATGTGTACTAAATGTATTGATTTCACCTTAAACAGTAAAGATCAGTCTTTATCTATAAAAGAATTATCACCAGAGGGTTCTGTCGAGGGGGAAGTTATGCCGACTAACTCTCCCCACGTGTCAGACCCTTCGCCTCCCGCTCAGGGGACGCACGCTAATATGGCGCCAATTACATCAGGGACGCCCATAGCGATTACCTTGCAGGACATGGCTGCAATCATGAATAATACCCTGTCAGAGGTATTATCTAGATTGCCTGAATTAAGAGGCAAGCGCGATAGCTCTGGGGTTAGGAGAGATACAGAGCGCGCAAATGCTGTTAGAGCCATGTCTGATACTGCGTCACAGTATGCAGAACATGAGGACGGAGAGCTTCAGTCTGTGGGTGACATCTCTGACTCGGGGAAACCTGATTCAGAGATTTCTAATTTTAAATTTAAGCTTGAGAACCTCTGTGTATTGCTTGGGGAGGTATTAGCTGCTCTGAATGACTGTAACACAGTTGCAATTCCAGAGAAATTGTGTAGGCTGGATAGATACTATGCGGTGCCGGTGTGTACTGACGTTTTCCCTATACCTAAAAGGCTTACAGAAATTATTAGCAAGGAGTGGGATAGACCCGGTGTGCCCCTTTCCTCACCTCCTATATTTAGAAAAATGTTTCCAATAGACGCCACTACACGGGACTTATGGCAGACGGTCCCTAAGGTGGAGGGAGCAGTTTCTACTTTAGCAAAGCGTACCACTATCCCGGTTGAGGACAGTTGTGCTTTTTCAGATCCAATGGATAAAAAATTGGAGGGTTACCTTAAGAAAATGTTTATTCAACAAGGTTTTATTTTACAGCCCCTTGCATGCATTGCGCCTGTCACTGCTGCGGCGGCATTCTGGTTTGAGGCCCTGGAAGAGGCCATCCAGATAGCTCCATTGAATGAAATTATTGACAAGCTTAGAACGCTTAAGCTAGCTAACTCATTTGTTTCTGATGCCATTGTTCATTTGACTAAACTAAAGGCTAAGAATTCCGGATTCGCCATCCAGGCGCGTAGGGCGCTATGGCTTAAATCCTGGTCAGCTGACGTGACTTCAAAGTCTAAATTACTCAACATTCCTTTCAAGGGGCAGACCTTATTCGGGCCTGGCTTGAAGGAAATTATTGCTGACATTACTGGAGGCAAGGGTCATACCCTTCCTCAGGACAGGGCCAAATCAAAGGCCAAACAGTCTAATTTTCGTGCCTTTCGAAATTTCAAGGCAGGAGCAGCATCAACTTCCTCCGCTTCAAAACAAGAGGGAACTGTTGCTCATTCCAGACAGGCCTGGAAACCTAACCAGTCCTGGAACATGGGCAAGCAGGCCAGAAAGCCTGCTGCTGCCCCCAAGACAGCATGAAGGAACGGCCCTCTATCCGGAAACGGATCTAGTGGGGGGCAGACTTTCTCTCTTCGCCCAGGCGTAGGCAAGAGATGTTCAGGATCCCTGGGCGTTGGAGATCATATCTCAGGGATATCTTCTGGACTTCAAAGCTTCTCCTCCACAAGGGAGATTTCATCTTTCAGGGTTATCAGCAAACCAGATAAAGAAAGAGGCATTCCTAAGCTGTGTGCAAGACCTCCTAGTAATGGGAGTAATCCATCCAGTTCCGCGGACGGAACAAGGACAGGGATTTTATTCAAATCTGTTTGTGGTTCCCAAGAAAGAGGGAACCTTCAGACCAATCTTGGATCTAAAGTTCTTAAACAAATTCCTCAGAGTTCCATCATTCAAAATGGAAACTATTTGGACCATCCTACCCATGATCCAAGAGGGTCAGTACATGACCACAGTGGACTTAAAGGATGCCTACCTTCACATACCGATTCACAAAGATCATCATCGGTTCCTAAGGTTTGCCTTTCTAGACAGGCATTACCAATTTGTAGCTCTTCCCTTCGGGTTGGCCACTGCCCCGAGAATTTTTACAAAGGTTCTGGGCTCACTTCTGGCGGTTCTAAGACCGTGAGGCATAGCGGTGGCTCCGTATCTAGACGACATCCTGATACAGGCGTCAAGCTTTCAAATTGCCAAGTCTCATACAGAGATAGTTCTGCCATTTCTGAGGTTGCATGGGTGGAAAGTGAACGTGGATAAGAGTTCTCTATCACCACTCACAAGAGTCTCCTTCCTAGGGACTCTTATAGATTCTGTAGAGATGAAAATTTACCTGACGGAGTCCAGGTTATCAAAACTTCTAAATGCTTGCCGTGTCCTTCATTCCATTGCACGCCCGTCAGTGGCTCAGTGCATGGAAGTAATCGGCTTAATGGTAGCGGCAATGGACATAGGGCCATTTGCGCGCCTGCATCTCAGACCGCTGCAATTATGCATAAGTCAGTGGAATGGGGATTACTCAGATTTGTCCCCTCTACTAAATCTGGATCAAGAGACCAGGGATTCTCTTCTCTGGTGGTTATCTCGGGTCCATCTGTCCAGGGGAATGAGTTTCCGCAGGCCAGAGTGGACTATAGTGACGACAGATGCCAGCCTTCTGGGCTGGGGCGCAGTCTGGAACTCCCTGAAGGCTCAGGGTTCGTGGACTCAGGAGGAAGCCCTCCTTCCGATAAACATTCTGGAACTGAGAGCGATATTCAATGCTCTTCAGGCTTGGCCTCAACTAGCTGCTGTCAGGTTCATCAGATTTCAGTCGGACAGTATTACGACTGTAGCCTATTTCAACCATCAGGGGGGAACAAGAAGCCCCCTGGCAATGTTGGAGGTTTCATAGATAATTCTATGGGCAGAGATTCACTCTTGCCATCTCTCAGCTATCCATATCCCAGGAGTAGAGAACTGGGAGGCGGATTTTCTAAGTCGGCAGACTTTAAATCTGGGGGAGTGGGAGCTCCATCCGGAGGTATTTGCCCAGCTGATTCAACTATGGGGCAAACTAGAACTGGATCTGATGGCGTCTCGTCAGAACGCCAAGCTTCCTTGTTACGGGTCCAGGTCAAGGGATCCCCAGGCAGCGCTGATAGATGCTCTAGCAGTACCCTGGTCCTTCAGCCTGGCTTATGTGTTCCCACCATTTCCTCTCCTACCTCGTCTGATTGCCAAGATCAAGCAGGAGAGAGCTTTGGTGATTTTGATAGCACCTGCGTGGCCACGCAGGACTTGGTATGCAGATCTGGTGGACATGTCATCCCTTCCACCATGGACTCTGCCGCTGAGGCAGGACCTTCTACTCCAAGGTCCATTCATGCATCCAAATCTAATTTCTCTGCGGCTGACTGCTTGGAGATTGAACGCTTGATTTTATCAAAACGTGGTTTCTCCGAGTCGGTCATTGATGCCTTAATTCAGGCTCGAAAGCCTGTCACCAGGAAAATCTATCATAAGATATGGTGTAAATATCTTCATTGGTGTGAATCCAAGGGTTACTCATGGAGTAAAGTCATGATTCCTAGGATATTATCCTTTCTCCAAGAAGGATTGGAGAAGGGATTGTCAGCTAGTTCCTTAAAGGGACAGATTTCTGCTCTGGTCTATTCTTCTGCACAAGCGTCTGGCAGATGTTCCAGACGTTCAGGCGTTTTTTCAGGCTTTAGTTAGAATCAAGCCTGTGTTTAAACCCGTTGCTCCGCCATGTAGTTTAAATTTAGTTCTTAAAGTTCTTCAAGGGGTTCCGTTTGAACCTCTGCATTCCATAGATATCAAGCTTTTATCTTGGAAAGTTCTGTTTTTGGTAGCTATCTCTTCGGCTCGAAGAGTTTCAGAGTTATCTGCCTTACAGTGTGATTCCCCTTATCTGATCTTCCATGCAGATAAGGTAGTTTTGCGTACCAAACCTGGGTTTCTTCCTAAGGTGGTATCTAATAAGAATATCAATCAGGAGATTGTTGTTCCGTCACTGTGTCCTAATCCTTCTTCAAAGAAGGAACGTCTATTACACAATCTTGACGTGGTTCATGCTTTAAAGTTTTATTTACAAGCTACTAAGGATTTTCGTCAAACATCTGCGTTGTTTTTTGTCTACTCTGGACAGAGGAGAGGCCTAAAGGCTTCGGCATCTTCTCTTTCTTTTTGGCTGAGAAGCATAATCCGTTTAGCTTATGAGACTGCTGGCCAGCAGCCTCCTGAAAGAATTACTGCTCATTCCACTAGAGCGGTAGCTTCCACATGGGCTTTTAAAAATGAGGCCTCTGTTGAACAGATTTGTAAGGCGGCGACTTGGTCTTCGCTTCATACTTTTTCTAAATTCTACAAATTTGATACTTTTGCTTTCTCGGAGGCTATTTTTGGGAGAAAGGTCTTGCAGGCAGTGGTGCCTTTCGTTTAAGTTCCTGCCTTGTCCCTCCCTTCATCCGTGTCCTAAAGCTTTGGTATTGGTATCCCACAAGTAATGGATGAACCCGTGGACTGGATACACCTTACAAGAGAAAACAAAATTAATGCTTACCTGCTAAATTTCTTTCTCTTGTGGTGTATCCAGTCCACGGCCCGCCCTGTCACTTTAAGGCAAGTGTTTTGTTTTTGTTTTTTTAACTACAGTCACCACTGCACCCTATAATTAGTTTCTCCTTTTTTCTTGCTTGTCTTCGGTCGAATGACTGGGAGTGGCAGTTAGGGGAGGAGCTATATAGACAGCTCTGCTGTGGGTGTCCTCTTGCAACTTCCTGTTGGGAAGCAGAATATCCCACAAGTAATGGATGAACCCGTGGACTGGATACACCACAAGAGAAATAAATTTATCAGGTAAGCATAAATGTTGTTTTTTCTTCATATTTGAGATATTCTTATTTGAAGAAAAAGCAATGCACATGGGTTAGCTAAACTCATATGAGACTTCTATGTGCAGCAACCAATCAGCAGCTACTGAGCATATCTAGATATGCTTTTCAGCACAGAATATCAAGAGAATAAAACAAATTAGATAATAGAAGTAATTTCGAAAGATGTTTAAAAATGCATTCACTTTCTAAATCATGAAAGAAAAAAATGTGGGTATCATGGCCCTTTAAGGACTGGTATTACTGATATAGCTGAGAGCTTAAGGACTGATATTACTGAACTAGCTGAGAGCTTAAGGACTGGTATTACTGATCTAGCTGAGAGCTTAAAGGGACACTGAACCCAATTTTTTTCTTTTTTGATTCAAATAGAGCATGCAATTTTAAGCAACTTTCTAATTAACTCCTTTTATCAAATTTCCTTTATTCTCTTGGTCTTTTTATTTGAAAAGCAAGAATGTAAGTTTAGATGCCGGCCCATTTTGGTAAACAACCTGGGTTGTCTTTGCTGATTGGACAGCACCAATAAAAAAGTGCTGTCCATGGTTCTGAATAAAAATTTGCTGGCTCCTTAGCTTGGATGCCTTCTTTTTCAAATAAAGATAACAAGAGAACAAAGAAATTAAAGTAAATTAGAAAGTTGCTTATAATTACATGCTCTATCTGAATCATGAAAGAAATAATTTGGGTTCAGTGTCCCTTTAAGGACTGATATTAATGATCTAGTTGAGAGCTTAAGGACTGGTATTTATGAACTAGCTAAGAGCTTAAGGACTGTTTTTTCTGATCTAGCTGAGAGCTTAAGGACTGGTATTAATGATCTAGCTTAGACCATAAGGACTGGTATTAATGATCTAGCTTAGACCATAAGGACTGGTATTAATGATCTAGCTGAGAGCTTAAGGACTGATATTACTGATCTAGCTGAGAGCTTAAGGACTGGTATTAATGATCTAGCTGAGAGCTTAAGGACTGGTATTAATGATCTAGCTGAGAGCTTAAGGACTGGTATTACTGATCTAGCTTAGAGCTTAAGGACTGGTATTAATGATCTAGCTGAGAGCTTAAGGACTGGTATTAATGATCTAGCTGAGAGCTTAAGGACTGGTATTACTGATCTAGCTTAGAGCTTAAGGACTGGTATTAATGATCTAGCTGAGAGCTTAAGGACTGATATTACTGATCTAGCTGAGAGCTTAAGGACTGGTATTAATGATCTAGCTGAGAGCTTAAGGACTGGTATTAATGATCTAGCTGAGAGCTTAAGGACTGATATTACTGATCTAGCTGAGAGCTTAAGGACTGGTATTAATGATCTAGCTGAGAGCTTAAGGACTGGTATTAATGATCTAGCTGAGAGCTTAAGGACTGGTATTACTGATCTAGCTTAGAGCTTAAGGACTGGTATTAATGATCTAGCTGAGAGCTTAAGGACTGATATTACTGATCTAGCTGAGAGCTTAAGGACTGGTATTAATGATCTAGCTGAGAGCTTAAAGTGAAGGTGAAGTTTTGCGAGTTTCTATCCTGTATTCTATTATACATCTAGTATATAACCTGATCGCTAAGTTTTTTTTTTCCCAAAAAGTATATATATTATATTAGTTTATTAACTTTATATTTACACTCTCTGCCGTTCTTTTCCTTTCATTTCCGGAGTTTTAACTATATTACGTACAGAGCGGTCCCACCCGCTCTGTTCGTACTTCAAAAGCGTGTTCACGAATGACGGCTCACTTGCGCATGCGCAGCATTCACCGAAGATTCGATTTGCGCCTGCGTGACAGAAACAAACAGATACACAGGACGTCTCCTTATAAATACAAAAAAGCGCATGCGCTAAACTGGAACGAGCGTTGTCAAGAAAGTAAAGGAAGTGACGGCCACGCATGCGCATATCGAACAATAAGGCGGTGACGTAATATGACGGCCGCCTAACGGCCAGTGTTTCCATTGGATAGTCTAAAAACGTGACCGGCCTTATGAAAAAAAAAAAACGGGATGTTTTACATTTGTTCAGAATCGGATCAAGAAACGGTAATAAAGCTTGAAATATATCGATTCTAAATTTTTGATGACTTAAACTCCCATTTATTTTAATAGTATTTGCAGGGGAAAAAGTTTAATAGGTTCAAGTTTACCTTCACTTTAAGGACTGGTATTACTGATCTAGCTGAGAGCTTAAGGACTGGTATTACTGATCTAGCTGAGAGCTTAAGGACTGGTATTACTGAACTAGCTGAGACCATAAGGACTGGTATTAATGATGTAGCTGAGAGCTTAAGGACTGGTATTAATGATCTTGCTGAGAGCTTAAGGACTGCTATTACTAATCTAGCTGAGAGCTTAAGGACTGGTATTAATGATCTAGCTGAGAGCTTAAGGACTGGTATTAATGATCTAGCTGAGAGCTTAAGGACTGGTATTACTTATCTACCTGAGAGCTTAAGGACTGGTATTAATGATGTAGCTGAGAGCTTAAGGACTGGTATTAATGATCTTGCTGAGAGCTTAAGGACTGCTATTACTGATCTAGCTGAGAGCTTAAGGACTGGTATTAATGATCTAGCTGAGAGCTTAAGGACTGGTATTACTGAACTAGCTGAGAGCTTAAGGACTGGTATTAATGATCTAGCTGAGAGCTTAAGGACTGGTATTAATGATCTAGCTGAGAGCTTAAGGACTGGTATTAATGATCTAGCTGAGAGCTTAAGGACTGGTATTAATGATCTAGCTGAGAGCTTAAGGACTGCTATTACTGATCTAGCTGAGAGCTTAAGGACTGGTATTAATGATCTAGCTGAGAGCTTAAGGACTGGTATTAATGATCTAGCTGAGAGCTTAAGGACTGATATTAATGATCTAGCTGAGAGCTTAAGGATTGGTATTAATGATCTAGCTGAGAGCTTAAGGACTGGTATTAATGATCTAGCTGAGAGCTTAAGGACTGGTATTACTGATCTAGCCGAGAGTTTAAGGACTGGTATTAATGATCTAGCTGAGAGCTTAAGGACTGGTATTACTGAACTAGCTGAGAGCTTAAGGACTGGTATTAATGATCTAGCTGAGAGCTTAAGGACTGGTATTACTGATCTAGCTGAGAGCTTAAGGACTGGTATTAATGATCTAGCTGAGAGCTTAAGGACTGGTATTAATGATCTAGCTGACAACTTAAGGACTGGTATTAATGATCTAGCTGAGAGCTTAAGGACTTGTATTACTGATCTAGCTGAGAGCTTAAGGACTGGTATTAATGATCTAGCTGAGAGCTTAAACGGCCACTAAACCCAAAATCTTTCTTTCATGATTCAGATAGAGAATAGAAATTTAAACAACATTACAATTTACTTCCATTATTTGTTTTGCTTCATTTTTTAGATATCCTTAGTTGAAGAAAAAGCAATGCACATGGTGAGCCAATCACACGAGGCTTCTATGAGCAGCAACCAATCAGCAGCTAGTGAGCATATCTAGATATGCTTTTTTATCAAAGCATATCAAGAGAATAAAACATATTAGATAATATAAGTAAATTAGAAAGATGTTTCAAATTGCATTCTCTTTCTAAATCATAAAAGAACAAATGTGGGTGGCATGTCCCTTTTTAAAGACTGGTATAAATGATCTAGCTGAGAGCTTAAGGACTGATATTAATGATCTAGCTGAGAGCTTAAGGGCTGGTATTACTGATCTAGCTTAGAGCTTAAGGACTGGTATTAATGATCTAGCTGAGAGCTTAAGGACTGATATGAATGGTCTAGCTGAGAGCTTAAGGACTGGTATTAATGATCTAGCTGAGAGCTTAAAGACTGGTATTAATGATCTAGCTGAGAGCTTAAGGACTGGTATTAATGATCTAACTGAGACCATAAGGACTGGTATTAATGATCTAGCTGAGAGCTTAAGGACTGGTATTAATGATCTAGCTGAGAGCTTAAGGACTGGTATTAATGATCTAGCTGAGAGCTTAAGGACTGGTATTACTGATCTAGCTGAGAGCTTAAGGACTGGTATTAATGATCTAGCTGAGACCATAAGGACTGGTATTAATGATCTAGCTGAGAGCTTAAGGACTGGTATTACTGATTTAGCTGAGAGCTTAAGGACTGGTATTAATGATCTAGCTGAGAGCTTAAGGACTGGTATTAATGATCTAGTTGAGATCTTAAGGACTGGTATTAATGATCTAGCTGAGAGCTTAAGGACTGGTATTAATGATCTAGTTGAGATCTTAAGGACTGGTATTAATGATCTAGCTGAGAGCTTAAGGACTGGTATTAATGATCTAGCTGAGAGCTTAAGGACTGGTATTAATGATCTAGCTGAGAGCTTAAGGACTGGTATTAATGATCTAGCTGAGAGCTTAAGGTCTGGTATTAATGATCTAGTTGAGAGCTTAAGGACTGGTATTAATGATCTAGCTGAGAGCTTAAGGACTGGTATTAATGATCTAGCTGAGAGCTTAAGGACTGGTATTAATGATCTAGCTGAGAGCTTAAGGACTGGTATTAATGATCTAGTTGAGAGCTTAAGGACTGGTATTAATGATCTAGCTGAGAGCTTAAGGACTGGTATTAATGATCTAGCTGAGAGCTTAAAGGGACATTAAACCCCCAAAAAATATTTCATGATTCAGGTAGAGAGTACAATTTTAAATAACTTTCCAAATTACTTCTATTGTCTAATTTGCTTCATTCTTTAGATATCCTTTGTTGAAGAAATAGCAATGCACATGGCTGAGCCAATCACACGAAGCATCTATGTGCATCTACCAATTAGCAGCTACTGAGCATATCTAGATATGCTTTTCAGCAAAGCATATCAAGAGAATAAAGCAAATTAGATAATAGAAGTAAATTAAAAAGTTGTTTAAAATTGCTCGTTCTTTCCAAATCATAAAAGAAAAAATTTGGATTTCATGTCCCTTTAAGGACTGGTATTAATGATCTAGCTGAGAGCTTAAGGACTGGTATTAATTATCTAGCTTAGAGCTTAAGGACTGGTATTAATGATCTAGCTGAGAGCTTAAGGACTGGTATTAATGATCTAGCTGAGAGCTTAAGGACTGGTATTAATGATCTAGTTGAGAGCTTAAGGACTGGTATTACTGATCTAGCTGAGAGCTTAAGGACTGGTATTAATGATCTAGTTGAGAGCTTAAGGACTGGTATTAATGATCTAGCTGAGAGCTTAAGGACTGGTATTAATGATCTAGCTTAGAGCTTAAGGACTGATATTAATGATCTAGCTGAGAGTTTAAGGACTGGTATTAATGATCTAGCTGAGAGTTTAAGGACTGGTATTAATGATCTAGCTGAGAGCTTAAGGACTGGTATTACTGATCTAGCTGAGAGCTTAAGGACTGGTATTAATGATCTAGCTGAGAGCTTAAGGACTGGTATTACTGATCTAGCTGAGATCTTAAGGACTGGTATTAATGATCTAGCTGAGAGCTTAAGGACTGGTATTAATGATCTAGCTGAGAGCTTAAGGACTGGTATTAATGATCTAGCTGAGAGCTTAAGGACTGGTATTAATGATCTAGTTGAGAGCTTAAGGACTGGTATTAATGATCTAGCTGAGAGCTTAAGGACTGGTATTAATGATCTAGCTGAGAGCTTAAGGACTGGTATTAATGATCTAGCTGAGAGCTTAAGGAATAGTATTACTGATCTAGCTGAGAGCTTAAGGACTAGTATTACTGATCTAGCTGAGAGCTTAAGGACTGGTATTAATGATCTAGCTGAGAGCTTAAGGACTGGTATTAATGATCTAGTTGAGAGCTTAAGGACTGGTATTAATGATCTAGCTGAGAGCTTAAGGACTGGTATTAATGATCTAGCTGAGAGCTTAAGGACTGGTATTAATGATCTAGCTGAGAGCTTAAGGACTGGTATTAATGATCTAGTTGAGAGCTTAAGGACTGGTATTAATGATCTAGCTGAGAGCTTAAGGACTGGTATTAATGATCTAGCTGAGAGCTTAAAGGGACATTAAACCCCCAAAAAATATTTCATGATTCAGGTAGAGAGTACAATTTTAAATAACTTTCCAAATTACTTCTATTGTCTAATTTGCTTCATTCTTTAGATATCCTTTGTTGAAGAAATAGCAATGCACATGGCTGAGCCAATCACACGAAGCATCTATGTGCATCTACCAATTAGCAGCTACTGAGCATATCTAGATATGCTTTTCAGCAAAGCATATCAAGAGAATAAAGCAAATTAGATAATAGAAGTAAATTAAAAAGTTGTTTAAAATTGCTCGTTCTTTCCAAATCATAAAAGAAAAAATTTGGATTTCATGTCCCTTTAAGGACTGGTATTAATGATCTAGCTGAGAGCTTAAGGACTGGTATTAATTATCTAGCTTAGAGCTTAAGGACTGGTATTAATGATCTAGCTGAGAGCTTAAGGACTGGTATTAATGATCTAGCTGAGAGCTTAAGGACTGGTATTAATGATCTAGTTGAGAGCTTAAGGACTGGTATTACTGATCTAGCTGAGAGCTTAAGGACTGGTATTAATGATCTAGTTGAGAGCTTAAGGACTGGTATTAATGATCTAGCTGAGAGCTTAAGGACTGGTATTAATGATCTAGCTTAGAGCTTAAGGACTGATATTAATGATCTAGCTGAGAGTTTAAGGACTGGTATTAATGATCTAGCTGAGAGTTTAAGGACTGGTATTAATGATCTAGCTGAGAGCTTAAGGACTGGTATTACTGATCTAGCTGAGAGCTTAAGGACTGGTATTAATGATCTAGCTGAGAGCTTAAGGACTGGTATTACTGATCTAGCTGAGATCTTAAGGACTGGTATTAATGATCTAGCTGAGAGCTTAAGGACTGGTATTAATGATCTAGCTGAGATCTTAAGGACTGGTATTAATGATCTAGCTGAGAGCTTAAGGACTGGTATTAATGATCTAGCTGAGAGCTTAAGGACTGGTATTAATGATCTAGTTGAGAGCTTAAGGACTGGTATTAATGATCTAGCTGAGAGCTTAAGGACTGGTATTACTGATCTAGCTGAGAGCTTAAGGACTGGTATTTCTGAACTAGCTGAGACCATAAGGACTGGTATTAATGAACTAGCTGAGAGCTTAAGGACTGGTATTAATGATCTAGCTGAGAGTTTAAGGACTGGTATTACTGATCTAGCTGAGAGCTTAAGGACTGGTATTAATGATCTAGCTGAGAGTTTAAGGACTGGTATTAATGATCTAGCTGAGAGTTTAAGGACTGGTATTACTGATCTAGCTGAGAGTTTAAGGACTGGTATTAATGATCTAGCTGAGAGTTTAAGGACTGGTATTACTAATCTAGCTGAGAGCTTAAGGACTGGTATTAATAATCTATCTGAGAGCTTAAGGACTGGTATTAATGATCTAGCTGAGAGCTTAAGGACTGGTATTAATGATCTAGCTGAGAGCTTAAGGACTGATATTAATGATCTAGCTGA
>NC_069505.1:9189396-9196896 GCF_027579735.1 Bombina bombina
CACGGTTGGCAAGAGGCCATCCGGATAGGATCCGCATACCAAAAACCTATGAGGCCATGCTGGAGCCACCAGCAGAACAAAAGAGCATTCCTTCAGAATCTTGGAGATTATTCTTGGAAGAAGAACTAGAGGCGGAAAGATATAGCAGGATGATACTTCCAAAGAAGTGACAACGCATTCACTGCTTCCGCTTGAGGATCCCTGGATCTGGACAGATACCTGGGAAGTTTCTTGTTTAGATGAGAAGCCATCAGATCTATTTCTGGAAGTCCCCATATTTGAACAATCTGAAGAAATACCTCTGGGAGAAGTGACCATTCGCCCGGATGAAACGTGTGGCGACTGAGATAATCCGCTTCCCAATTGTCTATACCTGGGATATGAATCGCAGAAACTAGACAGGAGCTGGATTCCGCCCATACCAGAATTCGAGATACTTCTTTCATAGCCAGAGGACTGCGAGTCCCTCCTTGATGATTGATGTATGCCACAGTTGTGACATTGTCTGTCTGAAAACAAATGAACGATTCTCTCTTTAGAAGAGGCCAAGACTGAAGAGCTCTGAAAATTGCACGGAGTTCCAAAATATTGATCGGTAATCCGCATACCAAAAACCTATGAGGCCATGCTGGAGCCACCAGCAGAACAAAAGAGCATTCCTTCAGAATCTTGGAGATTATTCTTGGAAGAAGAACTAGAGGCGGAAAGATATAGGCAGGATGATACTTCCGAAGAAGTGACAACGCATTCACTGCTTCCGCTTGAGGATCCCTGGATCTGGACAGATACCTGGGAAGTTTCTTGTTTAGATGAGAAGCCATCAGATCTATTTCTGGAAGTCCCCATATTTGAACAATCTGAAGAAATACCTCTGGGAGAAGAGACCATTCGCCCGGATGAAACGTGTGGCGACTGAGATAATCCGCTTCCCAATTGTCTATACCTGGGATATGAACCGCAGAAACTAGACAGGAGCTGGATTCCGCCCATACCAGAATTCGAGATACTTCTTTCATAGCCAGAGGACTGCGAGTCCCTCCTTGATGATTGATGTATGCCACAGTTGTGACATTGTCTGTCTGAAAACGATTAACAAATTAACGATTCTCTCTTTAGAAGAGGCCAAGACTGAAGAGCTCTGAAAATTGCACGGAGTTCCAAAATATTGATCGGTAATCTCACCTCCTGAGATTCCCAAACCCCTTGTGCTGTCAGAGACCCCCACACAGCTCCCCAACCTGTAGGACTTGCATCTGTTGAAAATATAGAAGGAACAACACTAACAAAGTGTGTTTAGAAAAAAGAGAGGTGCGCCTATTCAATGCTATTCCTAAGGTGGAGATTCTAATTATGATATTTTCTGTTTTTTGTGATAAATATATATAAAAAACAATAATACAACTATAAAATTATATATATATATATAAATGGTCAAAAATAACTGATCAATAAAAATAACAAATGAGTACTTGATAGATTCCTTGGTATTGATATACAACAAAAGAAATGTCCATATATGTTCAGTGTACTGAAAGTCCCAAAATTCCTGAGGAGTGGTGCAATGTAGATATCCCCAGAACAACAGCAGCTCTCTCCAAAATATACGTGAGGATAAAATTTGGTCCTGGAAATGACAAAACAAGAAGAAGAAGAAGAGGCGCTAAAAGTATTTGCACTTCCAGTGCAATAATCCACAAGCCGAAACTTCAGAGCCGTTCGGCTGACTCTTTCTCTCCCGATATGCTGATATGCTCCCGGCAGTATTCAGGCCCCTAGGAGAAATGAAGCATAGAACACCTTTGGTGCAGATAACCCTTACCAATATGGGACTGCTAACAGTGGGTAGGTGTATATACTCACAAACGTGTATGCACAATCAGTGCAATATCGAGCGGACCGAAACTTTATAAAGCCGTTCGGCTGACTTCCCAAAAAGGTAGCTGGTACTCTCAAACGTCCGGTGGAAAAGAATAGTTCAAAGCAAGGTAGAACAATATAAAAACTTTTATTAAAATACTTAAAACTTCGCTACGCGTTTCTCGGCTGCACGCCGTTTCATCAGGCTCATAAATTTAGTGAACTACCTTGCTGTCTTAAAAAGGCTGAGTTAACCAATGGGAATGGTTTGTGTATTACACACCCACCATAACTCTCACACCAATGGAGATGGTTTATATGTTACACACCCACCATAACGCGTGTGTTAATTGATTAGGTGCTACGTCTCTCACAATACTAAATAACTAACAGAATTATATCTTAGCTGTCAACAAATAACATATCAATAAATACATTTTTAGCAACATCAAACGACGTATTACAAATAGACATAATGACTCGTCTTATATTTGATACACGACATATGTACAATGATCTAAATTTTATATACATGATATGTACTAGTAAATGTCCTCTAGATTCTGAATTTCGCTCTATTCCAACATCCCTCACAACCAAGGTGTAATAGCAATTTCCAACTACTTGGAAGAAGATCTATACATTCCACCATTGCAAAAACAATTTATTTTACAATTAATTTTATTTGTTTTACAACACAATTATTTTTTGTTCCAAGATAAATATTTTTTACAGATTAAAGGAACCGCCATGGGCACCAGGTTCGCCCCTAGTTTTGCAAATTTGTATATGGGAAGTTTTGAGAACCAATTTATCTACCAATCTGAATTCGGGGCGAACCTGGTGTTCTATGGTAGATTCATAGATGACCTCATATTCTTGTGGAATGGTACTAAAGACAAAGCAGTAGAATTCATTAATCATCTAAATAACAATGATAGGGGACTTAGATTTACTAGCTGTATTCATTCAGAGAGTGTAGTCTTTTTGGACTTGAGTTTGTGTTTTGATGGCAACGGTGGAATCGACAGTTCTACCCACTTCAAAACTGTGGATAGTAACAGTTACTTAGACTACTCAAGTAACCATTACTATCCTTGGAAAAGGAATGTCCCATATGGGCAATTTAAAAGAATAAGGAGAAATTGTAGTTTACTAACAGATTATGACAAACAAAGCCTCATTCTCAAAGAGAGATTCAAGGAAAAACATTATCCTATGGAACTTATTGAGTCCAGTTATCAAAGAGCAAGAAATGAAAGTAGGGAAAATTATTTTGTCCAGGTAAAGGACAATAAGCAAACAAAATTAGGAGCTGACAAACCAATGGAGATTAGATTCATTACGCAATTTAACAATAACCATAAAGAAATTAAAAATATATTCCAGAAAAACTGGAGAATTCTAAAGAGAGACCCCATTCTTAATGATTTGATTGGTGATAGTCCATCTATAGTATACAAAAGGGCTCCTACCCTGAAAAATATTTTAGCACCTAGTAAGGTTGTCAGACATCAAACCAATAAGGTTTGTAAAACCATGCATAGACCAAATAATAGTCAAAACAATAGATGCTCAAATATGAATAGGGGGGCTTACAAATGTAGGATCCCTAGATGTAAAATTTGTGACCACATTGGTCATGGCACACTCTATTTTCGTTCTCATGTAGATACCAAAACCTATAGAATTAAAAGTAGGAAGACCTGTGCTTCCAATTATGTTATATATTTAATATCCTGTGAATGTGGGGTTCAATATATTGGTCGCACAATCAGACGTTTGAGTCATCGTTGGTCTGAACACTATTGTAGTATCCTTAGAAACAAGAAATCTCATAGTGTTATTAAACACTGCCACAAAAAACATAGAGGAAATCCCAACTGTTACACGATAGTGCCGATAGAGGAGATTGAGCCCTCCAACTTATACAGTAGATTCCTGAGGTTGAGGCAGAGAGAGACATACTGGATTCATAAATTGAAGACCATGCATCCTCTGGGTCTCAATCTTAATGTGGATTTAGCAGCTTTTTAAGATCCATCCACTCACAATCTAAGGTGTGTGTCTCTCTCTGCCTGATCCTGCAGGTATTATCATCATACATCATATTTTATCTTCCAATCCAGATGTTTGTTTAGAATAGTTTGGAATCGGTATCCCCAAACACATTTATTTTGAATTACACATATATATATATATATTATACACATGTATATTCACAAAACACATATATATACTGAATTACACATATATATATATATTACACAGGTATATTCACAAAACTTTTTTACCAACTTTATTACCAATTTCTTCTACTAAGTTAATTCAATGTCACACTATATGGACATTTCACTAGACAATTATAAGTATAGCAACATTAATTATTTGTTGCATCACATTTTTTCACAACACACTAACCATCACCAGACACCACCCCCCTTTTTCAGTTATATTTATTTACTATTATTAGCAGTAGTACTTTACAATTCCCTGGTTACACTTAGAATCAATTAGCACTACCATTAGATTAATGTCACTTATAGTTTCACCACATCAATGGTACATACATTAAATTAGGGTCCATTTTTTCACACAACCTCTATAACCTTGATTCAATTTAGTATAACATATAAAAATATTTACTCGATATTCACTGCACAGAGGATATACATTTTTTGGTATGGGTTTTATATAAATTATAGGATTATATCACATTATTTCAAACCTCATTACAATGTTATCGATGCTATTACAAATTTATTAAAAACATGGAGGGCTTGAAACTGCAATTTGGGATTACTTAGTACTTTGAATTTTTATTATTGTTTAGATTTAAATAACAGAATGTTATTATCTCCCAAACTAAATTGGTTTAGATCCAAAATATTAAGAAACATATAGAGATCTACTACATTTAAAACGAATATCATAACATTTAATTACCATCTCAATGTATTATGTTATCAAGCAGAAATCGTACCTGTATGATGTATGGCATTATGTATGTAAGCATTATAGTAATAACACAGTAAGGGTCTTATGCACATAGAGCATATATATATATATGTTAAGCAGGGGTGATCCCCTGAAATTCAGAATCTAGAGGACATTTACTAGTACATATCATGTATATAAAATTTAGATCATTGTACATATGTCGTGTATCAAATATAAGACGAGTCATTATGTCTATTTGTAATACGTCGTTTGATGTTGCTAAAAATGTATTTATTGATATGTTATTTGTTGACAGCTAAGATATAATTCTGTTAGTTATTTAGTATTGTGAGAGACGTAGCACCTAATCAATTAACACACGTGTTATGGTGGGTGTGTAACATATAAACCATCTCCATTGGTGTGAGAGTTATGGTGGGTGTGTAATACACAAACCATTCCCATTGGTTAACTCAGCCTTTTTAAGACAGCAAGGTAGTTCACTAAATTTATGAGCCTGATGAAACGGCGTGCAGCCGAGAAACGCGTAGCGAAGTTTTAAGTATTTTAATAAAAGTTTTTATATTGTTCTACCTTGCTTTGAACTATTCTTTTCCACCGGACGTTTGAGAGTACCAGCTACCTTTTTGGGAAGTCAGCCGAACGGCTTTATAAAGTTTCGGTCCGCTCGATATTGCACTGATTGTGCATACACGTTTGTGAGTATATACACCTACCCACTGTTAGCAGTCCCATATTGGTAAGGGTTATCTGCACCAAAGGTGTTCTATGCTTCATTTCTCCTAGGGGCCTGAATACTGCCGGGAGCATATCAGCATATCTGGAGAGAAAGAGTCAGCCGAACGGCTCTGAAGTTTCGGCTTGTGGATTATTGCACTGGAAGTGCAAATACTTTTAGCGCCTCTTCTTCTTCTTCTTTTTTTGTCATTTCCAGGACCAAATTTTATCATCTGTTAAAAATACAGTCCAGGTTGGAAGAACAAAAGAAGCCCCCTGAACTAAACAATGGTGATCTGTCCACCACGTCAGAGAGTGTCGTACAATCGGTTTTAAAGATATTAATTGAGATATCTTTGTAATAATCCCTGCACCACTGGTTCAGCATACAGAGCTGAAGAGGCCGCATGTGAAAACGAGCAAAGGGGATCGCGTCCGATGCCGCAGTCATAAGACCTAGAATTTCCATGCATAAGGCTACCGAAGGGAAAGATTGTGACTAAAGGTTTCGACAAGCTGATATCAACTTTAGACGTCTCATGTCAATCAAAGATAGAGTTATGGATACTGAATCTATCTGAAAACCTAAAAAGGTTACCGAAGTCTGAGGAATCAATGAACTTTTTGGTAAATTAATCCTCCAACCATGATGTTGAAGAAACAACACAAGTCGATTCGAATGAGATTCTGCTAAATGAGAAGACTGAGCAAGTACCAAGATATCGTCCAAATATGGAATACCACAATACCCTGTTTTCTGAATACAGACAGAAGGGCACCGAGAACCTTCGTAAAAAATTCTTGGAGCTGTAGCTAGGCCAAACGGCAGAGCCATAAACTGGTAATGCTTGTCTAGGAAAGAGAATCTCAGAAACTGATAGTGATCTGGATGAATCGAAATATGCAGATATGCATCCTGTAAATCTATAGTAGACATATAATGCCCTTGTTGAACAAAAGGCAGGATAGTCCTTACAGTTACCATTTTGAATGTTGGTATCCTTACATAACGATTCAATATTAATAGATCCAGAACTGGTCTGAAGGAATTTTCCTTCTTTGGTACAATGAAGAGATTTGAATAAAACCCCAGTCCCTGTTCCTGAACTGGAACTGGCAAAATTACTCCAGTCAACTCTAGATCTGAAACACATTTCAGAAATGCTTGAGCCTTCGCTGGGTTTACTGGGACACGGGAAAGAAAAAATCTCTTAGCGGAAGGCCATATCTTGAAGCCAAATCTGTACCCTTCTGAAACAATGTTCTGAATCCAAAGATTGTGAACGTAATCTGCCCCCTACCAGCTGAACTGGAATGAGGGCCGCACCTTCATGTGGACTTAGGAGCTGGCTTTGATTTTCTAAAAGGCTTGGATTTATTCCAGACTGGAGATGGTTTCCAAACTAATACCGCTCCTGAGGATGAAGGATCAGGTTTTTGTTCCTTGTTGTAACGAAAGGAACGAAAAAGATTATTACCCTGGAAAGAAAGGGATAGCAGAGTAGACTTAGAAGACATATCAGCATTCCAAGTCATAAGCCATAAATCTCTTCTAGCTAAAATAGCTAGACATATACCTGACATCAACTCTAATGATATCAAAAAATGGCATTATAAATAAAATTATTAGCATGTTGAAAAAAATGCTATGAGAATTATGATCTGTTACTTGTTGCGCTAAAGCTTCTAACCAAAAGACGAAGCTGCAGCAACATTCGCTAAAAATATAGCAGGTCTAAGAAGATTACCTGAACACAAGTAAGCTTTTCTTAGAAAGGATTTCATTTTCCTATCTAAAGGATCCTTAAGGAAGTACCATCTGCCGTAGGAATAGTAGTACGCTTAACAAGAGTAGAGACAGCCCCATCAACTTTAGGGATTTTGTTCCAAAACTCTAATCTGTCAGATGGCACAGGATATAATTGCTTAAAACGTTTAGAAGGAGTAAATGAATTACCCAAATTA
>NC_069505.1:9201896-9392337 GCF_027579735.1 Bombina bombina
CAGTATTTAGAAGAAGAATCTGCCTGAGTTTTCTATGATCTTAGCAGAAGTAACTAAGATCCTTTGCTGTTCTCACACATTCTGAGGAGTGAGGTACTTCAGAGGGGGAATGCAGGTTTTCCTGCAATAAGGTACTTCAGAGGGGGAATGCAGCGTGCAGGTTTTCCTGCAATAAGGTATGTGCAGTTAATATTTTTCTAGGGATGGAATTTGCTAGAAAATGCTGCTGATACCGAAGTAATGTAAGTAAAGCTTTAAATGCAGTGATAGCGACTGGTATCAGGCTTATTAATAGAGATACATACTCTTATAAAAGTGTATTTTAAAACGTTTGCTGGCATGTTTAATCGTTTTTTATATATGTTTGGTGATAAAACTTATTGGGGCCTAGTTTTTTCCACATGGCTGGCTTGAATTTTGCCTAGAAACAGTTCCCTGAGGCTTCCCACTGTTGTAATATGAGTGTGAGGGGCCTATTTTAGCGCTTTTTTGCGCAGCAAAAATTACAGACACAGACATCCAGCTTCTTCCTGCATGATCCAGGACTTCTCTGGAGGGCTCAACAGGCTTCAAAAGTCGTATTGAGGGAGGTAAAAAGCCACAGTAGAGCTGTGGCAGTTGTTGTGACTGTTTAAAAAACGTTTTTTGTCATTGTTATTACATTTTTGGTATTAAGGGGTTAATCATCCATTTGCAAGTGGGTGCAATGCTCTGCTAACTTACTACATACCCTGTAAAAATTTCATGAGTGTAACTGCATTTTTTCACTGTTATTGCAAATTTTGGACAAAATTTGTGTTTCTTAAAGGCGCAGTAGCGTTTTTTGTATTGCTTGTAAACTTGTTTTAAAGTGTTTTCCAAGCTTGCTAGTCTCATTGCTAGTCTGTTTAAACATGTCTGACACAGATGAATCTACTTGTTCATTATGTTTGAAAGCCATGGTGGAGCCCCATAGGAGAATGTGTACTAAATGTATTGATTTCACCTTAAATAATACAGATCAGTCTTTATCTATAAAAGAATTATCACCAGAGGGTTCTGTCGAGTGGGAAGTTATGCCGACTAACTCTCCCCACGTGTCAGACCCTTCGCCTCCCGCTCAGGGGACGCACGCTAGTATGGCGCCAATTACATCAGGGACGCCCATAGCGATTACCTTGCAGGACATGGCTGCAATCATGAATAATACCCTGTCAGAGGTATTATCTAGATTGCCTGAATTAAGAGGCAAGTGCGATAGCTCTGGGGTTAGGAGAGATACAGAGCTCGCAGATGCTGTAAGAGCCATGTCTGATACTGCGTCACAGTATGCAGAACATGAGGACGGAGAGCTTCATTCTGTGGGTGACATCTCTGACTCGGGGAAACCTGATTCAGAGATTTCTAATTTTAAATTTAAGCTCGAGAACCTCCGTGTATTGCTTGGGGAGGTGTTAGCTTCTCTGAATGACTGTAACACAGTTGCAATTCCAGAGAAATTGTGTAGGCTGGATAGATACTATGCAGTGCCGGTGTGTACTGATGTTTTTCCTATACCTAAAAGGCTTACAGAAATTATTAGCAAGGAGTGGGATAGACCCGGTGTGCCCTTTTCCCCACCTCCTATATTTAGAAAAATGTTTCCAATAGACGCCACAACACGGGACTTATGGCAGACGGTCCCTAAGGTGGAGGGAGCAGTTTCCACTTTAGAAAAGCGTACCACTATCCCGGTTGAGGACAGTTGTGCTTTTTCAGATCCAATGGATAAAAAATTGGAGGGTTACCTTAAGAAAATGTTTATTCAACAAGGTTTTATTTTACAGCCCGTTGCATGCATTGCGCCTGTCACTGCTGCGGCGGCATTCTGGTTTGAGGCCCTGGAAGTGGCCATCCATACAGCTCCATTGAATGAAATTATTGACAAGCTTAGAACGCTTAAGCTAGCTAACTCATTTGTTTCTGATGCCATTGTTCATTTGACTAAACTAACGGCTAAGAATTCCAGATTCGCCATCCAGGCGCGTAGGGTGCTATGGCTTAAATCCTGGTCAGCTGACGTGACTTCTAAGTCTAAATTACTCAACATTCCTTTCAAGGGGCAGACCTTATTCGGGCCTGGCTTGAAGGAAATTATTGCTGACATTACTGGAGGCAAGGGTCATACCCTTCCTCAAGACAGGGCCAAATCGAAGGCCAAACAGTCTAATTTTCGTGCCTTTCGAAATTTCAAGGCAGGAGCAGCATCAACTTCCTCCGCTTCAAAACAAGAGGGAACTGTTGCTCATTCCAGACAGGCCTGGAAACCTAACCAGTCCTGGAACAAGGGCAAGCAGGCCAGGAAGCCTGCTGCTGCCCCCAAGACAGCATGAACGAACGGCCTCCTATCCGGAAACGGATCTAGTGGGGGGCAGACTTTCTCTCTTCGCCCAGGCGTGGGCAAGAGATGTTCAGGATCCCTGGGCGTTGGAGATCATATCTCAGGGATATCTTCTGGACTTCAAAGCTTCTCCTCCACAAGGGAGATTTCATCTTTCAAGGTTATCAGCAAACCAGATAAAGAAAGAGGCATTCCTAAGCTGTGTGCAAAACCTCCTAGTAATGGGAGTGATCCATCCAGTTCCATGGACGGAACAAGAACAGGGGTTTTATTCAAATCTGTTTGTGGTTCCCAAGAAAGAGGGAACCTTCAGACCAATCTTGGATCTAAAGATCTTAAACAAATTCCTCAGAGTTCCATCATTCAAAATGGAAACTATTCGGACCATCCTACCCATGATCCAAGAGGGTGAGTACATGACCACAGTGGACTTAAAGGATGCCTACCTTCACATACCGATTCACAAAGATCATCATCGGTTCCTAAGGTTTGCCTTTCTAGACAGGCATTACCAATTTGTAGCTCTTCCCTTCGGGTTGGCCACAGCCCTGAGAATTTTTACAAAGGTTCTGGGCTCACTTCTGGCGGTTCTAAGACCGCGAGGCATAGCGGTGGCTCCCTATCTAGACGACATCCTGATACAGGCGTCAAGCTTTCAAATTGCCAAGTCTCATACAGAGATAGTTCTGGCATTTCTGAGGTCGCATGGGTGGAAAGTGAACGTGGAAAAGAGTTTTCTATCTCCCCACTCACAAGAGTCTCCTTCCTAGGGACTCTTATAGATTCTGTAGAGATGAAAATTTACCTGACGGAGTCCAGGTTATCAAAACTTCTAAATGCTTGCCGTGTCCTTCATTCCATTCCACGCCCGTCAGTGGCTCAGTGCATGGAAGTAATCGGCTTAATGGTAGCGGCAATGGACATAGTGCCATTTGCGCGCCTGCATCTCAGACCGCTGCAATTATGCATGCTAAGTCAGTGGAATGGGGATTACTCAGATTTGTCCCCTCTACTAAATCTGGATCAAGAGACCAGAGATTCTCTTCTCTGGTGGCTTTCTCGGGTCCATCTGTCCAAGGGTATGTCCTTTCGCAGGCCAGATTGGACGATTGTAACAACAGATGCCAGCCTTCTAGGTTGGGGTGCAGTCTGGAACTCCCTGTAGGCTTAGGGATCGTGGACTCCGGAGGAGAAACTCCTCCCAATAAATATTCTGGAGTTAAGAGCAATATTCAATGCTCTTCTAGCTTGGTCTCAGTTAGCAACCCTGAGGTTCATCAGATTTCAGTCGGACAACATCACAACTGTGGCTTACATCAACCATCAAGGGGGAACCAGGAGTTCCCTAGCGATGTTAGAAGTCTCAAAGATAATTCGCTGGGCAGAGTCTCACTCTTGCCACCTGTCAGCGATCCACATCCCAGGCGTAGAGAACTGGGAGGCGGATTTTCTAAGTCGTCAGACTTTTCATCCGGGGGAGTGGGAACTCCATCCGGAGGTATTTGCTCAACTGGTCCATCGTTGGGGCAAACCAGAACTGGATCTCATGGCGTCTCGCCAGAACGCCAAGCTTCCTTGTTACGGATCCAGGTCCAGGGACCCGGGAGCGACGCTGATAGATGCTCTAACAGCTCCTTGGTTCTTCAACCTGGCTTATGTGTTTCCACCGTTTCCTCTGCTCCCTCGACTGATTGCCAAAATCAAACAGGAGAGAGCATCGGTGATTCTGATAGCGCCTGCGTGGCCACGCAGGACCTGGTATGCAGACCTAGTGGACATGTCATCTCTTCCACCATGGTCTCTGCCTCTGAGGCAGGACCTTCTAATACAAGGTCCTTTCAATCATCCAAATCTAATTTCTCTGAGGCTGACTGCATGGAGATTGAACGCTTGATTCTATCAAGGCGTGGCTTCTCCGAGTCAGTCATTGATACCTTAATACAGGCACGAAAGCCTGTCACCAGGAAAATCTACCATAAGACATGGCGTAAATATCTTTATTGGTGTGAATCCAAGAGTTACTCATGGAGTAAGGTTAGGATTCCTAGGATATTTTCCTTTCTCCAAGAGGGTTTGGACAAAGACTTATCAGCTAGTTCTTTGAAGGGACAGATCTCTGCTCTGTCTATTCTTTTGCACAAGCGTCTGGCAGAGGTTCCAGACGTCCAGGCTTTTTGTCAGGCTTTGGTTAGGATTAAGCCTGTGTTTAAAACTGTTGCTCCCCCGTGGAGCTTAAACTTGGTTCTTAAAGTTCTTCAGGGAGTTCCGTTTGAACCCCTTCATTCCATTGATATTAAGCTTTTATCCTGGAAAGTTCTGTTTTTTGATGGCTATTTCCTCGGCTCGAAGAGTCTCTGAGTTATCTGCCTTACAATGTGATTCTCCTTATCTGATTTTTCATGCAGACAAGGTAGTTCTGCGCACCAAACCTGGGTTTTTACCTAAGCTGGTTTCTAACAGGAATATCAATCAAGAGATTGTTGTTCCATCATTGTGTCCTAATCCTTCTTCAAAGAAGGAACGTCTTTTGCATAATCTGGACATAGTTTCGGAGCATCATACGCTTAGCCTATGAGACTGCTGGACAGCAGCCCCCTGAAAGGATTACAGCTCATTCTACTAGAGCTGTGGCTTCCACCTGGGCCTTTAAAAATGAGGCCTCTGTTGAACAGATTTGCAATGCCGCGACTTGGTCTTCGCTTCACACCTTTTCAAAATTTTACAAATTTGATACATTTGCTTCTTCAGAGGCTGTTTTTGGGAGAAAGGTTCTACAGGCAGTGGTTCCTTCCGTTTAAGTTCCTGCCTTGTCCCTCCCATCATCCGTGTACTTTAGCTTTGGTATTGGTATCCCACAAGTAATGGATGATCCGTGGACTGGATACACTTAACAAGAGAAAACATAATTTATGCTTACCTGATAAATTTATTTCTCTTGTAGTGTATCCAGTCCACGGCCCGCCCTGTCCTTTTAAGGCAGGTCTAAATTTTAATTAAACTACAGTCACCACTGCACCCTATGGTTTCTCCTTTCTCGTCTTGTTTCGGTCGAATGACTGGATATGGCAGTGAGGGGAGGAGCTATATAGCAGCTCTGCTGTGGGTGATCCTCTTGCAACTTCCTGTTGGGAAGGAGAATATCCCACAAGTAATGGATGATCCGTGGACTGGATACACTACAAGAGAAATAAATTTATCAGGTAAGCATAAATTATGTTTTCTACAACAGTGCTGGCCATGCAAAACTGGGGAACGGGCAACAAAGGGACCAGCCCTCCTTCCAAAGAACAAAAATTCTGGTGTTAACTGTCCCTTTAAGAAATTTCAGCATAACGTCATTCTAGTATCCAAGATTTTAGAAACTAGTGCATTTAGCTGTAAAATAAAAGCCTGCCAAGTATTTTGCATGGTTAGATCACATTTCTTCACTTCAGGGCTAGATGTGGGAGAATGAATGAATTTAGTGCAACCACTTTATTTCGGGGGTGGGCATGAAAACATCTCTTGATTTTGCTTTTTAAGGGAAGTTAATTGTACTATGCATTTATAGAAATCATATAAAAAGGGACAGACCCAACACCCATTCTCTATCACAAACCGTAACACACCAGACAAGCTCCTTCCAGTGGGTTTTCACATCTATAAATCTTGTAAACGTAATCATTGTTAGCAGCTGAAAATGTGCACCAAGCTCCGCCCACAGCTCTCCTCTTGTCCAGTTAGCGGTTTTCTTGTGCACATTTAATATTTTTCAGTTAGCTATTTGAAAATTGCACAAAATCAGAATGTGCGAGTAGGAAAACGTATTTAAAAGTTGAGCGTGATTGGAGAAACTAAACATAACAAAATATACATGCAACAGGTGGGCAGAGCCCGGCACCATCCCCGGCTCCTAACAAACTATGAATATTTAAAATGTAATTTACTTCTTAATATTGTAAGATGCTTCTCTGGCATATAACAATGAACAATCAAAATTATGTATTGGGTCTAGACTGTCCCTTTAAGCAATGTATTATACAACCATTTGAAACTTTTTTTTTTAATAAATACTTGCAGGATTTTCAAAATTAAATGCGGTTCAGGATATACATCTCTTAAATATATATGTTTCAAAGGTCTATCTTGCTGTGGCCAATCAAATCATGTTGAAACTGAATTCTGTACTGCTTAAAAAAAAAAAAAAAAAGGTTTTAAGTTCCCTTAAAACTTATTTATTCAGCAACGCTGAACTCTTTGAAAAGGGCTTCAAAAGACTCTTCACATAGGTGAACCTCATCCAGGAATTCCAGAACACTCAATGGAAAATACTTAGCTTTTCTCCAACATTGGTGTGTCCGGTCCACGGCGTCATCCTTACTTGTGGGAATATCTCTTCCCCAATAGGAAATGGCAAAGAGTCCCAGCAAAGCTGGCCATATAGTCCCTCCTAGGCTCCGCCCACCCCAGTCATTCTCTTTGCCGTTGCACAGGCAACATCTGCACGGAGATGGTTAAGAGTTTTTGGTGTTTAAATGTAGTTTTTTATTCTTCTATCAAGTGTTTGTTATTTTAAAATAGTGCTGGTATGTACTATTTACTCTGAAACAGAAAAAGATGAAGATTTCTGTTTGTGAGAGGAAGATGATTTTAGCAGACAGTAACTAAAATTGATTGCTGTTTCCACATAGGACTGTTGAGATGAAGTAACTTCAGTTGGGGGAAACAGTTAGCAGACTTTTCTGCTTAAGGTATGACTAGCCATATTTCTAACAAGACTGTGTAATGCTGGAAGGCTGTCATTTTTCCCCTCATGGGGATAGGTAAGCCATTTTCTTAGTCTCAAACAGAATAAAGGGCTTAATATGGGCTATAAAACTGGTAGACACTTTTATGGGCTAAATCGATTGCTTTATTTGGGCATCTTATACATGTTTATGCTGATATTTACACAATATAAGCTTGGGGAACGTTTTTTTTACGGCAGGCACTGTGTTAGACACCTTCCAGTCAGGGAGGGCCTTCCCAGTTGTAGGCTGAGTCTCATTTTCGCGCCATTACTATTGTTTTTGAGAGCAAGACATGCAGATGCATGTGTGAGGACCTGAAAATAGCTGGAAAAGTTTCTAGAAGGCGTCATTTGGTATCGTATTCCCCTCTGGGCTTGGCTAGATCTCAGTAAAAGCTGTAGCTGGGACTGTATAGGGGTTAAATTTGTAAACGGCTCCGGTTCCGTTATTTTAAGGGTTAAAGCTCTGAAATTTGGTGTGCAATACTCTTAATGCTTTAAGAAATTTTTGTAATTTTTGAACAATTCCTTCATAGTTTATCACATATTCAGTAATAAAGTGTTTCTGTTTAAAATTTAAAGAGACAGTAACGGTTTTGTTTTAAAATGTTTTTTGTGCTTTATTAACAAGTTTAAGCCTGTTTAACATGTCTGTGCCTTCGGATAAGCTATGTTCTATATGTATGAAAGCCAAGGTGTCTCCCAATTTAAAATTGTGTGATAATTGTGTCATAGCGTCCAAACAAAGTAAGGACAGTACTACCACAAATAATGAAATTGCCCAAGATGATTCCTCAGATGAGGGGAGTAGACATGATACTACATCATCCCCTTCTGTGTCTACACCAGTTTTGCCCACGCAGGAGGCCCCTAGTATTTCTAGCGTGCCAATGCTTATTACCATGCAACAATTGACGGCTGTAATGGATAATTCCATAGCAAATATTTTATCCAAAATGCCTGCATATCAGAGAAAGCGCGATTGCTCAGTTTTAAACACTGAAGAGCAAGAGGGCGCTGATGATAATTGTTCTGTCATACCCTCACACCAATCTGAAGTGGCCATGAGGGAGGTTTTGTCAGATGGGGAAATTTCAGATTCAGGAAAAATTTCCCAACAAGCTGAACCTGATGTTGTGACATTTAAATTTAAATTAGAACATCTCCGCGCACTGCTTAAGGAGGTGCTATCTACTCTGGATGATTGTGACAACTTGGTCATTCCAGAGAAATTATGCAAAATGGACAAGTTTCTAGAGGTTCCGGTGCACCCCAACGCTTTTCCTATACCCAAGTGGGTGGCGGACATAGTGAATAAGGAGTGGGAGAAGCCTGGCATACCTTTTGTTCCCCCTCCTATATTTAAGAAATTATTTCCTATGGTCGACCCCAGAAAGGACTTATGGCAGACAGTTCCTAAGGTCGAGGGGGCAGTTTCTACTTTAAACAAGCGCACTACGATTCCTATCGAGGATAGTTGTGCTTTCAAAGATCCTATGGATAAAAAATTGTTAGGTTTGCTTAAAAAGATTTTTGTACAGCAAGGTTACCTTCTACAACCCATTTCGTGCATTGTTCCTGTCACTACTGTAGCGTGGTTCTGGTTCGAGGAACTAGAAAAGTCGCTCGGTAGAGAGACTCCATATGAGGAAGTTTTGGACAGAGTTCATGCACTTAAGTTGGCTAACTCTTTTATTTTAGATGCCGCCTTGCAATTAGCTAAATTACCGGCTAAAAATTCAGGGTTTGCAATTGTGGCGCGTAGAGCGCTTTGGCTAAAGTCTTGGTCTGCAGATGTATCATCCAAGACAAAATTGCTTAACATCCCTTTCAAAGGTAAAACTCTTTTCGGACCAGAATTGAAAGAGATTATCTCAGACATCACTGGGGGAAAGGGCCACGCCCTTCCACAAGATAGGCCGTTCAAGGCCAGGAATAAGTCTAGTTTTCGTTCCTTTCGCAATTTCAGGAACGGACCGACCTCTAATTCTGCATCCTCTAAGCAAGAGGGTAATGCCTCACAGCCCAAACCAGCCTGGAAACCTATGCAAGGCTGGAACAAGGGTAAACAGGTCAAGAAGCCTGCTGCTGCTAACAAGACAGCATGAAGGATTAGCCCCCGATCCGGGACCGGATCTAGTGGGGGGCAGACTCTCTCTCTTTGCTCAGGCTTGGGCAAGAGATGTTCAGGATCCCTGGGCACTAGAAATAGTTTCTCAGGGTTATCTTCTGGAATTCAGGGAACTACCCCCAAGGGGAAGGTTCCACATTTCTCACTTATCCTTAAACCAAATAAAGAAACAGGCGTTCTTACATTGTGTAGAAGACCTGTTAAAAATGGGAGTGATACACCCTGTCCCAATACAAGAACAGGGAATGGGATTTTACTCAAATCTGTTCGTAGTTCCCAAAAAAGAGGGAACATTCAGACCAATTTTAGATCTGAAGATCCTAAACAAATTTCTCAGGGTACCATCGTTCAAAATGGAAACCATTCGAACGATTCTACCCACCATCCAGGAAGGTCAATTTATGACTACCGTGGATCTAAAGGATGCGTATCTACATATCCCTATCCACAAAGAACATCATCAGTTCCTAAGGTTCGCCTTTCCGGACAAACATTACCAGTTTGTGGCCCATTCCCATTCGGGTTAGCCACTGCTCGGGTCCCTTCTAGCGGTTCTAAGGCCGAGGGGCATTGCAGTAGTACCATACGTGGACGACATTCTAATACAAGCGTCGTCCCTGTCAAAAGCAAAGGCTCATACAGACATTGTTCTGGCCATTCTCAGATCGCACGGATGGAAAGTGAACGTAGAAAAGAGTTCTCTGTCTCCGTCAACAAGAGTTCCCTTCTTGGGAACAATAATAGATTCCTTAGAAATTAGGATTTTTCTGACAGAGGTCAGAAAATCAAAGCTTCTAAGCGCTTGTCAAGTTCTTCATTCTGTTCCACGTCCTTCCATAGCTCAGTGCATGGAAGTAGTAGGGTTGATGGTTGCAGCAATGGACATAGTTCCTTTTGCACGAATTCATCTAAGACCATTACAACTGTGCATGCTCAAACAATGGAATGGGGACTATACAGACTTGTCTCCAATGATTCAAGTAGATTAGAAGACGAGAGATTCACTCCATTGGTGGCTGACCCTGGACCATCTATCCAAGGGAATGAGCTTCCGCAGACCAGAGTGGGTCATTGTCACGACCGACGCCAGTCTAGTGGGCTGGGGCGCGGTCTGGGAATCCCTGAAGACTCAGGGATTATGGTCTCGGGAAGAGTCTCTTCTCCCAATAAACATTCTGGAACTAAGAGCGATTTTCAATGCTCTCAGGGCTTGGCCTCAACTAGCAAAGGCCAGATTCATAAGATTCCAATCAGACAACATGACGACTGTTGCGTATATCAATCATCAGGGGGGAACAAGGAGTTCCCTGGCGATGAAAGAAGTGACCAAAATAATACAATGGGCGGAGGAACACTCCTGCCATCTATCTGCGATCCACATCCCAGGTGTGGAAAACTAGGAAGCGGATTATCTGAGTCGACAGACTTTCCATCCGGGGGAGTGGGAACTTCATCCGGAGATCTTTGCCCAATTGACTCAATTATGGGGCATTCCAGACATGGATCTGATGGCGTCTCGTCAGAACTTCAAGGTTCCGTGTTACGGGTCCAGATCCAGGGATCCCAAGGCGACTCTAGTAGATGCACTAGTAGCACCTTGGACCTTCAACCTAGCTTATGTGTTTCCACCGTTTCCTCTCATTCCCAGGCTGGTAGCCAGGATCAAACAGGAGAGGGCCTCGGTGATCTTGATAGCTCCTGCGTGGCCACGCAGGACTTGGTATGCAGACCTGGTGAATATGTCATCGGTTCCACCATGGAAGCTACCTTTGAGACAGGACCTTCTTGTTCAGGGTCCATTCAAACATCCAAATCTGATCTCCCTCCAGCTGACGGCTTGGAGATTGAACGCTTGATGCTATCAAGCGTGGGTTTTCAGATTCTGTGATAGATACTCTGGTTCAAGCCAGATAACCGGTAACTAGAAAGATTTACCATAAAATATGGAAAAGATATATCTGTTGGTGTGAATCCAAAGGATTCCCATGGAATAAGATAAAAATCCCTAAGATTCTCTCCTTTCTACAAGATGGTTTGGAGAAAGGACTATCTGCAAGTTCTCTAAAGGGACAGATCTCTGCTTTATCTGTCTTACTACACAAAAGACTGGCAGCTGTGCCAGATGTTCAAGCATTTGTTCAGGCTCTGGTTAGGATCAAGCCTGTTTACAGACCTTTGACTCCTCCCTGGAGTCTAAATCTAGTTCTTTCAGTTCTTCAAGGGGTTCCGTTTGAACCTTTACATTCCATAGATATTAAGCTACTATCTTGGAAAGTTTTGTTTTTAGTTGCTATTTCTTCTGCTAGAAGAGTTTCTGAGTTATCTGCTTGGCAGTGTTCTCCGCCTTATCTGGTGTTCCATGCAGATAAGGTGGTTTTGCGTACTAAACCTGGTTTTCTTCCAAAGGTTGTTTCTAACAAGAATATTAACCAGGAGATAGTTGTTCCTTCTTTATGTCCGAATCCAGTTTCGAAGAAGGAACGTTTGTTACACAATTTGGACGTAGTCTGTGCTCTAAAATTCTATTTAGAGGCTACTAAGGATTTCAGACAAACATCTTCTTTATTTGTTGTCTATTCTGGTAAAAGGAGAGGTCAAAAAGCGACTTCTATCTCTCTTTCCTTTTGGCTTAAAAGCATCATCCGATTGGCTTACGAGACTGCCGGACGGCAGCCTCCTGAAAGAATTACAGCTCACTCCACTAGGGCTGTAGCTTCCACATGGGCCTTCAAGAACGAGGCTTCTGTTGACCAGATATGTAAGGCAGCGACTTGGTCTTCACTGCACACTTTTGCCAAATTTTACAAATTTGATACTTTTGCTTCTTCGGAGGCTATTTTTGGGAGAAAGGTTTTGCGAGCCGTGGTGCCTTCCGTTTAGGTAACCTGATTTGCTCCCTCCCTTCATCCGTGTCCTAAAGCTTTGGTATTGGTTCCCACAAGTAAGGATGACGACGTGGACCGGACACACCAATGTTGGAGAAAACAGAATTTATGCTTACCTGATAAATTACTTTCTCCAACGGTGTGTCCGGTCCACGGCCCGCCCTGGTTTTTTTAATCAGGTCTGATGAATTATTTTCTCTAACTACAGTCACCACGGTACCATATGGTTTCTCATATATATTTTCCTCCTGTCCGTCGGTCGAATGACTGGGGTGGGCGGAGCCTAGGAGGGACTATATGGCCAGCTTTGCTGGGACTCTTTGCCATTTCCTGTTGGGGAAGAGATATTCCCACAAGTAAGGATGACGCCGTGGACCGGACACACCGTTGGAGAAAGTAATTTATCAGGTAAGCATAAATTCTGTTTTTAAACTTGTTTCTCTTGCAAGGTGTATCCAGTCCACGGATTCATCCTTTACTTGTGGGATATTCTCATTCCCTAAAGGAAGTAGCAAAGAGAGCACACAGCAAAGCTGTCCATATAGCTCCCCCTCTAGCTCCACACCTCAGTCATTCTCTTTGCTGGCTCTAAGCACTAGGGTCTCTCTACGGGAGCGTAAAGTGAATGTGGTGTTAGATTTGTAGTTTTATTATCTTCAATCAAAAGTTTGTTATTTTAAATGGTACCGGTTTGTACTATTTACTCTCTAGCAGAAAAGTGATGAAGATTTCTGCTGAGAGGAAAATTATTTTAGCATGTTGTAACTAAAATCCACTGCTGTTCCCACACAGGACTGAGGAGTACCAGAAAACTTCAGTTGGGGGGAACGGTTTGCAGGGTAATTTGCAATGAGGTATGTTCAGTCATTTATTTCTAGACAAGACTGAGATAATGCTAGAAGAGACTGACAATATCCCCATGAGGGGAGGGTAAGCTATGTTCACAGACTTAGTAAGGAATTGAATGCTTACATAATAGGGCTAATATACTGGTTGACACTTATTCAGGGCAATCGATTGTTTGGCTAAGGAAAAATCGTTTTGCAAGACACTTTGAAAGCCCTTTTGGGTTTTTTCTGGGGTTATTACCACATGGCTGTTTTTTACTCACTTAGGAGTAATTAACTAGGCCTCACAGCTCCGGAGTAGAGTTGGAGGGGCCTAATTGCCTCAGATGCACAGTTAGAATTGCAGATAAGTTCATGCTGTTTCACATGGAGGGTCCTGCTGATGTTTGAGGGCCTAAAAGAAGCTATATTCCCCCAAATCTGATCCCTAAGGGAAGGTAGGGCCACAGCAAGGCTGTGGCAAGGTGCTGTAGTGATTTAACCAGGTGTTGGCTTTAGGCTGCTCCGGTTTGGGCATTAAGGGGTTAATCGTTTTGAAACTTGGGGTGCAATCTTATTAAGGCTTTAGCTACATACTGTGTTTCAGAAAGATTGCTGCATTTTTCACCATTTTGTAAAATTGTGTGCTCTTTTTATCTCTTAAAGGCACGTTTTTTTCAAATTGTGTTTTTTATTTGATTAAAGTGATTCCAAGCCTGTTTGTGTACTCTACTAGTCTGTTAAACATGTCTGACACTAAGGAAAATCCTTGTTCAATGTGTTTAGAAGCCATGGTGGAACCCCCTCTCAGAATGTGTCCCACTCGTACTGATATGTCTATACACTTTAAAGATCATATTGTTGCACTTAAGAATGTGGCCCAAGATGATTCTCAGACTGAAGGTAACGAGGGTAGCCCGTCTGCCTCTCCCCAAGTGTCACAACCAGTTACGCCCGCGCAAGCGATGCCTAGTACCTCTAGTGCGTCTAACCCTTTTACATTACAAGACTTAGCGACAGTCATGGATAATTCTCTTACAGCCTTCTTATCTAAACTGCCCGTGTTACCTGCAAAGCGTGATAGCTCCGTTTTAAGAACAGATTTTGAGCATTCTGACGCTTTGGTAGCCGTATCCGATATACCCTCACAACGCTCTGAAGTGGGAGCGAGGGATGTGCTGTCTGAGAGAGAAGTCTCTGATTCAGGAAGGGTTCCTCCCGAGACAGATTCAGATACATTGGCTTTTAAATTTAAACTAGAACACCTCCGTGTTTTACTTAGGGAGGTATTAGCTACTCTGGATGACTGTGACCCTTTGGTGATCCCAGAGAAATTGTGTAAAATGGACAAGTACCTAGAGGTCCCTGTTTACACGGATGCGTTTCCGGTCCCTAAGAGGATTGCAGATATCGTTACTAGGGAGTGGGATAGGCCAGGTGTCCCTTTTGTCCCCCCTCCTGTTTTTAAGAAAATGTTCCCCATATCTGACCCCATGCAGGACTCGAGGCAGACGGTCCCTAAGGTGGAGGGGGCTGTTTCTACACTAGCTAAACGCACAACCATACCAATTGAAGACAGTTGTGCTTTTAAAGACCCTATGGATAAAAAATTAGAGGGTTTACTTAAGAAATTTTTTGTTCAACAAGGTTTTCTTCTCCAACCTATTGCCTGCATTATTCCTGTAACTACTGCAGCTGCTTTCTGGTTTGAGGCGCTGGAAGACTCGCTCCAGACGGAGACCTCATATGAGGAAATTATGGATAGAATTAAGGCTCTAAAGCTAGCTAATTCTTTTATCACTGACGCCGCTTTCCAAATAGCTAAGTTAGCGGCGAAAATAAAAAAAAATATTCAGGTTTCGCCATTTTGGCGCGCAGGGCGCTATGGCTAAAGTCCTGGTCGGCCGATGTGTCGTCTAAATCCAAGCTTTTGAACATTCCTTTCAAAGGGAAGACCCTATTCGGGCCTGAATTGAAAGAGATTATTTCAGATATCACCAGGGGAAAAGGCCATGCTCTCACTCAGGACAAAGCCTTTAAAACAAAGAACAAAGCTAATTTTCGTTCCTTTCGCAATTTCAGGAACGGCCCCACTTCATCCTCTCCGGCTGCAAAGCAAGAGGGTAACGCTTCACAGCCCAAGGCAAACTGGAAACCTTACCAGGGCTGGAAAAAGGGTAAACAGGCCAAAAAGCCTGCAGCTGCCACCAAGACAGCATGAAGGGGTAGCCCCCGATCCGGGACCGGATCTAGTAGGGGGCAGACTCTCTCTCTTCGCTCAGGCCTGGGCAAGAGATGTACACGATCCTTGGGCATTAGAGATTGTAGCCCAGGGATACCTTCTAGAATTCAAGGACTCTCCTCCAAGGTGAAGGTTCCACATTTCTTGTCTGTCTACAGATCAGACAAAGAAAGAGGCGTTTTTACGCTGTGTATAAGATCTACATACAATGGGAGTGATCCACCCAGTTCCAATTGCAGAACAAGGACTGGGGTTTTACTCAAACCTGTTTTTGGTTCCCAAAAAAAGAAGGAACTTTAAGACCAATCCTGGATCTCAAAATTCTAAACAAATTCCTCAGAGTCCCATCATTCAAGATGGAGACCATTCGGACAATCTTACCAATGATCCAGGTGGGTCAATATATGACTACCGTGGATCTAAAGGATGCGTATCTGCACATTCCTATCCACAAAGATCATCACCAGTTTCTCAGGTTCGCCTTTCTGGACAAGCATTTTCAGTTTGTGGCTCTTCCTTTCGGGTTGGCCACTGCTCCCAGAATTTTCACAAAGGTGCTAGGGTCCCTCCTGGCGGTTCTAAGACCGCGGGGCATAGCAGTGGCGCCTTACCTAGACGACATCTTAATTCAGGTGTCAACTTTCCAAAGAACCAAGTCTCACATGGAGATTGTATTGGCCTTTCTGAGGTCTCACGGATGGAAGGTGAACATCAAAAAGAGTTCTCTCTCCCCCCTCACAAGAGTTCCATTCCTAGGAACCCTGATAGACTCGGTAGAAATGAAAATATTTCTGACGGAGGTCAAAAAGCTAAAACTCTTAACTACTTGCCGAACTCTTTATTCCATTCCTCGGCCATCTGTGGCTCAGTGCATGGAGACAATCGGACTAATGGTTGCGGCAATGGACATAGTCCCTTTTGCTCGAATACACCTCAGACCACTGCAACTATGCATGCTCAAACAGTGGAATGGGGATTATGCAGATTTGTCTCCTCAAATTCAGTTGGACCAGGAGACCAGAGATTCTCTTCTCTGGTGGTTGTCTCCGGATCACCTGTCTCAAGGAATATGTTTCCGCAGGCCAGAGTGGATCATCGTAACGACCGACGCCAGTCTGTTAGGCTGGGGTGCGGTCTGGGACTCCCTGAAAGCTCAGGGCTTATGGTCTCGGGAAGAAACTCTTCTCCTGATAAACATTCTGGAACTGAGGGCGATATTCAACGCTCTTCAGGCATGGCCTCAACTAGCGGCGGCCAAATTCATCAGATTTCAGTCGGACAACATCACGACTGTAGCTTACGTCAATCATCAGGGGGGAACAAAGAGTTCCCTAGCGATGACGGAAGTAACCAAAATAATCAGGTGGGCGGAGGATTACTCCTGCCATCTCTCAGCAATTCACATCCCAGGAGTAGACAACTGGGAGGCGGATTTTCTAAGTCGTCAGACTTTTCACCCGGGGGAGTGGGAACTCCACCCAGAGGTATTTGCCCAGCCTCAGCTATGGGGCACCCCAGAGTTGGATCTGATGGCGTCCCGTCAGAACACCAAACTTCCTCTGTACGGGTCCAGGTCCCGGTATCCCAAGGCGGTATTGATAGATGCTCTAGCAGCGCCTTGGTCCTTCAATCTGGCTTATGTTTTTCCACCGTTTCCTCTCCTCCCGCGTCTGGTTGCCAGAATCAAGCAGGAGAAGGCTTCGGTGATTCTGTATGCAGACCTAGTGGACATGTCATCTGTCCCACCATGGACACTGCCAATGAGGCAGGATCTTCTAATACAGGGTCTGTTCAAGCATCCAAATTTAGTTTCTCTACGTCTGACTGCTTGGAGATTGAACGCTTAATTCTATCAAAGCGTGGGTTCTCTGACTCAGTTATAGATACTCTGATTCAGGCTAGAAAGCCTGTCACCAGGAAAATCTACCATAAGATATAGCGGAAATATCTTTGTTGGTGTGAATCCAAGGGTTACTCATGGAGTAAGATTAGGATTCCCAGGATATTGTCCTTTCTCCAAGAAGGACTGGAGAAAGGATTGTCAGCTAGTTCCTTAAAAGGACAAATATCTGCTTTGTCTATCCTGTTACACAAGCGTCTGGCAGAGGTACCAGACGTTCAAGCGTTTGCTCAGGCTTTTGTCAGAATCAAGCCTGTCTATAAACCTGTGGCTCCGCCATGGAGTCTAAATCTAGTTCCTTCAGTTCTTCAAGGGGTTCCGTTTGAACCTTTACATTCCATAGACATTAAGTTGTTATCTTGGAAAGTTTTGTTTTTGGTAGCTATCTCTTCTGCTCGAAGAGTTTCAGAATTATCTGCCTTACAGTGCGATTCACCTTACCTGGTGTTCCACGCAGATAAGGTAGTTTTGCGTACCAAGCCTGGTTTTCTTCCTAAAGTTGTTTCTAACAAGAATATTAACCAGGAAATAGTTGTTCCTTCTCTGTGTCCTAATCCATCTTCGAAGAAGGAACGTCTATTACACAATCTTGATGTAGTTCGTGCTTTAAAGTTCTATTTAAAAAGCAACTAAGGATTTCAGACAAACATCTTCCTTGTTTGTTATCTATTCTGGTAAGACGAGAGGTCAGAAAGCGACTGCTACCTCTCTTTCCTTTTGGCTGAAAAGCATAATCCGTTTGGCCTATGAGACTAATGGCCAGCAGCCTCCTGAAAGAATTACTGCTCATTCTACCAGAGCAGTGGCTTCCACATGGGCTTTCAAAAATGAGGCTTCTGTTGAACAGATTTGTAAGGCAGCGACTTGGTCTTCACTGCATACTTTTGCCAAATTTTACAAATTCGATACTTTTGCTTCTTCGGAGGCTATTTTTGGGAGAAAGGTTTTACAAGCAGTGGTGCCTTCCGTTTAAGGTACCTGTTTTGTTCCCTCCCTTCATCTGTGTCCTAAAGCTTTGGTATTGGTATCCCACAAGTAAAGGATGAATCCGTGGACTGGATACACCTTGCAAGAGAAAACAGAATTTATGCTTACCTGATAAATTACTTTCTCTTGTGGTGTATCCAGTCCACGGCCCGCCCTGGCATTTAAGTCAGGTAAAACATTTTTTGTTTAAACTACAGTCACCACTGCACCCTATGGTTTCTCCTTTTTCTTCCTAACCTTTGGTCGAATGACTGGGGGGTGGAGCTAGAGGGGGAGCTATATGGACAGCTCTGCTGTGTGCTCTCTTTGCTACTTCCTGTAGGGAATGAGAATATCCCACAAGTAAAGGATGAATCCGTGGACTGGATACACCGCAAGAGAAAGTAATTTATCAGGTAAGCATAAATTCTGTTTTTTCGCTGAAATGTGTAAGGCCTTTAAAACATACATAGGAGCATTTTTAAACTTGACTTATTAAAGCCAAACATAAGCTGTGATGTTTCTTTTATATGTCTGAAGTTTCTATTATATCCTTTTAGTCGCTTAATTATCATGGTATCTCGTGTTCAAGTAACAGCAATGCAGCACTGGAAGCTGAACACAATTGGGTGAGCCAGTTACAAGAGGCATAAACGTGCAACCACCAATCAGCAGCTAGCTCCCAACAGTAAATTGCTGCTTTCGAGCCCACCTAGGGATGCTTTTCAACAAAGGACATCAATAAAACACAAACAGAAGCAAGTTGGAAAGTTGTCCAAACCGCATGCTCCATCCAAATCATGGAAGTTTCTTTTTGACTTTATTGTGCCTTTAAGGATGCAAGTCCTCAATTGTTAATGGGGTTCATAACGAACAATTTTAAGAGAAAATTACTGGCAAAGTAGCTAATACACACATCTTAAGAGGTTACCCTACAGTACCAAAGACAAACATGTCCACAACCCTTATAAAACCTCTCATTCCTCTGCAAAATGAGATGAAGTAGTGCTCTGTGGAGCATAAACTAAAGTGGACAGTACACTTTGCATTTTCATTAATAGGGGTCCATAGATGTGTGGACATCTAGTAATAATGCAGTGAGGCATGATTTAAAAACAGGAACAAAGCCCATATGTCTCATATAGCCATAAAACTAATACTTTACAACAAAGGTCAATGATAAGACTAGATGACATTTTTCAATCAAGCAGATTGATTTTCTATGCTATAGCTTAACTATAGTTTATAAAACCTCTTATAAAAAATAATGTTTCTTGCATGGTTTATTATATGTATGTCAGTTTTGCCACTGTCTTTGTGCATGTACTAATACAAGAAACTCCATCTAATGAAGATCTGGGGTAGGAAAACAAAAATTTAAAATGTAAACACAATCCATGCTGTTCCATTATAGCCACATATGACATCAACATACAACTGTGTTCCAGAGAAGCTTGCAAATCATGCAAGTTTTTTTAGCTGAAGCTCTTTGGGGATAAATGGTAAAAGGATGCCATGTACAGTTTTAAGCTCCAACTCCTGATGAAAGCCATTCCGTGATAACAAAATGAACAAGGCTGACTGGAAGTACTTAGTAACTGTATGTACAACTTGGGTATTGGCAACTTTTGCCAAATATGTTGAAATCTGTTTTCCATCCATCAAACCACCCACCACCCCTGCCCATGAAGTCTTCTTACTCCAGATCAGGCATTTTTTCATCATCACTATCTGGCGAGTCATCATCTGCACCATCAACCTCTGGTAAATCTACATCCTCATCTCCTCCCATGTTGTTCATCATCTCTGAAAAGCGATCAAAATTTGACATGTCTTCCTCTGAGTCATCTTCCCAATCTTTCCAGTTGTTAAAATCCACACTAAGCCAGTTGAGCTTTGCTTTTTCTTTTGTCAAACGTGGCCATGATTGGCCAGATTCTGCTTTTCGTAAACAGCACAGAACAGACCTATCTGTCCTTTTATGTTTGGATTCATTAGGATCAATGGCTTGAAAAAGTTCAACTTCATTTAGATGCTTAAGACTATCTGATCCCCCAAGGCAATTGAAAGTTAGTTTGCTTTTTCCAAAATCTATTTTCACTTGTTTGCTGTCTTCAACACAAAATTCAACAAAGACATAGTCCCTTCTGTCGTACCACTTTGCAGATGCCGGCTGCATGTTGCTGCGTTACTCCTAACTAGCGTGACGACTTGCTCCTGCCACAGCTATTCGCGCTCACTCTCCGGGGCTGCGTGACGTCACCGGGCGGCAGAGAAGAAGAAGAGGCAGGGCTCAAGCTCATTCTCCAAAGAGGGGGGTGGCGTCATCCAGACTGTCTCCTAACAGCTCCTGAGCAATCGGTGTTGACGAGTTTCACTGCTTGCTGTTACACACTCAAGTTCATGTCACAGGCGTTGCTGCAAGAATGTCACACTTGAGAGGCTGTGCCTGTTCCACAGCATGGATCCTGGAGGGTAAGACTGTTTTATATATACACTTTTTATATACAGGGTCACAGTGTGGCTCCTTTATGCCTCGATAGGATCAAGAGTTAATATCTCCTTCAGGGAGATTTGAACAGCTACGGGTTATTTAAAACTGCTTTTATGTGAGAGTTGTTTTAGGCTCATAGACTGTGTGCTTTTGGCTTCGAACAAATAGGTTTCACTTTCGTTTTTGAGTGTTGCACAGCTCATAATAGTTTAGCACCTCTGAGCTGTCTACCTCTCAGGAATCTGTGTCCCGAGAGATTACTACCCTTTCTACACTTGCCCCTCCACATGCAGTTCCCCGCGGCTCAACTATTCCTCCATCTGGAGGGGGCTTTTTCTTTCATGTAATTGGCAAGAGTCCATGAGCTAGTGACGTATGGGATATACATTCCTACCAGGAGGGGGCAAAGTTTCCCAAACCTCTAAATGCCTATAAATACACCTCCCACCACACCCACAACTCAGTTTTACAAACTTAGCCTCGTATGGAGGTGGTGAAGTAAGTTTGTGCTTGATTTTTATTATTTCTTCTATGATAAGCGCTTCTAAGCATTCTGAACCAATTCCTCTCAGAGTACAGTGTTTGGAAGAGGGATGTGAAGAGAGTCTCGCCTATTGATTTTATGGTTTCCCTCGCGGGGAATCTTTTCAAGGGTTCTCTGTTATCGGTCATAAGGATTCTTCTCCTACCTCCCTTTTTAGATCGACGATATACTCTAATATACCATTATCTCTGCTGATAGTTTTCAGTACTGGTTTGGCTATCTGCTATATGTGGATGGGTGTCTTTCGGTAAGTATGTATCATTATTTAAGACACTCTCAGCTATGGTTTGGCGCTTTATGTATTAATATAAAGTTTTAAATATATGTTTTTTACTTATATTTGCCATGAGTCAGGTCTAAACAGTTTCAGTATAGGAATAATGTTTGGGAAGTTTATTTAAACTTTTTTTCTTACCTGGGGTTCAGTCTTTTTCTAATTTGACTTGTTATTGACACTGTTATTTATTGCGTCATTCCCTGCGTCTTTGTTGACGCTAGTTGTTTTGGCATGAAGTTGCATTTAAGACGCGAGTTGCGTCATTTCCTGGTGTTTTGTGGCAAAAAATTTTTTAGCTTTTTGCGTAATGCGTCATTCTTGGTGCCAAAATTTAGTTATTTTACCTCTCTCCCTCTATTGCTCGCTGTTTTCATGATTTTTTTTTTTTAAAACTATTATGCCTGCTTTTTGATTTTATATTTTTTTTTTAAAAGATACAATCTTTATTTTCCTATCTACTGAAACTGTTACATTGTGGAAATTGTATGTTTTGCCTAATGTTATTTTTCTTTTTCTGTTTTCTGTTTCATTCTGATCCTGACTCTGATGTTACTGTAGAAACTATGATGCCCTGTAACACAATTCTACAAAGCTAAGTGTGTTCTTTTCATTATTAAGCTGTTATTTTCTTCAGCTTAATTTTGTGTCATTTATTTATTTTATGCTTTAAAATGTTTCTATATGTACAATGACATTTACTGTTTTTACTTATTCAGTTCATGTACTTGATTTCATCTGCAAACATCACAAGTTATTGCTTTTATCATAAAGGTTATGACTGATATTATGCCTTTAAGTAAACTTACAAGATCTTTTCAAAATTGTTAAGATTTAATTAATTTAGTTCTGACCGACAGCATGCTTAAGTTTATTCTACTGATGAAGGTTTTCTTTGGCTGAAAGGATCCTGTATCAGAGACGGATTTATTAAAAAATTCTCCTTATTTTTCATTTGAACGTTCTTTGCTCTTTAAGGGAAAATTTGTTATTTTTCGCTTTTAGGAGCCTAGTCCTCCTATTAACTATGTTATTTTAAAATCTGGATTTTAAGATTTTAATTTGCTCCTGAGGGTTTTTCCTATTCAAGATACTATTTGTATTATGTTCTAAATAATGGTTTATCCTGATTCCCTTTTGGGACTGTACTACTATTTCTATGGAAATTGGTACTTATTTTTAGGTTTCTTTAGAGTTTGAATATAACCTTAGTAGAGCATATTCATGTACTGTTTATATTTCTCTTGTAAGATGTATCGAGTCCACTGATTCATCCTTACTTGTGGGATATTCTCCTCCCCTACAGGAAGTGGCAAAGAGAGAACCCACAGCAGAGCTGCCTATATAGCTCCCCCCTTAGCTCCACCCCCCAGTCATTCTCTTTGCCTACTCTAAGTAACTAGGAAGTGCAGAGCGAGTGTGGTGACAAAAATGTTAGTTTTTTATTTCTCAAGCAAAAGTTTATTTTAAATGGTGCCGGTGTGTACTATTTACTCTTTGGCAGAAAAAGAGATGAAGATTTCTGCAAGGAGGATTATGATCTTAGCACTTTGTAACTAAGATCCACTGCTGTTTTCACAAGGTCTGAAAAGTACAGGAAAACTTCAGTTGGGGGAACGGTTTGCATGCTAAGCTGCATATGAGGTATGTTCAGTCTATGTTTTTCTAGACAGACTGGGTTTATTCTAGAAAAGGCTGGCAATATCCCCATGGGGAAAGGGTAAGCTGTATTCAGACACTTGGATAGGAATTTCAGCTTGCTTGAAGGGCTCATTTGTTACTGGTGACACTGTTAGGAAAAAAACGTTTTTTGTTTGTTCAAGTAAATGATGCAATTATAAAGTTTTTTGAAGGGACTGAAGGGGTCGTTGTGGCTTGTGTTAGGGTTTTTTAACCCACATGGTTAATTAAGAGACACTCAGGTGTTTTTCTAATAGGCCTCAAAACATTGAGTGAGGTGGGAGGGGCCTATTTTCGCACCTCAGTTGCGCAATTTCTTTTCCTTAAGAGTCATCCAACTGCTCCTGCTGTGTTTGAGGGCTGTAAAGGAGTTTTTTTCCCCACAAATCGTTCTGAAGGGCAGGTAGGCGCCACAGCAGAGCTGTGGCAAGGTGCTGAAAGTCTTTTTTACCGGTTTTGATGTTTTTTCAATCCGGTTTTGCCATTAAGGGGTTAATTGTTTATTTGCATAGTTGTGCAAAGTTACTAAGGTTGTAAGATAATACTGTAAAAATTTCGTTAAGTTTACTGCTTTTTTACACTGTTTTGCAGAACTTGTGCAGCTTTTTTTCTCTTAAAGGCACAGTACCGTTTTATTTCTAAGTGTTATTTACTTTGATTACAGTGTTTTCCAAGCTTGTTACATTACTAGCCTGTTTAACATGTCTGATACCAAGGAAAATCCTTGTTCAATATGTTTGGAAGCCATTGTGGAACCCCCTCTTAGAATGTGTCCCAAATGTACTGATATGTCTATAAATTATAAAGAACATATATTAGCACTTAAAAATAGAGCAATAGATGATTCTCAGTCAGAAGTAAATGAGGGTTCGCCATCTAGCTCTCCCCAAGTGTCACAACCAGTAACGCCCTCACAAGTGACGCCAAGTACCTCTAGTGCGTCACATTCATTTACTTTACAAGACATGGCCACAGTTATGAATACAACCCTCACTGAGGTTTTATCCAAACTGTCTGGTTTACAAGGAAAGCGGGACAGCTCTGGGTTAAGGAAAAATGCTGAGCCGTCTCACGCTTTAGTATCCGTATCTGATATGCCCTCACAATGCTCTGAAGGGGCGAGGGATTTGTTATCTGAGGGAGAAATTTCTGATTCAGGAAAGACGCTTCCTCAGACAGATTCTGATATGACGGCCTTTAAATTTAAGCTTGAACACCTCCGCTTATTGCTTAGGGAGGTATTAGCAACTCTAGATGATTGTGACCCTATAGTGGTCCCAGAGAAATTGTGTAAAATGGATAGATACTTGGAGGTTCCTGTTTACACTGATGTTTTTCCAGTCCCTAAGAGGATTGTGAATATTATTGCTAAGAAGTGGGATAGACCAGGTATTCCGTTCACTCCCCCTCCTGTTTTTAAGAAAATGTTTCCCATATCTGATACCATAAGGGACTCATGGCAGACAGTTCCTAAGGTGGAGGGAGCTATTTCTACTCTGTCTAAGCTTACAACTATACCTATCGAGGACAGTTGTGCTTTCAAAGATCCTATGGATAAAAAATTAGAGGGTCTCCTGAACAACATTTTTGTTCATCAAGGTTTTTCTCTCCAACCTATTGCGTGCATTGTTCCTGTAACGACTGCAGCTGCTTTCTGGTTTGAGGCTCTAGAAGAGGCTCTTCAAATAGAGACTCCATTAGAGGAAATTATGGACAGAATTAAGGCACTTAAGTTCGCTAATTCTTTTATTACAGATGCCGCATTCCAACTGGCTAAATTAGCGGCAAATAATTCAGGTTTTGCCATTTTAGCACGCAGGGCGTTATGGCTTAAGTCCTGGTCTGCTGATGTGTCATCTAAATCTAAACTTTTGAACATTCCTTTCAAAGGTAAGACCCTATTCGGGCCTGAACTGAAGGAGATTATTTCAGACATCACTGGAGGGAAAGGTCATGCCCTCCCTCAGGATAGATCAAATAAGATGAGGGCCAAACAAAATAATTTTCGTTCCTTTCTGAACTTTGAGTGGTCCTGCTTCAGCTTCCTCTGCTACTGTCAGGGATCTTAGCATGTTAACTGCTGTCACTTTAAATCTCAACCCAATTCACCCTATTTAAGGCCCCTCCTCTCTCTACTCCCTGCTTGGTAATTTGTTTCAGTTGTACAAGTGACTCCTGCCGAAGAAACCCAGCCCTATCCTTCTGTCTAAGTCAGATTACCTACCTGAGCTTCTTAAATTCTGCTGAGTTCTGCTGTCCTCAGCTCCTCTGTACCAGCAATCCTTCAACAGCTAACTGCAGCTTTACCGGAACCAAAGTTTCAGCCATAGTTCCCTTCTTTGCACTACTCCGGGTGTGTGTGACGTCACACCCGGCATCTCAGCACTCTTGCAGCGCGTGTACCGCGCTCTCTCTCCATCATGGGTAACAAACACACCAGCAACTGCTGACACGCTGTCCCTGCAATACCTCAAGGATTTGGTCTGTATACTTTACTTACCTCTGCCGGATAACTGCAGTACATTGTTAAGCTTGCTATCTGAAAACCGCTACCTTAAGTGACTGTTTTGCTTTTCCTACCTGTAAAGATACCTTGTCTGCCATACTCATTGCTTATATTACTAAGGATAGTCATCTCATTTATTGACTGTACATCCCAGCATAACCATTTCAACCTGTCTTAAACATCTCAGCTGCTGCCTTTACCTACAGTAATTCATACTACAACAACTTCTGGACATTGTTTCTGTTATCCTGCCTCAACTAACTCATATTGGTGCTTGTGCTTTAGTACAAATACATTGTCTCTATTCACACTCATTTCAACCCTCTGCTTATTTAGTGTGCTATACATATTACACTGGTAGTTGTAATCTCTGCCTTCAACGCTATATTTTGGCAGGTTGTGTATGTGAGTGTGTGTGATTACTGTAAATATTTTATCTGCCTGCTGAGCTTGTGTGATTCTTTTGTTATATATATCATCTACCTAAGAGGAATATCTATCATATTTATCTGTTGATACCTCTCTATCATATTTATCTGTTGATACTTATCTATCATAGTTATCTGGTTGCGTGACAGCTCCGTATTCACTCTGTACCCTACAGTAGTGACCCTCCGTTCGATGAGCATAACTGGATTCAGATCTGTGTGAATCCAAGGTTTGGTGTGAGGCTGAGTGGTCCTACAATAGAGGATACTAGGTACCAGAACTTTTCCATCACTTGTTCTGACATACAACACATATCATTACATATTACCAAGCCTATGTAATGATATGTGTTGTATGTCAGAACAAGTGATGGAAAAGTTCTGGTACCTAGTATCCTCTATTGTAGGACCACTCAGCCTCACACCAAACCTTGGATTTACACAGATCTAACTTATAGGAATCCAGTTATGCTCATCAAACTGAGGGTCACTACTGTAGGGTACAGAGTGAATACAGAGCTGTCACACAACCAGATAACTATGATAGATAAGTATCAACAGATAAATATGATAGAGAGGTATCAACAGATAAATATGATAGATATTCCTCTTAGGTAGATGATATATATAACAAAAGAATCACACAAGCTCAGCAGGCAGATAAAATATTTACAGTAATCACACACACTCACATACACAACCTGCCAAAATATAGCGTTGAAGGCAGAGATTACAACTACCAGTGTAATATGTATAGCACACTAAATAAGCAGAGGGTTGAAATGAGTGTGAATAGAGACAATGTATTTGTACTAAAGCACAAGCCCCAATATGAGTTAGTTGAGGCAGGATAACAGAAACAATGTCCAAAAGTTGTTGTAGTATGAATTACTGTAGGTAAAGGCAGCAGCTGAGATGTTTAAGACAGGTTGAAATGGTTATGCTGGGATGTACAGTCAATAAATGAGATGACTATCCTTAGTAATATAAGCAATGAGTATGGCAGACAAGGTATCTTTACAGGTAGGAAAAGCAAAACAGTCACTTAAGGTAGCGGTTTTCAGATAGCAAGCTTAACAATGTACTGCAGTTATCCGGCAGAGGTAAGTAAAGTATACAGACCAAATCCTTGAGGTATTGCAGGGACAGCGTGTCAGCAGTTGCTGGTGTGTTTGTTACCCATGATGGAGAGAGAGCGCGGTACACACGCTGCGAGAGTGCTGAGATGCCGGGTGTGACGTCACACACACCCGGAGTAGCGCAAAGAAGGGAACTATGACTGAAACTTTGGTTCCGGTAAAGCTGCAGTTAGCTGTTGAAGGATTGCTGGTACAGAGGAGCTGAGGACAGCAGAACTAAGCAGAGTTTAAGAAGCTCAGGTAGGTAATCCGACTTAGACAGAAGGATGGGGCTAGGTTTCTTCGGCGGGAGTCACTTGAACAACTGAAACAAATTACCAAGCAGGGAGTAGAGAGAGGAGGGGCCTTAAATAGGGTGAATTGGGTTGAGATTTAAAGTGACAGCAGTTAACATGCTAAGATCCCTGACAACTACAAAGCAAGAAGGGAATTTTGCCCAATCCAAGTCAGTCTGGAGACCTAACCAGGCTTGGAACAAGGGTAAACAGGCCAAGAAGCCTGCAGCTGCCTCTAAGACAGCATGAAGGGGTAGCCCCCGATCCTGGACCGGATCTAGTAGGGGGCAGACTATCTCTCTTCGCTCAGGCTTGGGCGAGAGATGTTCAGGATCCCTGGGCTTTAGAAATTGTGTCCCAGGGATATCTTCTGGAATTCAAGGGCTCCCTTCCAAGGGGGAGATTTCACATTTCTCGATTGTCTGTAAACCAGACAAAGAGAGAGGCGTTCTTATGCTGTGTAGAAGACCTACATACCATGGGGTTGATTCGCCCAGTCCCAAAGGAGGAATAGGGGCTAGGGTTTTATTCAAACCTGTTTGTGGTTCCCAAGAAAGAGGGAACTTTCAGACCAATCTTGGATCTCAAAATTCTAAACAAGTTCCTCAAAGTTCCATCATTCAAGATGGAGACTATTTGGACTATTCTACCTCTGATCCAGGAGGGTCAATATATGACTACCGTGGACTTAAAGGATGCGTATCTATACATCCCTATTCACAGAGATCATCATCAATTCCTCAGATTCGCCTTTCTAAACAGGCATTACCAGTTTGTGGCTCCCAGAATTTTCACAAAAGTGCTAGGGTCCCTTCTGGCGGTTCTACGACCACGGGGCATAGCAGTGGCGCCTTATCTAGACGACATCTTAATTCAGGCGTTGACTTTCCAGCTAGACAAGTCTCACACAGACATCGTGTTGGCTTTTCTGACATCTCACGGGTGGAAGGTGAACATAAAAAAGAGTTCTCTCTTCCCTCTTACAAGAGTTTCCTTCCTAGGGACTCTGATAGACTCGGTAGAAATGAAAATATTTATGACGGAGGTCAGAAAGTTAAAACTCTTATCCACTTGCCGAGCTCTTCATTCCATTCCTCGGCCATCAGTGGCTCAGTGTATGGAGGTATTCGGACTCATGGTAGCGGCAATGGACATAGTTCCTTTTGCCCGTCTACACCTCAGACCACTGCAACTATGCATGCTCAAACAGTGGAATGGGGATTATGCAGATTTATCTCCTCAACTGCATCTGGACCAGGAGACCAGAGATTCTTTTCTCTGGTGGTTGTCTCAGGGAATGTGCTTCCGCAGGCCAGAGTGGCTCATTGTAACGACAGATGCCAGCCTGTTAGGCTGGGGTGCAGTCTGGAACTCCCTGAAAGCACAGGGCTTATGGTCTCGGAAGGAAGCTCTCCTCCCAATAAATATTTTAGAACTGAGAGCGATTTTCAATGCGCTTCAGGCGTGGCCTCAGCTTGCTGCGGCCAAATTCATCAGGTTTCAGTCGGACAATATCACAACTGTAGCTTATATCAATCATCAGGGAGGAACAAGGAGTTCTCTAGCGATGATGGAGGTAACTAAAATAATTTGGTGGGCAGAGGATCACTCTTGCCATCAATCCACATCCCAGGAGTAGAGAACTGGGAGGCAGATTTTCTAAGTTGTCAGACTCTTCATCCGGGGGAGTGGGAACTCCATCCGGAGGTATTCGCCCAGCTGATTCAGCTATGGGGCACACCAGAATTGGATCTGATGGCGTCTCGTCAGAATGCCAAACTTCCTCGTTACGGGTCCATGTCCCGGGATCCCAAGGCGGTACTGATAGATGCTCTAGCAGTGCCTTGGTCCTTCAATCTGGCTTATGTATTTCCACCGTTTCCTCTCCTTCCACGTCTGGTTGCCAGAATCAAGCAGGAGAGAGCTTCGGTAATTCTGATAGCTCCTGCGTGGCCACGCAGGACTTGGTATGCAGACCTAGTGGACAATATCATTTCTGATATTACTGGAGGAAAAGGCCACGCCCTTCCCCAGGATAGGTCCAACAAGTTAAGGACCAAACAGACTAATTTTCGTTCCTTTCGAAACTTCAAGAGTGGCGCAGCTTCATCTTCCTCTTCTACAAAACAAGAGGGAAATTTTGCCCAGTCCAAGCCAGTCTGGAGACCTAACCAGGCTTGGAACAAGGGGAAACAGGCCAAAAAGCCTGCTGCTGCCTCTAAGACAGCATGAAGGAGTAGCCCCCGATCCGGGACCGGATCTAGTGGGGGGCAGACTTTCTCTCTTCGCCCAGGCTTGGGCAAGAGACGTCCAGGATCCCTGGGCTCTGGAGATTGTTTCCCAGGGATATCTTCTGGATTTTAAAGCTTCATCTCCAAAGGGGAGATTTCATCTCTCACAATTATCTGCAAACCAGATAAAGAGAGAGGCATTCTTACATTGCGTTCAAGACCTACTAGTTATGGGAGTGATCCACCCAGTTCCAAAGGAGGAACAGGGGCAGGGCTTCTATTCAAATCTGTTTATAGTTCCCAAGAAAGAGGGAACTTTCAGACCAATCTTGGATCTCAAGATCCTAAACAAATTTCTCAGGGCCCCATCCTTCAAGATGGAGACTATTCGAACCATCCTACCTATGATCCAGGAGGGTCAATATATGACTACCGTGGATTTAAAGGATGCTTATCTACATATTCCGATACACAGGGATCATCATCAGTTTCTCAGGTTCGCCTTCCTAGACAGGCATTACCAGTTTGTGGCTCTTCCCTTCGAGTTAGCCACGGCACCAAGAATCTTTACGAAGGTTCTAGGGTCCCTTCTGGCAGTTCTAAGACCGCGGGGTATAGCAGTAGCCCCTTACCTAGACGACATCCTGATACAGGCGTCAACTTTTCAAATCGCCAGGTCCCATACGGACATTGTTCTGGCATTCCTAAGGTCTCACGGGTGGAAAATGAATGAAGGAAAGAGTTCTCTCTCACCTCTCACAAGAGTTTCCTTCCTAGGAACTCTGATAGATTCAGTAGAAATGAAGATTTATCTGACAGAGGTCAGGTTGTCATAACTTCTAACTTCCTGCCGTGCTCTTTATTCCATTTCTCGTCCGTCAGTGGCTCAGTGTATGGAGGTAATCGGATTAATGGTAGCGGCAATGGACATAGTTCCGTTTGCCTGCCTACATCTCAGACCACTGCAACTTTGCATGCTCAACCAGTGGAATGGGGATTACACAGATTTGTCCCCTCTACTAAATCTGGATCAAGAGACCAGGGATTCTCTTCACTGGTGGCTATCTCGGGTCCATCTGTCCAAGGGAATGAGTTTCCGCAGGCCAGAGTGGACTATAGTAACGACAGATGCCAGCCTTCTGGGCTGGGGTGCAGTCTGGAACTCCCTGAAGGCTCAGGGTTCGTGGACTCAGGAGGAGGCCCTCCTTCCGATAAACATTCTGGAACTAAGAGCGATATTCAATGCTCTTCAGGCTTGGCCTCAGCTAGCTGCGGTCAGGTTCATCAGATTTCAGTCGGACAACATCACGACTGTAGCCTATATCAACCATCAGGGGGGAACAAGGAGCCCCCTGGCGATGTTGGAGGTTTCAAAGATAATTCTATGGGCAGAGGTTCACTCTTGCCATCTCTCAGCTATCCATATCCCAGGAGTAGAGAACTGGGAGGCGGATTTTCTATGTCGGCAGACTTTTCATCCGGGGGAGTGGGAGCTCCATCCGGAGGTATTTGCCCAGTTGATCTTTAACTTAAATTATGCTCAAACTATCGTGCTTACTTTCAACTTGAAATACTAGTGCTACTGCCAACGCACACAAACACATGTGATAAACCCCTTCTCGCTTGCGTGTAATTGTTAGCGATCCACTCGTAATCTGGCCCCATATGTACGCTTGTCTGTGTGTGTGTGTGTATATATAAAAATAAACACAGGATAGCGCACTCCTGCTCGCCAAAGTCCCAAGACCAGGGTGCATAAATCTTCAAATAGAACATTATAAATATGCACTCACTGGATTTAAAACACAACACTCTCTTTATTATGTAGTGACGTTTCGGGGCATTCACCCCTTCCTCAGACCTGGTCTGAGGAAGGGGTGAATGCCCTGAAACATCACTACATAATAAAGAGTGTTGTTTTTTAAATCCAGTGAGTGCATATTTATAGTGTTTTCTATATATATGTAAAATTACTTACACACTGTATGTACCCTCATTATTCTCCCTCACACAGCAGATCCAAATACCTTGTTTTCTTTCCTAAGATATGGTGAGTCCACGGCGTCCTCAATTACTGTTGGGAATATCACTCCTGGCCAGCAGGAGGAGGCAAAGAGCACCACAGGAAAAGCTGTTAAGTATCCCTCCCCTTCCCACAATCCCCAGTCATTCTCTTTGCCTTCAGTGCAAGGAGGAGGTGAAGTTTGGTGTCTGTAAAAGATTTTTCTTCAATCAAGATTTTTTTTATTTTGAAAGCCAGAGTAGGTTTGCTCTGATCTTTCCTGTCAAGTCTGGGTCTAGCTGTACTCCACGTTAGTATCTTCAGTAAGAACTTGTGGGGTGGGCCTCACTGCGTTTTCCTAATAAGGTGCTGCCCTTGCATAGAAATCCAGAGTAGGTTTACTCTGTCCTTTCTTGTTTTCACAGGTCTCTGTGAGGAGTGGCTTCCTCTCATACCGGGAGAGCTGTCCTCCTACCGGACAGCCAGAGGTGCAGGTAAGTGCCATTTTTGTTTATTTGTGAGAGAAACAGAACACTGTCACTAAAGTAGCAGCTGCACGTTATTTGGGACTAGACTCCTACTTTATCTAACTGTAATTATTTGGCAGGGAGCAGGCACTGGGGCTTAGAGAGTGTGTTTGTTTATCACTAGTGGCTCAGTATTTTTTCTTGGGGACCCGGTAGTATAACGGATGGGTCCGGTACATGTCTCAGTTTAGGATCTAACACCTAAGACAGGTCATGGAACGGTGTTCCACTTAAGTATTTCTCTTGTAAGATGTATCGAGTCCACAGATTCATCCTTACTTGTGGGATATTCTCCTTCCCTACAGGAAGTGGCAGAGAGAGCACCCACAGCAGAGCTGTCTATATAGCTCCCCCCTTAGCTCCACCCCCCAGTCATTCTCTCTGCCTGCTTAACTGCTAGGAAGGGCAAAGAGCTATGTGGTGACTAGAATGTAATTTCTTTCATGTAATTAGCAAGAGTCCATGAGCTAGTGACGTATGGGATATACATTCCTACCAGGAGGGGCAAAGTTTCCCAAACCTCAAAATGCCTATAAATACACCCCTCACCACACCCACAAATCAGTTTTACAAACTTTGCCTCCCGTGGAGGTGGTGAAGTAAGTTTGTGCTAGATTCTACGTTGATATGCGCTTCGCAGCAGGCTGGAGCCCGGTTTTCCTCTCAGTGTGCAGTGAATGTCAGAGAGATGTGAAGAGAGTATTGCCTATTTGAATTCAATTGTCCCTTCTACGGGATCTATTTCATAGGTTCTCTGTTATCGGTCGTAGAGATTCATCTCTTACCTCCCTTTTCAGATCGACGATATACTCTTATATACCATTATCTCTACTGATTCTCGTTTCAGTACTGGTTTGGCTTTCTACTACATGTAGATGAGTGTCCTGGGGTAAGTAAGCCTTATTTTTTGTGACACTCTAAGCTATGGTTGGGCAGTTTTATATAAAGTTCTAAATATATGTGTTTAAACATTTATTTGCCTTGATTCAGGATGATCAATATATCTTATTTCAGACAGTCAGTTTCATTATTTGGGATAATGCATATTAATAAAAACATTTTTTTCTTACCTTAAAAATGGGCTTTTTTCCCTGTGGGCTGTTAGGCTCGCGGGGGCTGAAAATGCTTCATTTTATTGCGCCATTCTTGGCGCGGACTTTTTTGGCGCAAAAAATTTCTTTGTCATTTCCGGCGTCATACTTGTCGCCGGAAGTTGTTCGTGTTTGCGTCATTTTTTTTGACGTTTTGCGCCAAAAATGTCGGCGTCACCGGATGTGGCGTCATTCTTGGCGCCCAAAGCATTTGGGCGCCAATAATGTGGGCGGATTTCTCCAACATAGGTGTGTCCGGTCCACGGCGTCATCCTTACTTGTGGGATATTCTCTTCCCCAACAGGAAATGGCAAAGAGCCCAGCAAAGCTGGTCACATGATCCCTCCTAGGCTCCGCCTACCCCAGTCATTCTCTTTGCCGTTGTACAGGCAACATCTCCACGGAGATGGCTTAGAGTTTTTTAGTGTTTAACTGTAGTTTTTCATTATTCAATCAAGAGTTTGTTATTTTCAAATAGTGCTGGTACGTACTATTTACTCAGAAACAGAAAAGAGATGAAGAATTCTGTTTGTATGAGGAAAATGATTTTAGCAACCGTAACTAAAATCCATGGCTGTTCCACACAGGACTGTTGAGAGCAATTAACTTCAGTTGGGGGAACAGTTTGCAGTCCCTTGCTGCTTGAGGTATGACACATTCTAACAAGACGATGTAATGCTGGAAGCTGTCATTTTCCCTATGGGATCCGGTAAGCCATGTTTATTACGATTGTAAATAAGGGCTTCATAAGGGCTTATTTAAACTGTAGACTTTTTCTGGGCTAAATCGATTGATTATTAACACATATTTAGCTTTGAGGAATCATTTTATCTGGGTATTTTGATATAATAATATCGGCAGGCACTGTTTTAGACACCTTATTCTTTAGGGGCTTTCCCAAAGCATAGGCAGAGTCTCATTTTCGCGCCGGTGTTGCGCACTTGTTTTGGAGAGGCATGGCATGCAGTCGCATGTGAGAGGAGCTCTGATACTTATAAAAGACTTCTGAAGGCGTCATTTGGTATCGTATTCCCCTTTGGGTTTGGTTGGGTCTCAGCAAAGCAGATACCAGGGACTGTAAAGGGGTTTAAAGCTTAAAACGGCTCCGGTTCCGTTATTTTAAGGGTTAAAGCTTCCAAAATTGGTGTGCAATATTTTCAAGGCTTTAAGACGCTGTGGTGAAAATTTGGTGAATTTTGAACAATTCCTTCATGTTTTTTCGCAATTGCAGTAATAAAGTGTGTTCAGTTTAAAATTTAAAGTGACAGTAACGGTTTTATTTTAAAACGTTTTTTGTACTTTCTGATCAAGGTTATGCCTGTTTAACATGTCTGAACTACCAGATAGACTGTGTTCTGAATGTGGGGAAGCCAGAATTCCTATTCATTTAAATAAATGTGATTTATGTGATAATGACAATGATGCCCAAGATGATTCCTCAAGTGAGGGGAGTAAGCATGGTACTGCATCATTCCCTCCTTCGTCTACACGAGTCTTGCCCACTCAGGAGGCCCCTAGTACATCTAGCGCGCCAATACTCCTTACTATGCAACAATTAACGGCTGTAATGGATAATTCTGTCAAAAACATTTTAGCCAAAATGAACCCTTGTCAGCGTAAGCGTGGCTGCTCTGTTTTAGTTACTGAAGAGCATGACGACGCTGATATTAATATCTCTGAAGGGCCCCTAACCCAATCTGAGGGGGCCAGGGAGGTTTTGTCTGAGGGAGAAATTACTGATTTAGGGAACATTTCTCAGCAGGCTGAATCTGATGTGATTACATTTAAATTTAAATTGGAACATCTCCGCATTTTGCTTAAGGAGGTATTATCCACTCTGGATGATTGTGAAAATTTAGTCATCCCAGAGAAACTATGTAAAATGGACAAGTTCCTAGAGGTGCCGGGGCTCCCAGAAGCTTTTCCTATACCCAAGCGGGTGGCGGACATTGTTAATAAAGAATGGGAAAGGCCCGGTATTCCTTTCGTCCCTCCCCCCATATTTAAAAAATTGTTTCCTATGGTCGACCCCAGAAAGGACTTATGGCAGTCAGTCCCCAAGGTCGAGGGAGCGGTTTCTACTTTAAACAAACGCACCACTATTCCCATAGAGGATAGTTGTGCTTTCAAAGATCCTATGGATAAAAAATTAGAAGGTTTGCTTAAAAAGATGTTTGTTCAGCAGGGTTACCTTCTACAACCCATTTCATGCATTGTCCCTGTCACTACTGCCGCATATTTCTGGTTTGATGAACTGCTTAAGGTGCTCGATAGTGACTCTCCTCCTTATGAGGAGATTATGGACAGAATCAATGCTCTCACATTGGCTAATTCTTTCACTCTAGACGCCTCTTTGCAATTGGCTAAGTTAGCGGCTAAGAACTCTGGGTTTGCTATTGTGGCGCGCAGAGCGCTTTGGTTGAAATCTTGGTCGGCTGATGCGTCTTCCAAGAACAAGCTACTAAACATTCCTTTCAAGGGGAAAACGTTGTTTGGTCCTGACTTGAAAGAGATTATCTCTGATATCACTGGGGGTAAGGGCCACGCCCTTCCTCAGGATCGGCCTTTCAAGGCAAAAAATAGACCTAATTTTCGTCCCTTTCGTAAAAACGGACCAGCCCAAGGTGCTACGTCCTCTAAGCAAGAGGGTAATACTGCTCAGGCCAAGCCAGCTTGGAGACCAATGCAAGGCTGGAACAAGGGAAAGCAGGCCAAGAAACCTGCCACTGCTACCAAGACAGCATGAAATATTGGCCCCCGATCCGGGACCGGATCTGGTGGGGGGCAGACTCTCTCTCTTCGCTCAGGCTTGGGCAAGAGATGTTCTGGATCCTTGGGCGCTAGAAATAGTCTCCCAGGGTTATCTTCTGGAATTCAAGGGACTTCCCCCAAGGGGGAGGTTCCACAGGTCGCAGTTGTCTTCAGACCACATAAAAAGACAGGCGTTCTTACATTGTGTAGAAGACCTGTTAAAAATGGGAGTGATTCATCCTGTTCCATTAAGAGAACAAGGGATGGGGTTCTACTCCAATCTGTTCATAGTTCCCAAAAAAGAGGGAACGTTCAGACCAATCCTAGATCTAAAGATCTTAAACAAATTTCTCAAGGTCCCATCGTCAAGATGGAAACCATTCGAACTATCCTTCCTTCCATCCAGGAAGGTCAATTCATGACCACGGTGGATTTAAAGGATGCGTATCTACATATTCCTATCCACAAGGAACATCATCGGTTCCTAAGGTTTGCATTTCTGGACAAACATTACCAGTTCGTGGCGCTTCCTTTCGGATTAGCCACTGCTCCAAGGATTTTCACAAAGGTACTAGGGTCCCTTCTAGCGGTGCTAAGACCAAGGGGCATTGCAGTAGTACCTTACCTGGACGACATTTTGATTCAAGCGTCGTCCCTTCCTCAAGCAAAGGCTCACACGGACATTGTCCTGGCCTTTCTCAGATCTCACGGCTGGAAAGTGAACGTGGAAAAGAGTTCTCTATCCCCGTCAACAAGGGTTCCCTTCTTGGGAACAATTATAGACTCCTTACAAATGAGGATCTTTCTAACAGAAGCCAGAAAAACAAAGCTTCTGGACTCTTGTCGGATACTTCATTCCGTTCCTCTTCCTTCCATAGCTCAGTGCATGGAAGTGATCGGGTTGATGGTGGCGGCGATGGACATAGTTCCTTTTGCGCGCATTCATCTAAGACCATTACAACTGTGCATGCTCAGTCAGTGGAATGGGGACTATACAGACTTGTCTCCGAAGATACAAGTAAATCAGAGGACCAGAGACTCACTCCGTTGGTGGCTGTCCCTGGACAATCTGTCTCAAGGGATGATGTTCCACAGACCAGAGTGGGTCATTGTCACGACCGACGCCAGTCTGATAGGCTGGGGCGCGGTCTGGGGATCCCTGAAAGCTCAGGGTCTTTGGTCTCGGGAAGAATCTCTTCTACCGATAAATATTCTGGAACTGAGAGCGATATTCAATGCTCTCCAGGCCTGGCCCCAGCTTGCGAGGACCAGGTTCATACGGTTTCAATCAGACAACATGACGACTGTTGCGTACATCAACCATCAGGGGGGAACAAGGAGTTCCCTAGCGATGGAAGAAGTAACCAAAATTATTCTTTGGGCGGAGTCTCACTCCTGCCACCTGTCTGCTATCCACATCCCAGGAGTGGAAAATTGGGAAGCGGATTTTCTGAGTCGTCAGACATTGCATCCGGGGGAGTGGGAACTCCATCCGGAAATCTTTGCCCAAGTCACTCACCTGTGGGGCATTCCAGACATGGATCTGATGGCCTCTCGTCAGAACTTCAAAGTTCCTTGCTACGGGGCCAGATCCAGGGATCCCAAGGCGGCTCTAGTGGATGCACTAGTAGCACCTTGGACCTTCAATCTAGCTTATGTGTTCCCGCCATTTCCTCTCATTCCCAGGCTGATAGCCAGGATCAAGCAGGAGAGGGCGTCGGTGATCTTGATAGCTCCTGCGTGGCCACGCAGGACTTGGTATGCAGATCTGGTGAATATGTCATCGGCTCCACCTTGGAAGCTACCTTTGAGACGAGACCTTCTTGTTCAGGGTCCGTTCGAACATCCGAATCTGGTTTCACTCCAGCTGACTGCTTGGAGATTGAACGCTTGATTTTATCGAAGCGAGGATTCTCAGATTCTGTGATCGATACTCTTGTTCAGGCCAGAAAGCCTGTGACTAGAAAGATTTACCACAAAATTTGGAAAAAATATATCTGTTGGTGTGAATCTAAAGGATTCCCTTGGGACAAGGTTAAGATTCCTAGGATTCTATCCTTCCTTCAAGAAGGATTGGAAAAAGGATTATCTGCAAGTTCCCTGAAGGGACAGATTTCTGCCTTGTCGGTATTACTTCACAAAAAGCTGGCAGCTGTGCCAGATGTTCAAGCCTTTGTTCAGGCTCTGGTTAGAATCAAGCCTGTTTACAAACCTTTGACTCCTCCTTGGAGTCTCAATTTAGTTCTTTCAGTTCTTCAGGGGGTTCCGTTTGAACCCTTACATTCCGTTGATATTAAGTTATTATCTTGGAAAGTTTTGTTTTTAGTTGCGATTTCTTCTGCTAGAAGAGTCTCAGAATTATCTGCTCTGCAGTGTTCTCCTCCTTATCTGGTGTTCCATGCAGATAAGGTGGTTTTACGTACTAAACCTGGTTTTCTTCCAAAAGTTGTTTCTAACAAAAACATTAACCAGGAGATTATCGTACCTTCTCTGTGTCCAAAACCAGTTTCAAAGAAGGAACGTTTGTTGCACAATTTGGATGTTGTTCGCGCTCTAAAATTCTATTTAGATGCTACAAAGGATTTTAGACAAACATCTTCCTTGTTTGTTGTTTATTCAGGTAAAAGGAGAGGTCAAAAAGCAACTTCTACCTCTCTCTCTTTTTGGATTAAAAGCATCATCAGATTGGCTTACGAGACTGCCGGACGGCAGCCTCCCGAAAGAATCACAGCTCATTCCACTAGGGCTGTGGCTTCCACATGGGCCTTCAAGAACGAGGCTTCTGTTGATCAGATATGTAGGGCAGCGACTTGGTCTTCACTGCACACTTTTACCAAATTTTACAAGTTTGATACTTTTGCTTCTTCTGAGGCTATTTTTGGGAGAAAGGTTTTGCAAGCCGTGGTGCCTTCCATTTAGGTGACCTGATTTGCTCCCTCCCTTCATCCGTGTCCTAAAGCTTTGGTATTGGTTCCCACAAGTAAGGATGACGCCGTGGACCGGACACACCTATGTTGGAGAAAACAGAATTTATGTTTACCTGATAAATTTCTTTCTCCAACGGTGTGTCCGGTCCACGGCCCGCCCTGGTTTTTTTAATCAGGTCTGATATTTTATTTTCTTTAACTACAGTCACCACGGTACCATATGGTTTCTCCTATGCAAATATTCCTCCTTAACGTCGGTCGAATGACTGGGGTAGGCGGAGCCTAGGAGGGATCATGTGACCAGCTTTGCTGGGCTCTTTGCCATTTCCTGTTGGGGAAGAGAATATCCCACAAGTAAGGATGACGCCGTGGACCGGACACACCGTTGGAGAAAGAAATTTATCAGGTAAACATAAATTCTGTTTTTTTGGCGCTAAAAAATGTGGGCGTCATTATTGTCTCCACCTTTTTTCTCACATTATTTAAGTCTCATTTTTCATTTGCTTCTGGTTGCTAGAGGCTTGTTCATTGGCATTTTTTCCCATTCCTGAAACTGCCTTTTAAGGAATTTGATAGATTTTGCTTTATATGTTGTTTTTTCTCTTACATATTGCAAGATGTCTCAGATTGACCCTGGATCAGAAGCTACTTCTGGAAAAACGCTGCCTGATGCTGGTTCTACCAAAGCTAAGTGTATCTGCTGTAAACTTGTGGTAATTGTCCCTCCGGCTGTAGTTTGTGATGAATGTCATGATAAGCTTGCTAATGCAGATAGTATTTCCATCAACATCTAATACTCAGGATGTTCCTGTTAATATAAGAGATTTTGTTTCTAAATCTATTAGGAAGGCTATGTCTGTTATTCCTCCTTCCAGTAAACGTAAAAGGTCTTTTAAGATTTCACATTTTTCAGATGAATTTTTAAATGAACATCATCATTCTGATTTGTCTGTTTCTGACGATGATTTTTCTGGTTCAGAGGATTCTGTCTCAGATATTGACACTGATAAATCTTCATATTTATTTAAAATGGAATTTATTCGTTCTTTACTTAAAGAAGTTTTAATCGCATTAGAGATGGAGGAATCTAGTCCTCTTGATACTAAATCTACTAAGCGTTTAAATTCGGTTTTTAAACATCCTACAGTTATTCCGGAAGTTTTTCCTGTCCCTGATGCTATTTCTGAAGTAATTTCTAGGGAATGGAATAATCTGGGTAATTCATTTACTCTTTCTAAAAGGTTTAAGAAATTGTATCCTGTGCCATCTGACAGATTAGAGTTTTGGGACAAAATCCCTAAAGTTGATGGGGCTATCTCTACTCTCGCTAAACGTACTACTATTCCTACAGCAGATAGTACTTCCTTTAAGGATCCTTTAGATAGGAAAATTGATTCCTTTCTAAGGAAAGCTTATTTATGTTCAGGTAATCTTCTTAGGCCTGCTATTTCTTTGGCTGATGTTGCGGCAGCTTCCACTTTTTGGTTGGAGGCTTTGGCACAACAAGTGTCAGATCATAATACTCATAGCATTGTTAAACTTCTTCAACATGCTAATAATTTTATTTGTGATGCCATCTTTGATATCATTAGAGTTGATGTCAGGTATATGTCTTTAGCTATTTTAGCTAGAAGAGCTTTATGTCTTAAAACTTGGAATGCAGATATGTCTTCTAAGTCAACTTTGCTTTCCCTTTCTTTCCAAGGTAATAAATTGTTTGCTTCCCAGTTGGATTCTATTATTTCAACTGTTACTGGGGGGGAAAGGAACTTTTTTACCTCAGGATAAAAAATCTAAAGGTAAATATAGGGCTGCTAATCGTTTTCGTTCCTTTCGTCAGAATAAGGAACAGAAGCCTGATCCTTCCCCTAAAGGAACAGTTTCTGTTTGGAAACCATCTCCAGTCTGGAATAAATCCAAGCCTTTTAGAAAGCAAAAGCCAGCTCCCAAGTCCACATGAAGGTGCGGCCCTCATTCCAGCACAGCTGGTAGGGGGCAGATTACGATTTTTCAAAGAAATTTGGATCAATTCGATTCACAGTCTTTGGATTCAGAACATTGTTTCACAAGGGTACAGAATAGGTTTCAAGGTAAGGCCTCCTGCAAGAAGATTTTTTCTTTCTCGCATTCCAATAAACCCAGTGAAGGCTCAAGCATTTCTGAAATGTGTTTCAGATCTAGAGTTGGCTGGAGTAATTGTGCCAGTTCCAGTTCTGGAACAGGGTCTGGGGTTTTACTCCAATCTATTCATTGTACCAAAGAAGGAGAATTCCTTCAGACCAGTTCTGGATTTAAAAATATTGAATCGTTATGTAAGGATACCAACATTCAAAATGGTAACTATAAGGACTATTCTGCCTTTTGTTCAGCAAGGGCATTATATGTCCACAATAGATTTACAGGATGCATATCTGCATATTCCGATTCATCCAGATCACTATCGGTTTCTGAGATTCTCTTTTCTAGACAAGCATTACCAGATTGTGGCTCTGCCGTTCGGCCTAGCAACAGCTCCAAGGATTTTTTCAAAGGTTCTCGGTGCCCTGCTATCTGTAATCAGAGAACAGGGTATTGTGGTATTTCCTTATTTGGACGATATCTTGGTACTTGCTCTGTCTTCACATTTAGCAGAATTTCATACGAATCGACTTGTGTCATTTCTTCAAGAACATGGTTGGAGGATCAATTTACCAAAGAGTTCATTGATTCCTCGGACAAGGGTAACCTTTTTAGGTTTCCAAATAGATTCAGTGTCCATGACTTTGTCTCTGACGGACAAGAGACGTCTGAAATTGGTTTCAGCTTGTCGAAACCTTCAGTCTCAATCATTCCCTTCGGTAGCCTTATGCATGGAAATTCTAGGTCTTATGACTGCTGCATCAGATGCGATCCCCTTTGCTCGTTTTCACATGCGACCTCTTCAGCTTTGTATGCTGAACCAGTGGTGCAGGGATTATACAAAGATATCACAGTTAATATCTTTAAATCCGATTGTACGACACTCTCTGACGTGGTGGACAGATCACCATCGTTTAGTTCAAGGGGCTTCTTTTGTTCTCCCAACCTGGACTGTGATCTCAACAGATGCGAGTCTGACAGGTTGGGGAGCTGTATGGGGGTCTCTGTATGGGTTTGGGAATCTCAGGAGGCGAGATTACCCATCAACATTTTGGAACTCCGTGCGATTTTCAGAGCTCTTCAGTCGTGGCCTTCTGAAGAGAGAATCGTTAATTTGTTTTCAGACGGAAAATGTCACAACCGTGGCATATGTCAATCATCAAGGGGGGACTCACAGTCCTCTGGCTATGAAATAAGTATCTCAGATACTTGCTTGGGCGGAATCCAGCTCCAGTCTAATTTCTGCGGTTCACATCCCAGGTGTAGACAATTGGGAAGCGGATTATTTCAGTCGCCAAACGTTACATCCGGGCGAATGGTCTCTTCACCCAGAGGTGTTTCTTCAGATTGTTCAAATCTGGGGTCTTCCAGAAATAGATCTGATGGCCTCTCATCTAAACAAGAAACTTCCCAGGTATCTGTCCAGATCCAGGGATCCTCAGGCGGAGGCAGTGGATGCATTGTCACTTCCTTGGAAGTATCATCCTGCCTATATCTTTCCGCCTCTGGTTCTTCTTCCAAGAGTGATCTCCAAGATTCTAAAAGAGCGTTCGTTTGTTCTGCTGGTGGCTCCAGCATGGCCTCACAGGTTTTGGTATGCGGATCTTGTTCGGATGGCTACTTGCCAACCTTGGACTCTTCCGTTAAGACCAGACCTTCTATCTCAAGGTCCTTTTTTCCATCAGGATCTCAAATCATTAAATTTGAAGGTATGGAGATTGAACGCTTGATTCTCAGTCATAGAGGTTTCTCTGACTCCGTAATTAATACTATGTTACAGGCTCGTAAATCTGTGTCTAGGAAGATATATTATCGAGTCTGGAAGACTTACATTTCTTGGTGCTCTTCTTATCAATTTTCCTGGCATTCTTTTAGAATTCCTAGAATTTTACAATTTCTTCAGGATGGTCTGGATAAAGGTTTGTCTGCAAGTTCTTTGAAAGGACAAATTTCTGCTCTTTCTGTGTTGTTTCACAGAATGATTGCTAATCTTCCTGATATTCATTGTTTTGTACAGGCTTTGGTTCGTATAAAAAGTGTCATTAAGTCAATCTCTCCTCCTTGGAGTTTGAATTTGGTTCTGGGGGCTTTACAAGCTCCTCCGTTTGAACCTATGCATTCTCTGGACATTAAATTACTTTCTTGGAAAGTTATGTTCCTTTTGGCCATCTCTTCTTCTAGAAGAGTTTCAGAATTATCTGCTCTTTCTTGTGAATCTCCTTTTCTGATTTTTCATCAGGATAAGGCGGTGTTGCGGACTTCATTTAAATTTTTACAACATTACTAGAGAAATTGTGGTTCCTTCATTGTGTCCTAATCCTAAAAATTCGAAGGAAAGATCGTTGCATTCTTTGGATGTAGTTAGAGCTTTGAAATATTATGTTGAAGCTACTAAAGATTTCCGAAAGACTTCTAGTCTATTTATCTTTTCTGGTTCCAGGAAAGGTCAGAAGGCCTCTGCAATTTCTTTGGCATCTTGGTTAAAATCTTTGATTCATCATGCTTATGTCGAGTCGGGTAAAACTCCGCCTCAAAGGATTACAGCTCATTCTACTAGGTCAGTTTCTACTTCCTGGGCGTTTAGGAATGAAGCTTCGGTTGATCAGATTTGCAAAGCAGCAACTTGGTCTTCTTTGCATACTTTTACTAAATTCTACCATTTTGATGTGTTTTCTTCTTCTGAAGCAGTTTTTGGTAGAAAAGTACTTCAGGCAGCTGTTTCAGTTTGATTCTTCTGCTTATAATTTCAGTTTTTTTCATTATAAGATTAAAACTTTATTTTGGGGTGTGGATTATTTTTTCAGCGGAATTGGCTGTCTTTATTTTATCCCTCCCTCTCTAGTGACTCTTGCGTGGAAGTTCCACATCTTGGGTATTTATTATCCCATACGTCACTAGCTCATGGACTCTTGCTAATTACATGAAAGAAAACATAATTAATGTAAGAACTTACCTGATAAATTAATTTCTTTCATATTAGCAAGAGTCCATGAGGCCCACCGTTTTTGTGGTGGTTATGATTTTTTTGTATAAAGCACAATTATTCCAATTCCTTATTTTTTATGCTTTCGCACTTTTTTCTTATCACCCCACTTCTTGGCTATTCGTTAAACTGATTTGTGGGTGTGGTGAGGGGTGTATTTATAGGCATTTTGAGGTTTGGGAAACTTTGCCCCTCCTGGTAGGAATGTATATCCCATACGTCACTAGCTCATGGACTCTTGCTAATATGAAAGAAATGAATTTATCAGGTAAGTTCTTACATAAATTATGTTTTTTTACTTCTCAAGCAAGAGTTTATTATTTTAAATGGTATCGGTGTGTACTATTTACTCTCTGGCAGAAAAGGGATGAAGATTTCTGCAAGAGGGATGATGATCTTAGCACTTTGTAACTAAGATCCACTGCTGTTCTCACAAGGACTGAAGAGTACTGGAAAACTTCAGTTGGGAGAACGGTTTGCAGACTAAGCTGCATATGAGGTATGTTCAGTCTATATTTTTCTAGACAGACTGTGTTAAATCTAGTAAAGGCTGGCAATATCCCCATGAGGGAAGGGTAAGCTGTATTCAGACACTTTAATAGGAATTTCAGCTTGCTTGAAGGGCTCATTAGTTACTGGTGACACTGTTAGGAAAAAAACGTTTTGCTTTTTGTTGCATTTATAACGTTTTTTGAAGGGACTAAAGGGGTCATTGTGGCTTGGTTTTGAGTTTTGTAACTCACATGTTTAATTAAGAGACACTCTGGTGTTTCTCTGGTAGGCCTCAAAACGTCGAGTGAGGTGGGAGGGGCCTATTTTCGCGCCGCAGTTGCCTTTTCCCTGAGACATATTACTGCTTCTCCTGTTGTTTCTGCTGTGTTTGAGGGTTGTTAAAGAAGTTTTTTTCCCCCACAAATCGTTCTGAAGGGCAGGTAGGAGCCACAGCAGAGCTGTGGCATGGTGCTGAAAGTCTTTTTTTACTGGGGTTAATATTTTTTCAATCCGTTTTTGCCATTTAAGGGTTAATTGTTTATTTGCATAGCTGTGCAAAGTTACTAAGCCTTTATAATGCTACTGTAAAAATTTCGTTAAGTTTACTGCTTTTTTACACTGTTTTGCAGAACTTGTGCAGCTTTTTTCTCTTAAAGGCACAGTACCGTTTTATTTCTAAGTGTTTTTTACTTTGATTACAGTGTTTTCCAAGCTTGCTTGTTACATTACTAGCCTGTTTAACATGTCTGACACCAAGGAAAATCCTTGTTTAATATGTTTGGAAGCCATTGTGGAACCCCCTCTTAGTATGAGTCCCAATTGTACTGATATGTCTATAAACTATAAAGAACATATATTAGCACTTAAAAATAGAGCAATAGATGATTCTCAGTCAGAAGTAAATGAGGGTTCGCCATCTAGCTCTCCCCAAGTGTCACAACCAGTAACGCCTGCACAAGTGACGCCAAGTACCTCTAGTGCGTCAAATTCTTTTACTTTACAAGACATGGCCACAGTTATGAATACAACCCTCACAGGGGTTTTATCTAAACTTCCTGGTTTACAAGGAAAGCGGGACAGCTCTGGGTTTAGGAAAAATGCTGAGCCATCTGACGCTTTAGTAGCTGTATCTGATATGCCCTCACAATGCTCTGAAGTAGGGGTGAGGGATTTGTTATCTGAGGGAGAAATTTCTGATTCAGGAAAGACGCTTCCTCAGACAGATTCTGATATGACGGCCTTTAAATTTAAGCTTGAACACCTCCACTTATTGCTCAGGGAGGTATTAGCGACTCTAGATGATTGTGACCCTATAGTGGTTCCAGAGAAATTGTGTAAAATGGATAAATACTTAGAGGTTCCTGTTTACACTGATGTTTTTACAGTTCCTAAGAGGATTGTGAATATTATTACTAAGGAGTGGGATAGACCAGGTATTCCGTTCTCTCCCCCTCCTGTTTTTAAGAAAATGTTTCCCATATCTGACACCATGCGGGACTCGTGGCAGACAGTCCCTAAGGTGGAGGGAGCTATTTCTACTCTGTCTAAGCGTACAACTATACCTATCGAAGACAGTTGTGCTTTCAAAGATCCTATGGATAAAAAGTTAGAGGGTCTCCTGAAGAAAATTTTTGTTCATCAGGGTTTTTCTCTTCAACCTATTGCGTGCATTGTTCCTGTAACTACTGCAGCTGCTTTCTGGTTTGAGGCTCTAGAAGAGGCTCTTCAGATGGAGACTCCATTAGTGGAGATTATGGACAGAATCAAGGCCCTTCAATTGGCTAATTCTTTTATTACAGATGCCGCTTTTCATCTTTCTAAATTAGCGGCAAAGAATTCAGGTTTTGCCATTTTAGCATGCAGGGCGTTATGGCTTAAGTCCTGGTCTGCTGATGTGTCATCCAAATCTAAACTTTTGAACATCCCTTTCAAAGGGAAGACCCTATTCGGGCCTGAACTGAAAGAGATTATTTCACACATTACTGGAGGGAAAGGTCATGCCCTTCCTCAGGATAGATCAAATAAGATGAAGATCAAACAAGTAATTTTCGTTCCTTTCGGAACTTCAAGAGTGGTTCCGTTTCAGCTTCCTCTGCTGCAAAGCGAGAGGGGAATTTTGCCCAATCCAAGTCAGTCTGGAGACCTAACCAGGCTTGGAACAAGGGTAAACAGGCCAAGAAGCCTGCAGCTGCCTCTAAGACAGTATGAAGGGGTAGCCCCTGATCCGGGACCGGATCTAGTAGGGGGCAGACTCTCTCTCTTCACTCAGGCTTGGGCAAGAGATGTTCACGATCCCTGGGCTTTAGAAATTGTGTCCCAGGGATATCTTCTGGAATTCAAAGACTCCCTTCCACGGGGGAGATTTCATATTTCTCGATTGTCTGTAAACCAGACAAAGTGAGATGCGTTCTTACACTGTGTAGAAGATTTGCTTACCATGGGGTTGATCCGCCCAGTCCCAAAAGAAGAACAGGGACTAGGGTTCTACTCAAACCTGTTTGTGGTTCCCAAAAAAGAGGGAACTTTCAGACCAATCTTGGATCTCAAAATTCTAAACAAGTTCCTCAAGGTTCCATAATTCAAGATGGAGACCATTCAGACTATTCTGCCTCTGATCCAGGAAGGTCAATATATGACTACCGTGGACTTAAAGGATGCGTATCTACACATCCCTATTCACAGAGATCATCATCAATTTCTCAGATTTGCCTTTCTAAACAGACATTACCAGTTTGTGGCTCTTCCCTTTGGGTTAGCCACGGCTCCAAGAATTTCCACAAAGGTGCTAGGGTCCCTTCTGGCGGTTCTACAACCTCGGGGCATAGCAGTGGCGCCTTATCTAGACGACATCTTAATTCAGGCGTCGACTTTTCAGCTAGCCAAGTCTCATACGGACATTGTGTTGGCTTTTCTGAGATCTCACGGGGGGAAGGTGAACATAAAAAAGAGTTCTCTCTTCCCTCTCACAAGAGTTTCCGTTCTGGGGACTCTGATAGATTCGGTAGAAATGAAAATATTTCTGACGGAAGTCAGAAAATCAAAACTCTTAACCACTTGCCGAACTCTTCATTCCATTCCTCGGCCATCTGTGGCTCAGAGTATGGAGGTAATCGGACTCATGGTAGCAGCAATGGACATAGTTCCTTTTGCCCGCCTACACCTCAGACCACTGCAACTATGCATGCTCAAACATTGGAATGGGGATTATGCAGATTTATCTCCTCAACTGCATCTGGACCAGGAGACCAGAGACTCTCTTCTCAGGTGGTTGTCTCAGGACCACCTGTCTCAGGGAATGTACTTCTACAGGCCAGAGTGGCTCATTGTAACGACAGATGCCAGCCTGCTAGGCTGGGGTGCAGTCTGGAAATCCCTGAAAGCACAGGGCTTATGGTCTCGGGAGGAATCTCTTCTTCCGATAAACATCCTAGAACTGAGAGCGATATTCAAGGCGCTTCAGGCATGGCCTCAGCTTGCTGCAGCCAAATTCATCAGGTTTCAGTCGGACAACATCACGACTGTAGCTTATATCAATCATCAGGGAGGAACAAGGAGTTCTCTAGCGATGATGGAAGTAACCAAAATTATCCGATGGGCAGAGGATCACTCTTGCCATCTCTCAGCAATCCACATTCCAGGAGTAGAGAACTGGGAGGCGGATTTTCAAAGTCGTCAGACTTTTCATCCGGGGGAGTGGGAACTCCATCCGGAGATATTTGCTCAGCTGATTCAGCTATGGGGCACACCAGAATTAGATCTGATGGCGTCGCGTCAGAATGCCAAACTTCCTCGTTACGGGTCCAGGTCCCGGGATCCCAAGGCGGTACTGATAGATGCTCTAGCAGTACCTTGGTCCTTCAATCTGGCCTACGTATTTCCACTGCTTCCTCTCCTTACACGTCTGGTTGCCAGAATCGAGCAGGAGAGAGCTTCAGTGATTCTGATAGCACCTGCGTGGCCATGCAGGACTTGGTATGCAGACCTAGTGGGCATGTCCTCGGTTCCACCGTGGACCCTGTCATTGAGGCGGGACCTTCTAATCCAAGGTCCGTTCTCACATCCAAATCTAGTTTCTCTGCGTCTGACTGCTTGGAGATTGAACGCCTAGTTTTATCAAAGCGTGGGTTCTCCGAGTCGGTCATTGATACCCTGATTCAGGCTAGAAAGCCTGTCACCAGGAAGATCTATTATAAGATTTGGCGCAAATATCTTTCTCTTGCAAGGTGTATCCAGTCCACGGATTCATCCTTTACTTGTGGGATATTCTCCTTCCCTACAGGAAGTGGCAAAGAGAGCACACAGCAGAGCTGTCCATATAGCTCCCCCTCTAGCTCCACCCCCCAGGTATTCTCTTTGCCGGCTCTAAGCACTAGGGTCTCTCTCGGGAGGGTAAAGTGAATGTGGTGTTAGAATTGTAGTTTTTATTATCTTCAATCAAAAGTTTGTTATTTTAAATGGTACCGGTTTGTACTATTTACTCTCTAGCAGAAAAGTGATGAAGATTTCTGCTAAGAGGAAAATGATTTTAGCATGTTGTAACTAAAATCCACTGCTGTTCCCACACAGGACTGTGGAGTACCAGAAAACTTCAGTTGGGGGGAACAGTTTGCAGGGTGAACTGCAATAAGGTATGTTCAGTCATTTATTTCTAGACAAGGCTGAGATAATGCTAGAAATAGACTGACAATATCTCCATGAGGGGAGGGTAAGCTATGTTCACAGACTTAGTAAGGAATTGAATGCTTACATAATAGGGCTAATTATGCTGGTTGACACTTATTCAGGGCAATCGATTGTTTAGCTAAGGAAAATATCGTTTGCAAGACACTTTGAAAGCCCTTTTGGGTTCTTTCTGGGGTTATTACCCACATGGCTATTTTTTATTCACTTAGGAGTGATTTCTTAGGCCTCTCAGCTCCAGAATAGAGTGGGAGGAGCCTAATTTCACGCCTCAGATGCGCAGTTAGAATTGCAGAGAAGTTCATGCTGCTTCACATGGAGGGTCCTGCTGCTGTTTGAGGGCCTTAAAGAAGCTATATTCACCCAAATCTGATCCCTAAGGGCAAGGTGCTGTAGTAATTTTAACCGGGTGTTGGCTTTAGGCTGCTCCGGTTTGGGCATTAAGGGGTTAATCGTTTTGCAACTTGTGGTGCAATCTTAAGGCTTTAGGTACATACTGTGAAAATTTCAAAAGGATTGCTGCATTTTTCACTCTTTTGTAAAATTGTGTGCTCTTTTTATCTCTTAAAGGCACAGTAACGTTTTTTCAAATTGTGTTTTTTATTTGATTAAAGTGATTTCCAAGCCTGCTTGTGTATACTACTAGTCTGTTAAACATGTCTGACACTAAGGAAAATCCTTGTTCAATGTGTTTAGAAGCCATGGTGGAACCCCCTCTCAGAATGTGTCCCACTTGTACTGATATGTCTATACACTTTAAAGATCATATTGTTGCACTTAAGAATGTGGCCCAAGATGATTCTGAAGGTAACGAGGGTAGCCTTCTGCCTCTCCCCAAGTGTCACAACCAGTTACGCCCGCGCAAGCGACGCCTAGTACCTCTAGTGCGTCTAACCCTTTTACATTACAAGACTTAGCGGCAGTCATGGATAATTCTCTTACAGCCTTCTTATCTAAACTGCCCGTGTTACCTGCAAAGCGTGATAGCTCCGTTTTAAGAACAGATTATGAGCATTCTGACGCTTTGGTAGCCGTATCCGATATACCCTCACAACGCTCTGAAGTGGGAGCGAGGGATTTGATGTCTGAGGGAGAAGTCTCTGATTCAGGAAGGGTTCCTCCTCAGACAGATTCAGATACATTGGCTTTTAAATTTAAACTAGAACACCTCCGCGTTTTGCTTAGGGAGGTATTAGCTACTCTGGATGACTGCGACCCTTTGGTGATCCCAGAGAAATTGTGTAAAATGGACAAGTACCTAGAGGTCCCTGTTTACACGGATGCGTTTCCGGTCCCTAAGAGGATTGCGGATATCGTTACTAGGGAGTGGGATAGACCAGGTGTTCCCTTTGTTCCCCCTCCTGTTTTTAAGAAAATGTTCCCCATATCTGACCCTGTGCGGGACTCGTGGCAGACGGTCCCTGAGGTGGAGGGGGCTGTTTCTTCACTTGCTAAACGCACAACCATACCAATTGAAGACAGTTGTGCTTTTAAAGACCCTATGGATAAGAAGTTAGAGGGTTTACTTAAGAACATTTTTGTTCAACAAGGTTTTCTTCTCCAGCCTTTTGCCTGCATTATTGCTGTAACTACTGCAGCTGCTTTCTGGTTTGAGGCACTGGAAGACTCGCTCCAGACGGAGACCTCATATGAGGAAATTATGGATAGAATTAAGGCTCTAAAGCTAGCTAATTCTTTTATCACTGACGCCGCTTTCCAAATAGCTAAGTTAGCTGCAAAAAATTCAAGTTTCGCCATTTTGGCGCGCAGGGCGCTATGGCTAAAGTCCTGGTCGGCCGATGTGTTGTCTAAATCCAAGCTTTTGAACATCCCTTTCAAAGGAAAGACCCTCTTCGGGCCTGACTTGAAAGAGATTATTTCAGAAATCACCGGGGGAAAAGGCCATGCTCTCCCTCAGGACAAGTCCTTTAAGACAAAGAACAAAGCTAATTTTCGTTCCTTTCGTAATTTCCGGAACGGCCCCGCTTCATCCTCTCCGGCTGCAAAGCAAGAGGGTAAGGCTTTACAGCCCAAGGCAACCTGGAAACCTTACCAGGGCTGTAATAAGGGTAAACAGGCCAAGAAGCCTGCAGCTGCCAACAAGACAGCATGAAGGGGTAGCCCCCGATCCGGGACCGGATCTAGTAGGGGGCAGACTCTCTCTCTTCGCTCAGGCTTGGGCAAGAGATGTACACGATCCTTGGGCGTTAGATATTGTATCACAGGGATATCTTCTAGAATTCAAGGGTTCTCCTCCAAGGGGGAGGTTCCACATTTCTCGTCTGTCTACAGATAAGACAAAGAAAGAGGCGTTTTTACGCTGTGTAGAAGATCTACATACAATGGGAGTGATCCACCCAGTTCCAATTGTGGAACAAGGGCTGGGTTTTTACTCAAACCTGTTTGTGGTTCCCAAAAAAGAGGGAACTTTCAGACCCATCCTGGATCTAAAAATTCTAAACAGATTCCTCAGAGTCCCATCATTCAAAATGGAGACCATTCGGACAATCTTACCAATGATCCAGGAAGGTCAATATATGACTACCGTGGATCTAAAGGATGCATACCTACACATTCCTATCCACAAAGATCATCGCCAGTTTCTCAGGTTCGCCTTTCTGGACAAGCATTACCAGTTTGTGGCTCTTCCTTTCGGCTTAGCCACTGCTCCCATAATTTTCACAAAGGTGCTAGGGTCCCTCCTGGCGGTTCTAAGACCGCGGGGCATAGCAGTGGCGCCTTACCTAGACGACATCTTAATTCAGGCGCCGTCTTTCCAAAGAGCCAAGTCTCACACGGAGATTGTATTGGCCTTTCTGAGGTCTCACGGGTGGAAGGTGAACATCAAAAAGAGTTCTCTTTCCCCTCTCACAAGGGTTCCCTTCCTAGGGACTCTAATAGACTCGGTAGAAATGAAAATATTTCTGACGGAGGTCAGAAAATTAAAACTCTTAACTACTTGCCGAGTTCTTCATTCCATTCCCCGGCCATCTGTGGCTCAGTGCATGGAGACAATCGGATTAATGGTAGCGGCAATGGACATAGTCCCTTTTGCTCGGATACACCTCAGACCACTGCAACTATGCATGCTCAAACAGTGGAATGGGGATTATGCAGATTTGTCTCCTCAAATTCAGTTGGACCAGGAGACCAGAGATTCTCTTCTATGGTGGTTGTCTCAGGATCACCTGTCTCAGGGAATATGTTTCCGCAGACCAGAGTGGATCATTGTAACGACCGACGCCAGTCTGTTAGGCTGGGGTGCGGTCTGGGACTCCCTGAAAGCTCAGGGCTTATGGTCTCGGGAAGAAAATCTTCTCCCGATAAACATTCTGGAACTGAGGGCGATATTCAACGCTCTTCAGGCATGGCCTCAACTAGCTGCGGCCAAATTCATCAGATTTCAGTCGGACAACATCACGACTGTAGCTTACGTCAATCATCAGGGAGGAACAAAGAGTTCCCTAGCGATGACGGAAGTAACCAAAATAATAAAGTGGGCGGAGGATCACTCCTGCCAGCTCTCAGCAATTCAAATCCCAGGAGTAGACAACTGTGAGGCGGATTTCCTAAGTCGTCAGACTTTTCACCCGGGGGAGTGGGAACTCCACCCGGAGGTGTTTGCCCAGCTGACTCAGCTATGGGGCACTCCAGAGTTGGATCTGATGGCGTCCCGTCAGAACACCAAACTTCCTCTCTACGGGTCCAGGTCCCGGGACCCCAAGGCGGTATTGATAGATGCTCTAGCAGCGCCTTGGTCCTTCAATCTGGCTTATGTTTTTCCACCGTTTCCCTTCTCCCTCGTCTGGTCGCCAGAATCAAGCAGGAGAAGGCTTCAGTGATTCTGATAGCGCCTGCGTGGCCACGCAGGACTTGGTATGCAGACCTAGTGGACATGTCATCTGTCCCACCATGGACACTGCCAATGAGGCAGGATCTTCTAATACAGGGTCCGTTCAAGCATCCAAATCTAGTTTTTCTACGTCTGACTGTTTGGAGATTGAACGCTTAATTCTATCAAAGCGTGGTTTCTCTGAGTCAGTTATAGATACTCTGATTCAGGCTAGAAAGCCTGTCACCAGGAAAATCTACCCTATGATATGGCGGAAATATCTGGGTTGGTGTGAATCCAAGGGTTATTCATGGAGTAAGATTAGGATTCCCAGGATATTGTCTTTCCTCCAAGAAGGATTGGAGAAAGGATTGTCAGCTAGTTCCTTAAAGGGACAGATATCTGCTCTGTCTATTCTTTTACACAAGCGTCTGGCAGAGGTACCAGACGTTCAAGCGTTTGCTCAGGCTTTAGTCAGAATCAAGGAAAAATAAAGAGAGAAATGGATATATCAGAGCACACAATGTAGCCACAAATTAAAGTACTGTATAGTGTATATGTGAGCTGGCTTGGAGCGAGCCAGGTATAATAAAATATAACTTTTAATAATGTATGTTAAAATAAAGATGGTGGAAAGTTCCACATATGAAGTGCAGAGTTAAAAGCAATTAAAAGGAAGGTTGAATGCTGAAATGCCCTGGTAACCACCTATTATGTGAGTTAATGATAGAGTCTGGCAAGGAGGCACTACAAAATGCTTGCGGATTGCACAAAAACTAAGCTATAAAGAGGATTGACCTCACACAACAATATATATCTGTCTAGTGCAATACTGGAGCAGTGTCAAACCTTGCCAGAGTCCCAATCTATATTATGTCAATTAGTATGGAGATTAGAAAAACTATCCGTGTTACGATACTGAGCTAATAGTGAGTGTAGCCCATATCACATACCGGACACACATAAACCCAGTAAAAGGTAACTATATATAACTCCTATTAGATACTAGTACTCAAATTGACCCACAAAGGCAAATAGTTAAAGCATTCTAAGAGAGCGCCTGATGCGCATTTCGCCACGCTAGTGGCTTTATCAAAGGCTTTATTTGATAAAGCCACTAGCGTGGCGAAATGCGCATCAGGCGCTCTCTTAGAATGCTTTAACTATTTGCCTTTGTGGGTCAATTTGAGTACTAGTATCTAATAGGAGTTATATATAGTTACCTTTTACTGGGTTTATGTGTGTCCGGTATGTGATATGGGCTACACTCACTATTAGCTCAGTATCGTAACACGGATAGTTTTTCTAATCTCCATACTAATTGACATAATATAGATTGGGAATCTGGCAAGGTTTGACACTGCTCCAGTATTGCACTAGACAGATATATATTGTTGTGTGAGGTCAATCCTCTTTATAGCTTAGTTTTTGTGAAATCCGCGAGCATTTTGTAGTGCCTCCTTGCCAGACTCTATCATTAACTCACATAATAGGTGGTTACCAGGGCATTTCAGCATTCAACCTTCCTTTTAATTGCTTTTAACTCTGCACGTCATATGTGGAACTTTCCACCATCTTTATTTTAACATACATTATTAAAAGTTATATTTTATTATACCTGGCTCGCTCCAAGCCAGCTCACATATACACTATACAGTACTTTAATTTGTGGCTACATTGTGTGCTCTGATATATCCATTTCTCTCTTTATTTTTCCTACATTTATTTTAGGATATTGAGCACCCCCCTGCCTTTACAATATATAAGAGATTGATTCTCTCTACACAGGGTTGATATACTCTTCTTCCCTGCAAGATATGATACAAAACTATTGGGGACTTAATTGACATCACATTGCTAATCTCTCTCCCTATACTTATATAACCATTTAGTCAGAATCAAGCCTGTCTATAAACCTGTAGCTCCGCCATGGAGTCTAAATCTAGTTCTTTCAGTTCTTCAAGGGGTTCCGTTTGAACCTTTACATTCCATAGACATTAAGTTGTTATCTTGGAAAGTTTTGTTTTTGGTAGCTATCTCTTCTGCTCGAAGAGTTTCAGAATTATCTGCCTTACAGTGTGATTCACCTTACCTGGTGTTCCATGCAGATAAGGTAGTTTTGCGTACCAAGCCTGGTTTTCTTCCTAAAGTTGTTTCTAACAAGAATATTAACCAGGAAATAGTTGTTCCTTCTCTGTGTCCTAATCCTTCTTCGAAGAAGGAACGTCTGTTACACAATCTTGATGTAGTTTGTGCTTTAAAGTTCTATTTACAAGCAACTAAGGATTTCAGACAAACATCTTCCTTGTTTGTTATCTATTCTGGTAAGAGGAGAGGTCAGAAAGCGACTGCTACCTCTCTTTCCTTTTGGCTGAAAAGCATCATCCGTTTGGCCTATGAGACTGCTGGCCAGCAGCCTCCCGAAACAATTACTGCTCATTCTACGAGAGCAGTGGCTTCCACATGGGCTTTCAAAAATGAGGCTTCTGTTGAACAGATTTGTAAGGCAGCGACTTGGTCTTCACTGCATACTTTTTCCAAATTTTACAAATTCGATACTTTTGCTTCTTCGGAGGCTATTTTTGGGAGAGAGGTTTTGCAAGCAGTGGTGCCTTCCGTTTAAGGTACCTGTCTTGTTCCCTCCCTTCATCCGTGTCCTAAAGCTTTGGTATTGGTATCCCACAAGTAAAGGATGAATCCGTGGACTGGATACACCTTGCAAGAGAAAACAGAATTTATGCTTACCTGATAAATTACTTTCTCTTGCGGTGTATCCAGTCCACGGCCCGCCATGGCATTTAAGTCAGGTAAAAATTTTTGTTTAAACTACAGTCACCACTGCACCTTATGGTTTCTCCTTTTTCTTCCTAACCTTTGGTCGAATGACTGGGGGGTGGAGCTAGAGGGGGAGCTATATGGACAGCTCTGCTGTGTGCTCTCTTTGCCACTTCCTGTAGGGAAGGAGAATATCCCACAAGTAAAGGATGAATCTGTGGACTGGATACACCAAGAGAAAGTAATTTATCAGGTAAGCATAAATTCTGTTTTATTGGTGTGAATCCAAAGGTTACTTGTGGAGTAAGATTAGGATTCCTAGAATAATGTCTTTTCTTCAAGAGGGTTTGGAGAAGGGATTATCAGCTAGTTCTCTAAAAGGACAAATATCTGCTTTGTCTATTCTACTACTCAAACGTCTGGCAGATGTCCCAGACGTTCAAACTTTTAGTCAGGCTTTGGTCAGAATTAAGCCTGTATTTAAGCCTGCTGCTCCGCCTTGGAGCCTAAACTTAGTCCTTAGAGTTCTTCAAGGGCTTCCGTTTGAACCTATGCATTCCATAGATATTAAGCTTCTATCTTGGAAAGTTTTGTTCTTAGTTGCTATCTCTTCGGCTCGAAGAGTTTCTGAGCTATCTGCTTTACAGTGTGATTCCCCTTATCTTATTTTCCATGCAGATAAGGTGGTTTTGCGTACGAAACCTGGTTTTCTTCCTAAGGTTGTTTCTAATAAGAATATCAATCAAGAGATTGTTGTTCCTTCTCTGTGTCCTAATCCTTCATCAAAGAAGGAACGTCTGTTGCACAATCTTGATGTGGTTTGAGCTTTAAAGTTCTACTTACAAGCAACCAAAGATTTCCGTCAAACATATTCATTGTTTGTTGTTTATTCTGGTAAGCGGAGAGGCCACAAGGCTACGGCTACCTCTCTTTCCTTTTGGCTGAAAAGCATCATCCGTTTGACCTATGAGACTGCTGGACAGCAGCCTCCTGAAAGAATTACTGCTCATTCTACTAGAGCTGTGGCTTCCACATGGGCTTTTAAAAATGAGGCTTCTGTTGAACAGATTTGTAATGCGGCTACTTGGTCTTCGCTTCATACTTTTTCCAAATTTTACAAATTTGATACTCTTGCTTCTTCGGAGGCTATTTTTGGGAGAAAGGTTCTACAAGCAGTGGTGCCTTCCGTTTAAGGTCCCTGTCTTGTCCCTCCCTTCATCCGTGTCCGTGGACTCGATACATCTTACAAGAGAAAACATCATTTATGCTTACCTGATAAATTTATTTTTCTTGTGATGTATCGAGTCCACGGCCCGCCCTGTTTGTTTAAGACAGGCATATATATTTTTATTTTTAAACTTTCAGTCACCACTGCACCCTATGGTTTCTCCTTTTTCTTCCTAGCCTTCGGTTGAATGACTGGGGGGGTGGAGCTAAGGGGGGAGCTATATAGACAGCTCTGCTGTGGGTGCTCTCTCTGCCACTTGTAGGGAAGGAGAATATCCCACAAGTAAGGATGAATCCTTGGACTCGATACATCACAAGAGAAATACATTTATCAGGTAAGCATAAATTATGGGTTTTTTATGGCCGCCGGGACCACCTTTGTCTTAGTAGAAGGAGGCAGATCTTTCTCTGAGGCGGTATTTTTCCCTAAAGCGCGCGCTTTTCCTATAGTGGCGTAGCTTTGAGCGGAAGTGTTTTTTTCGTCAAGCCTCTGTTGACACAGAGGTGTTAGAAGACACTACAGGCTCCGTTTTTCAGTCTTCAGTCGGATTTTGATTCCGGAGTGCAGAGGGGGCAGGTAGGCACCTCAGTGAATCGCTGAGGTGTAGAGGTATCCTGTTTCTAGGTCATAAAGCCTCAATTACATATAAGAAGTTTGGGCATTGATTTATCTCATAATTTATATGACAAATTAAAGAGGAGGTTATATTAAGTCCTACTTATCAATCGTATTTACTTTGGGAGCCAAAATATCTGGTTTCGCGATTTTGGCACGTAGAGAATTATGGCTGAAATCTTGGTCAGCAGATGTTTCCTCTAAGTCTAAACTTCTGGCATTTCCTTACAAGGGTAAGACCTTGTTTGGGCTGTGTTTGGCAGAAATTATCTCTGATATCACGGGTAGTAAAGGATCACAAGATAAGAAGAATAGGACGAAAGGACGTCAGAGTAATTTTCGTTTCTTTTGTAACTTCAGAGGTAAGTCTTCTACCTCTTCTACCAAGCAGGAACAGTCCAAGCCTTCTTGGAAACCCAGTCAGTCTTGGAACAAGGGGAAGCAATCTAAGAAGCCCGCAGCTGAATCCAAGTTAGCATGAAGGGTTTGCCCCCGATCCGGGACTGGATCAAGTGGGGGGCAGACTCTCTCTGTTTCATCAAGCATGGATACGAGATGTTCCGGATCCGTTGGCCATAGACATAGTATCCCAGGGTTACAAATTAGAATTCAAGACTTTCTCCCCAAGGGCAGGTTTCACCACTCATGATTATCTGTAGACCAAATAAAGAGAGGCGTTCTTGAAATGTGTTCAGGATCTTTCCCTTATGGGAGTAATAGTTACAGTTCAGGGATTAGGGTTCTATTCCAATCTGTTTGTGGTTCCCAAAAAAGAGGGAACTTTCAGACCCATTCTAGATCTAAAGTTTCTCAACAAGTTTCTCAGAGTGCTGTCTTTCAAGATGGAGACTATACGTTCCATTCTTCCTTTAGTGCAAGAGGGTCAGTTCATGACGACCATAGACCTGAAGGATGCGTACCTCCATGTAACCATTCACAGGGATCATCACAAATTTCTGAGATAAACACTTTCAGTTTGTGGCTCTTCCATTTGGCCTCGCCACAACTCCCAGAATTTTCTCAAAGGTCCTGGGTGCTCTTTTGGCAGTGTTTTGGGGAATTGCAGTGGCGGCTTATCTGGACGGCATTCTGGTTCAGGCGCCATCTTTTCAACCTGCAAAATCTCACACAGAGATCTTGTTGTCTTTTCTTCGCACTTACGGATAGAAGGTGAATTTGGAAAAGAGTTCCCTTGTTCCGGCTACAAGGGTCATCTTACTAGGAACAATTATAGGTTCCCTATCAATGAAAATATTTCTGACGGAAGTCAGAAAAGCCAAGATTCTTTACTCTTGCCTATCTCTACAGTCTGCTGTACGGCCATCAGTGGCCAATGTATGGAGGTAATTGGTCTGATGTTGGCTTCCATGGACATAATTCCTTTTGCTCGATTCCATTTGAGAGCTCTACAGTTATGCATGCTCAATCAATGGAACAGGAATTATGCTGATCTGTCTCAGAAGATAGCTCTATATCAGTCGACAAGGGACTCTCTTTTCCTTGGTGGCTGTCTTGGGAACATCTGTCTCGGGGGACATGCTTTCGAAGACCCTCATGGGTGATTGTGACCATGGACGCCAGTCTGATGGGCTGGGGAGCAGACTAAAACTCGTTGAAGGCGCAGGGACTTTGGTCTCAGGAGCAATCTGCTCTCCCCATAAACATATTGGAGTTGAGAGCGATGTTCAATGACTTGATGGCCTGGCCTCAGCTGGCTTTAGCCCAGTTTATCAGGTTCCAGTCAGACAACATAGCCTCAATGGCTTACATCAACCACCAGGGAGGAACTCGGAGTTCCTTAGCCATGAAGGAGGTGGCTCGGATCATTCAGTGGGTGGAAGCTCACAATTGCTGTCTTTCTGCCATGCACATTCCAGGAGTGGACAACTGGGAAGCGGATTTCCTAAGCAGACAAACTTTTCATCCCGGGGAGTGGGAACTCCATCCGGAGGTGTACTCTAGATTAACCATCAAGTAGTGGGTACCGGCGTTGGATCTGATGGCGTCTCGACAGAACGCCAAGCTTCCAAAGTACGGTTCAAGGTCAAGGGATCCTCAGACCTTCCTGATAGATGCTCTGGCAGTTCCTTGGAACTTCAGGATGGCATACCTATTTCCTCCATTTCCTCTCCTTCCATGAGTCATTGCTCGTATCAAGCAGGAGAGAGCGCCAGTGATTCTAATAGCTCTGGTGTGGCCTCGCAGGATCTGGTATGCAGACCTAGTTGAAATGTCGTCTCTGCCTCCGTGGAGACTACCCCTGAGGAAGGACCTTCTACTTCAGTGTTCCTTCCTTCATCCAAATATTGTTTCTCTGAAGCTGACTGCTTGGAGATTGAACGCTTAATTCTGTCTAAGCGTGGTTTTTCTGAGTCGGTCATTGAGACCTTGATTCAGGCTTGTAAGCCTGTTACTAGGAAAATTTACCATAAGATATGGCGTAAATATCTTTATTGGTGTGAATCCAAGGGCTACTCTTGGAGCAGAGTCAGGATTCCAAGAATTTTATCTTTTTTTCCAGGAAGGTCTGGAGAAAGGTTTGTCTGTCAGTACTTTGAAGGGTCAGATTTCAGCTTTATCTATTTTTCTGCACATGTGTCTGGCAGACATGCCAGATGTGCAATCTTTTTGTCAGGCCTTGGTCATAATCAGGCCTGTGTTTAAGTCTGTTGCTCCTCCTTTTGAGCCTTAACCTTGTTCTTAAAGTTTTGCAACAGACTCAGTTTGAGCCAATGCATTCCATAGATATTAAGTTGTTATCTTGGAAGGTTCTGTTTCTTATTGCTATTTCTTCTGCTCAGAGAGTTTCGGAACTCTCAGCTTTGCAGTGCGATTCACCTTATCTCATATTTCATGCATATAAGGCAGATCTTGGTACCAAGTTTGGTTTTCTTCCTAAGGTTGTTTCGGATAGAAATATTAATCAGGAAAATGGTGTTCCTTCTCTCTGTCCTAATCCTTCCTCTCATAAGGAACGTTTGTTGCATAATCTAGATGTTGTGCTTGCTCTTAAATTCTATTTGCAGCCGACTAAGGATCTTCGCCAGTCTTCTGCATTGCTTGTTTGTTTTTCTGGGAAACGTAAAGGTCAGAAAGCTACGGCTACTTCTCTTTCCCTCTGGTTGAGAAGTATTGTTCGTTTGGCTTATGAGATTGCTGGTCAGCAGCCTCCTGAGAGAATCACAGCTCATTCCACTAGGGCTGTTTCTTCTTCTTGGGCTTTCAAAAATGAAGCTTGTGTTGAACAGATTTGCAAGGCTGTAACTTGGTCCTCTCCACACTTTTTCCAAATTTTATAAATTCGATACTTTTACCTCGGCTGAGGCTTCTTTTGGGAGAAAGATTCTTCAAGCAGTGGTGCCTTCTTTTTAGGTCTGCCTTTCTTGTCCCTCCCTAGTCCTCCATGTTCTTCAGCTTGGGTATTGGTTCCCAACAGTAATTGAGGAATGCCGTGGACTCACCATATCTTAGGAAAGAAAACAAAATTTATGCTTACCTGATGATAAATTTCTTTCTTTCCGTATATGGTGAGTGCACGGCCCCACCCTGTATTTTAAAGACAGCTTTTTTTGACTAAACCTCAGGCACCTATACACCTTGTGTTTCTCTTTTTCTCCATTTTCCTTCGGTCTAATGACTGGGGATTGTGGGAAGGGGAGGGATACTTAACAACTTTTGCTGTGGTGCTCTTTTCCTCCACCTGCTGGCCAGGAGTGTTATTCCCGACAGTAATTGAGGACGCCGTGGACTCGCCATATCCAGAAAGAAAGAAATTTATCAGGTAAGCATACATTTTGTTTTTCTGTATCATATAAATTCTTTTTATCTTGCAGATCTGATGCATATTCTGAAACTTTTCTATTTTCTCCATGTAGATCTATAACCTGTCTCAGAATATTCAAGAAGATGATCTTCAGCAGTTGCAGGTAAAAATATCCAGACTGAGGTGTAGGGGCATCTTAATAGAGTGATCTGCACCCATAGAACGCATTACAAAGTGTAAAAATTAATAAAATAGAGAAATGTAATTCAAAGTAAATTTGCAAGGTTGTGAAATAGCGAATAGATCCTCTTCTATAGAATCTTGGAGAGAATCACAATGTAAGATAATAAATAGGACCTACATAACACCAGCACAATTAGACACATGGGCTGTAAGTAATATCTCAAATTGTTCCAGATGCAATAAGACATTGGCTGATGTTACTCATTGTTTCTGGTTCTATCTGAAGGCCAGATCATTCTGGAATAAAATGTAATTACTGGCTCAATAGGACTGTAGATAGAGACTTTTGTATTGACCCAAAAACTATCTTCTTTTTATGCATACCAGATAGACAAAGAAATTACAAACTGATAAACAGTTATACTACTAGGAAGAAATCTTATTTTAGCAATCTGGAAAGCAAATAAGGCTCCCCCTTCTCTAGGTTCTTAAAAGAAATTAGAAACCTTATAATAATAACCTTACCCTATAGTGCTACAGTTACAATTAATAGCGCCACTTGTAATGCATTTTGTTATCTGGTACAAAGTGAGGTCCTTCCGAGAACATGGCTGGAGCAGTGAAGGAGGGGTAGGGTTTCTTTTCTTTTTTTTTTCCTTTCCTTCTGCACAGCTGCATTCATTACTTGTTGGAATACAGAACCTGGCCACCAGGAGGAGGCATAGACACCCCAGCCTAAGGCTTAAATACTCCTCCCACTTCCCTCATCCCCCAGTCATTCTTTGCCTTTCGTCAAAGGAGGTTGGCAGAGAAGTGTCAAAATTTTTCGGAGTAGTTCCTTACGAGGGGTATCTGCCCTTCGGGATGGAACTGGAGTTTTAAGTAGTCTTGTCAGCCTCTCAGTGAGAGCATGTATGAAAGAGTCTGGAGATGCAGGGAGAGTCTTTCTGCGAAACCATCCAGACTCAGATTAACAGCTCCTATAAGCAATCGGCGTTGACAAGTTTTGCTGCCTGATTTCTTCACTCAAGTCCATGTCAGAGGCTCTGCTACTATCTGTCAAACTTGAAGAACCGTGTTGCTGTTCCACGGATTGGATTCCGGTAAAATCGTTTCATTTTACTCACACATGTAAGACAGGGTCTCAGTGGGACTCCTTTATCATTAAGGAATCAAGGGTTAATATCTACCGAGGGAGTTTATTAAACAGTGGGGTCATTTTAATCATGTTTGTTATGTGATTTTGACTGCGTATTTGTACAGAGACATTTTAGGCTCTTAGGCTATTACGGAACATACAGGTTATAGTGCTGCACAGTTTTATTAAGCTGGCGCGTTTTTACTTAGCAGGGGTGGTCCTGCATGTGGTACCATGTGACTAGGCGTAGTCACGTCTTGTTTCCCATTTCCGATTCCTGACAAAGTGGCTGCGGAGAAGAGCTAATTCTCTACCTGTCTGGGTCATAGGAGGGGGAGAGTGCCCCAGCCATTGGGGGTTAGCGGTGCCAGTTGTGTTTTTGTCTAAACTCTCTTAATTAAGATTATGGAGGATTCTGATATAGAGGATTCCTCTGATACAGATTTTGTTACCTGTGTATGTTGTGAGGAGGACCGGGTAAACCAGCCTGCTCAATTATGTTCCGTATGCCGCAATAGGGTGTTCTCTTCAAACGATGTTGAGATGTTAGAGACCACTGAGCCGTCTACCTCTGCGGATTCCTCGTCCCGTGAGGTACGTCCCCTGGAATCTTATACTACACAAGCAGTTCCCCTAAGTACCATTACTCCTTCGTCTGACAGAGACTTTTTTCCGCCAGAGGTTACTGCGCGTTTTCGCATGGCCATCTCTATGGCTTTAGCGAGTTTGCCTCTTCCTCCTACGCGGAAGCGAGCGGTTAGTCCGTGCTCTCTTTCACATGGGCCATCGTGTAAAATGGCGACTGTACCAGATCAGTTATGGGGGGGAGGGTTCAGTTCCCTCTGAGGCTTCGGTTCCCTCAGGCTTCAGCGGTAGAACCTCCGAGGTCGGAATTGCCTGTTTTGATTCCACCGACTTCAGAGGATTTGGCATTTAGACTTAGATTGGCACACCTGCGTTTACTTCTGAGAGAGATTTTGGGGATGTTAGAGGTTCCCAGTCCTGATGCGAAAGGCGACTCTCAGTCCCCTCTATCAGATAACGATCTTGCTTAGACGTATAGAAGGGGTTTGATCCTCTTCTTTATCGTCTGTAACTATATAGTTATAAAATCCCAGTCCTGAGCTCTATAGGGGGGTCTGTGTTACTCTCAGGCAGGACCTGTTCTGTTTACACTCCCTTTTGAATTCTTATGTGTGCATTTAACTGATTTCTTTTCAAATCCGTTTCGGATAGTTTTTTATTTTAAGCGCTTGGGATTCTTGTGTTTCCTCTCTTTTGGAGGTTTGTCACTTGGGTTGTTTATGTTTTGATCAACTTTGTTGGTCGTGACTATTGGCTACCGTGGAAGCTCTAGGCCTTTGTTAGGGGTGATGTTTCCCTCGATTTCATAGATCTTATTTTCTTTATTTGTTTATCTCAGTTTTCCTAGCACTGCTCGAATTTATGACATTTATTTTTGGTTTACAACAGAGGCATCATACCCTTGATGACGGGCAGGTCCTGTTTTGGGTAATTGTTCAGTCTGTTTTTTATTCTACTCTAGAGACGAGCTCTTTCGAGTTATTATGGTCCAGCAGAGCAGGTCGATCTATCATGGAGGCCAGACAGGACCTGTCGTCCTAGGTTTTCTGGATGTTTCTGGATGCTGGATCATATGGGTTTGGAGGTCCTAGAGGGCGGGATGAGTTTTTCATTCTGCCCTCCTGGACTAGGTGACCTTGGATTCTATTACTCATCTTTGCTCAGAGAGAACCATAGGTTCTCTTTACTAGGATGTCTTATCTGACTAAAGCAGTCCAGTGTAACCTGATGGTTATCTTTGCGGCTGTGCATCTTCGAAGGTGGAGGGTTCAAATCCAGCTGCTGTCGCTAGTTGACCATTTCACCATTCTTGTTCAACATGGCATTACGGTGGCTCCCGAGTCTTGGTATTCTGGTTTTACCAGCATCGGCTAATAGACTTTTTGGGATTGCTTCTTCCGTTTTCCATCAGTCAGCGGTGGACTTAGGCTGAGGTCTAGTGTGGCGCCAAGTTAGATCCTTGTTTGCGCTTTGGTCTTTCCGAAAGGAAGGCTCTTTGCCTTACAGCTGTTAAAGGAAGCAACAAGCTGTTCTCAGGGAGGCAACAAGCTGCGAACCATGAATCTTGGTTTCAATCCTTGACATGGGTGTGACAGTTACAATGTCTGCAATGCAATTAATCCACTCATTCTCTATACGAAGCTAGATTTCTTCTTCGGGTTCTGTCCTTCAATTCCCCTTTAGGCCTTCGTTGGTGCTGTGGAGGGGGTGTTGGATTGTCATTGTCATTTCTCCAACATAGGTGTGTCCGGTCCACGGCGTCATCCTTACTTGTGGGATATTCTCTTCCCCAACAGGAAATGGCAAAGAGCCCAGCAAAGCTGGTCACATGATCCCTCCTAGGCTCCGCCTACCCCAGTCATTCTCTTTGCCGTTGTACAGGCAACATCTCCACGGAGATGGCTTAGAGTTTTTTAGTGTTTAACTGTAGTTTTTATTATTCAATCAAGAGTTTGTTATTTTGAAATAGTGCTGGTATGTACTATTTACTCAGAAACAGAAAAGAGATGAAGATTTCTGTTTGTATGAGGAAAATGATTTTAGCAACCGTAACTAAAATCCATGGCTGTTCCACACAGGACTGTTGAGAGCAATTAACTTCAGTTGGGGGAACAGTGTGCAGTCTCTTGCTGCTTGAGGTATGACACATTCTAACAAGACGATGTAATGCTGGAAGCTGTCATTTTCCCTATGGGATCCGGTAAGCCATGTTTATTACGATCGTAAATAAGGGCTTCACAAGGGCTTATTAAGACTGTAGACTTTTCTGGGCTAAATCGATTCATTATTAAACATATTTAGCCTTGAGGAATCATTTTATCTGGGTATTTTGATATAATAATATCGGCAGGCACTGTATTAGACACCTTATTTCTTAGGGGCTTTCCCAAAGCATAAGCAGAGCCTCATTTTCGCGCCGGTGTGGCGCACTTGTTTTTGAGAGGCATGGCATGCAGTTGCATGTGAGAGGAGCTCTGATACTTAGAAAAGTCTTTCTGAAGGCGTCATTTGGTATCGTATTCCCCTTTGGGTTTGGTTGGGTCTCAGCAAAGCAGATACCAGGGACTGTAAAGGGGTTAAAGTTTTAAAACGGCTCCGGTTCCGTTATTTTAAGGGTTAAAGCTTCCAAATTTGGTGTGCAATACTTTTAAGGCTTTAAGACACTGTGGTGAAAATTTGGTGAATTTTGAACAATTCCTTCATGTTTTTTCGCAATTGCAGTAATAAAGTGTGTTCAGTTTAAAATTTAAAGTGACAGTAACGGTTTTATTTTAAAACGTTTTTTGTACTTTCTTATCAAGTTTATGCCTGTTTAACATGTCTGAACTACCAGATAGACTGTGTTCTGAATGTGGGGAAGCCAGAATTCCTATTCATTTAAATAAATGTGATTTATGTGATAATGACAATGATGCCCAAGATGATTCCTCAAGTGAGGGGAGTAAGCATGGTACTGCATCATTCCCTCCTTCGTCTACACGAGTCTTGCCCACTCAGGAGGCCCCTAGTACATCTAGCGCGCCAATACTCCTTGCTATGCAACAATTAACGGCTGTAATGGATAATTCTGTCAAAAACATTTTAGCCAAAATGAACCCTTGTCAGCGTAAGCGTGGCTGCTCTGTTCTAGTTACTGAAGAGCATGACGACGCTGATATTAATATCTCTGAAGGGCCCCTAACCCAATCTGAGGGGGCCAGGGAGGTTTTGTCTGAGGGAGAAATTACTGATTCAGGGAACATTTCTCAACAGGCTGAACCTGATGTGATTGCATTTAAATTTAAGTTGGAACATCTCCGCATTTTGCTTAAGGAGGTATTATCCACTCTGGATGATTGTGAAAAGTTGGTCATCCCAGAGAAACTATGTAAAATGGACAAGTTCCTAGAGGTGCCGGGGCTCCCAGAAGCTTTTCCTATACCCAAGCGGGTGGCGGACATTGTTAATAAAGAATGGGAAAGGCCCGGTATTCCTTTCGTCCCTCCCCCCATATTTAAAAAATTGTTTCCTATGGTCGACCCCAGAAAGGACTTATGGCAGACAGTCCCCAAGGTCGAGGGAGCGGTTTCTACTTTAAACAAACGCACCACTATACCCATAGAGGATAGTTGTGCTTTCAAGGATCCTATGGATAAAAAATTAGAAGGTTTGCTTAAAAAGATGTTTGTTCAGCAGGGTTACCTTCTACAACCAATTTCATGCATTGTCCCTGTCACTACAGCCGCATGTTTCTGGTTTGATGAACTGATAAAGGCGCTCGATAGTGATTCTCCTCCTTATGAGGAGATTATGGACAGAATCAATGCTCTCAAATTGGCTAATTCTTTCACCCTAGACGCCACTTTGCAATTGGCTAGGTTAGCGGCTAAGAATTCTGGGTTTGCTATTGTGGCGCGCAGAGCGCTTTGGTTGAAATCTTGGTCGGCTGATGCGTCTTCCAAGAACAAGCTACTAAACATTCCTTTCAAGGGGAAAACGCTGTTTGGCCCTGACTTGAAAGAGATTATCTCTGATATCACTGGGGGTAAGGGCCACGCCCTTCCTCAGGATCGGCCTTTCAAGGCAAAAAATAGACCTAATTTTCGTCCCTTTCGTAAAAACGGACCAGCCCAAAGTGCTACGTCCTCTAAGCAAGAGGGTAATACTTCTCAAGCCAAGCCAGCTTGGAGACCAATGCAAGGCTGGAACAAGGGAAAGCAGGCCAAGAAACCTGCCACTGCTACCAAGACAGCATGAAATATTGGCCCCCGATCCGGGACCGGATCTGGTGGGGGGCAGACTCTCTCTCTTCGCTCAGGCTTGGGCAAGAGATGTTCTGGATCCTTGGGCGCTAGAAATAGTCTCCCAGGGTTATCTTCTGGAATTCAAGGGACTTCCCCCAAGGGGGAGGTTCCACAGGTCTCAGTTGTCTTCAGACCACATAAAAAGACAGGCGTTCTTACATTGTGTAGAAGACCTGTTAAAGATGGGAGTGATTCATCCTGTTCCATTAAGAGAACAAGGGATGGGGTTCTACTCCAATCTGTTCATAGTTCCCAAAAAAGAGGGAACGTTCAGACCAATCTTAGATCTCAAGATCTTAAACAAGTTTCTCAAGGTTCCATCGTTCAAGATGGAAACCATTCGAACTATTCTTCCTTCCATCCAGGAAGGTCAATTCATGACCACGGTGGATTTAAAGGATGCGTATCTACATATTCCTATCCACAAGGAACATCATCTGTTCCTAAGGTTTGCATTCCTGGACAAACATTACCAGTTCGTGGCGCTTCCTTTCGGATTAGCCACTGCTCCAAGGATTTTCACAAAGGTACTAGGGTCCCTTCTAGCGGTGCTAAGACCAAGGGGCATTGCAGTAGTACCTTACCTGGACGACATTCTGATTCAAGCGTCGTCCCTTCCTCAAGCAAAGGCTCACACGGACATCGTCCTGGCCTTTCTCAGATCTCACGGCTGGAAAGTGAACGTGGAAAAGAGTTCTCTATCCCCGTCAACAAGGGTTCCCTTCTTGGGAACAATTATAGACTCCTTAGAAATGAGGATTTTTCTAACAGAGGCCAGAAAAACAAAACTTCTAGACTCTTGTCGGATACTTCATTCCGTTCCTCTTCCTTCCATAGCTCAGTGCATGGAAGTGATCGGGTTGATGGTAGCGGCAATGGACATAGTTCCTTTTGCGCGCATTCATCTGAGACCATTACAACTGTGCATGCTCAGTCAGTGGAATGGGGACTATACAGACTTGTCTCCAAAGATACAAGTAAATCAGAGGACCAGAGACTCACTCCGTTGGTGGCTGTCCCTGAACAACCTGTCACAAGGGATGACATTCCGCAGACCAGAGTGGGTCATTGTCACGACCGACGCCAGTCTGATGGGCTGGGGCGCGGTCTGGGGATCCCTGAAAGCTCAGGGTCTTTGGTCTCGGGAAGAATCTCTTCTACCGATAAATATTCTGGAACTGAGAGCGATATTCAATGCTCTCAAGGCTTGGCCTCAGCTAGCGAGGACCAAGTTCATACGGTTTCAATCAGACAACATGACGACTGTTGCGTACATCAACCATCAGGGGGGAACAAGGAGTTCCCTAGCGATGGAAGAAGTGACCAAAATCATTCTATGGGCGGAGTCTCACTCCTGCCACCTGTCTGCTATCCACATCCCAGGAGTGGAAAATTGGGAAGCGGATTTTCTGAGTCGTCAGACATTGCATCCGGGGGAGTGGGAACTCCATCCGGAAATCTTTGCCCAAGTCACTCAGCTGTGGGGCATTCCAGACATGGATCTAATGGCCTCTCGTCAGAACTTCAAAGTTCCTTGCTACGGGTCCAGATCCAGGGATCCCAAGGCGGCTCTAGTGGATGCACTAGTAGCACCTTGGACCTTCAAACTAGCTTATGTGTTCCCGCCGTTTCCTCTCATCCCCAGGCTGGTAGCCAGGATCAATCAGGAGAGGGCGTCGGTGATCTTGATAGCTCCTGCGTGGCCACGCAGGACTTGGTATGCAGATCTGGTGAATATGTCATCGGCTCCACCTTGGAAGCTACCTTTGAGACGAGACCTTCTTGTTCAGGGTCCGTTCGAACATCCGAATCTGGTTTCACTCCAGCTGACTGCTTGGAGATTGAACGCTTGATTTTATCGAAGCGAGGATTCTCAGATTCTGTTATCGATACTCTTGTTCAGGCCAGAAAGCCTGTAACTCGAAAGATTTACCACAAGATTTGGAAAAAATATATCTGTTGGTGTGAATCTAAAGGATTCCCTTGGGACAAGGTTAAGATTCCTAGGATTCTATCCTTCCTTCAAGAAGGATTGGAAAAAGGATTATCTGCAAGTTCCCTGAAGGGACAGATTTCCGCCTTGTCGGTGTTACTTCACAAAAAGCTGGCAGCTGTGCCAGATGTTCAAGCCTTTGTTCAGGCTCTGGTTAGAATCAAGCCTGTTTACAAACCTTTGACTCCTCCCTGGAGTCTCAATTTAGTTCTTTCAGTTCTTCAGGGGGTTCCGTTTGAACCCTTGCATTCCGTTGATATTAAATTATTATCTTGGAAAGTTTTGTTTTTGGTTGCAATTTCTTCTGCTAGAAGAGTTTCAGAATTATCTGCTCTGCAGTGTTCTCCTCCTTATCTGGTGTTCCATGCAGATAAGGTGGTTTTGCGTACTAAACCTGGTTTTCTTCCGAAAGTTGTTTCTAACAAAAACATTAACCAGGAGATTATCGTACCTTCTCTGTGTCCGAAACCAGTTTCAAAGAAGGAACGTTTGTTGCACAATTTGGATGTTGTTCGCGCTCTAAAATTCTATTTAGATGCTACAAAGGATTTTAGACAAACATCTTCCTTGTTTGTTGTTTATTCCGGTAAAAGGAGAGGTCAAAAAGCAACTTCTACCTCTCTCTCTTTTTGGATTAAAAGCATCATCAGATTGGCTTACGAGACTGCCGGACGGCAGCCTCCCGAAAGAATCACAGCTCATTCCACTAGGGCTGTGGCTTCCACATGGGCCTTCAAGAACGAGGCTTCTGTTGATCAGATATGTAGGGCAGCGACTTGGTCTTCACTGCACACTTTTACCAAGTTTTACAAGTTTGATACTTTTGCTTCTTCTGAGGCTATTTTTGGGAGAAAGGTTTTGCAAGCCGTGGTGCCTTCCATTTAGGTGACCTGATTTGCTCCCTCCCTTCATCCGTGTCCTAAAGCTTTGGTATTGGTTCCCACAAGTAAGGATGACGCCGTGGACCGGACACACCTATGTTGGAGAAAACAGAATTTATGTTTACCTGATAAATTACTTTCTCCAACGGTGTGTCCGGTCCACGGCCCGCCCTGGTTTTTTTAATCAGGTCTGATATTTTATTTTCTTTAACTACAGTCACCACGGTACCATATGATTTCTCCTATGCAAATATTCCTCCTTAACGTCGGTCGAATGACTGGGGTAGGCGGAGCCTAGGAGGGATCATGTGACCAGCTTTGCTGGGCTCTTTGCCATTTCCTGTTGGGGAAGAGAATATCCCACAAGTAAGGATGACGCCGTGGACCGGACACACCGTTGGAGAAAGTAATTTATCAGGTAAACATAAATTCTGTTTTCCTTGTTCCTTTTTGGGTTTTAATTATCCTTCTGGGTCGCATCGGCTTCCGTTGTACCTGTACAAGAGGTGGGCTTTGAAGCTTATTCAATGACCTATTTCGTCTGTAGATTTGTTTTTTTCTACGTGTCGTAATTCTGTATTGCAATTGCAATACATTCTTTCTTTTGTGATCTCCCTTCTAATAGGGTTATTTCTGGTTGGTCTTTTTGTTCATATGGGAAGAGGTTATTCCTTTTTTGGGTGGTATCTTACCCTGTGTTTTCTCTCAGTCTTATCAGAATAGACGGCTTTTTCCTGGTAGGTGGTGGAGTGTTTTTCACTGGATCTAGGAGTCTGCGGGACACGGGCCTCCTCAGAGGTTATGGCTCAGTTCAATTGCAGTGACATCCTTTGGGTCTCTGACATGGGATCCTATAGTTCTGATTGTTGGGCGGTTACCTGATTCTCCTAACATTCTTTTCTTTTTTGCTTCTCTCCAGGAAGCCTTCGGGAGTTAGTTTTCTTGCAGGCTGTGGTGCCCTCAGATTGGGCCGCCTCTTATTTATCCATCCCGTTAGCACTCAGTGTCCTCTATAGCTTGGGTATTATTTTCCCACAAGTAATGAAAGCAGCTGTGGATTCTCCCTGTATTTAGAAGGAAAACATAAATTATGACTTACCAGATTATTCCCTTTCCTTCGATACAGGGAGAGTCCACAGCTCCCGCCCGTGCTCTCACGGGGGGCGGCCCTAAATTTAAATGGTTTTCTTCTGGCACCTTTTCACCCTGATATTTCTTCTACTGTTCCTTGTCCCCTCGGCAGAATGATTGGGGGATGAGGGATGTAGGGGAGGTATTTAAGCCTTTGGCTGGGGTATCTTTGCCTCCTCCAGATGGCCAGGTTCTGTATTCCCACAAGTAATGAATGCAGCTATGGACTCTCCCTGTATTGAAGGAAAGGAAATTATCTGGTAAGTCATACTTTATGTTTTTCTATCTTTTTATCTTTTTTTTTGTATGTTTTTTTTATTCCAAGATAGATACTTTATCTAAATAGAGATGGACAGGCACACCAGGACTGGACCCTAGTAGGACTATACTATCTCTAAATACCTAAATTCAAGGGCGAGATTAAATATACTGCGCAGGTTTCAGCGCAAACGCTGAAACCCGCGCAGCCCGTAATTTCACCTCGCACATCCAATAAACCCCGCCGGCAGTTCATAAAGTGCCGTAAGTCAGATAAACTAGTGATGTCCAGAAATGAGCGTTAATACAAATTTCTGGAGTCACAATTCAAATCAGCCAATAGTATGAGAGCTACTGACTGATTTGAATAGCCAATAGGATTTCAGTAGCTCTCATCCTATTGGCTGATTTGAAGACTCAAATCAGCCAATAGGAATGCAAGGGACGCATACCTTGAATTCACTGATCAGTGTACGGCGGCGATCGTACAAAGAGAATCCTCGACGCTCCATGGCTCTGCGGTCGCCGGTCCTGCTCTGCTCTCATCTCCGCTACATGCCGGCTTGGTCCTGGATGAAGAAGGAAGAGGTCCCGCTTGAAAGAAGATGTCGGCCGCTTGGAAGATTATTTCACTGCCTGGACCTTCTCATCCGGACTTCAGGAACAGCGAGTACCTATTTGAGGGGTTAGATTTAGGCTTTTTTTTTTTTTTTTTTTAAGATTTGGGATTTATTGGGCACTCTTAAAAGAGCTGAATGCCTTTTTAAGGCGAGTAAAAGAGCTGAAAGCCCTTTTTATTTGGGGGGTGCGGGTTTTACTGTTAGAGGGGGGACTTAGTATTTTAAGGAAAAGAGCTGTTTAACTTAGGGCAATGCCCTTTCAAATGCCCTTTTAAGGGCTATTGGTAGTTTATCAAATAAAGGAAAAGGATTACAACTACACTTTATTAACATAAGCCTGTAAAAATATGGCCCCCACAAAAATCTTCGTACATCCAAATACGGATAAACAATACGAAATCAAAGATTTTCTGAACTGCAGATCAAAAAGAGTCATTTATGTTGCTATGTGCAAATGCCCAAGAATCTATGTGGGTGAAACCTCAAGAGAACTACGTACCAGAGAACTGGAACACATAGGTGACATAAAATGGAACAGAAATGTACCTGTGGCACAACATATGAACAGTGCACATCAGGGGCATAAATATGACATTTTCTTTTTTGCAATGGAGCAAATGAAAGTAAAAGGGATGACATTACAAGAATGTTATTACAGAAAGAATGCAGATGGATTCATGAATTACAATCTGCTGCACCAAGAGGCCTGAATGAGGCTATATCATATAAATGCCTCTTATAAATATGTCAGATACCAAGAGGCCTGAATGAGGCTATATCATATAAATGCTTCTAATAAATATGTCAGACACCAAGAGGCCTGAATGAAGCTATATCATATAATTGCTTCTAATAAATATGTCAGATACCAAGAGGCCTGAATGAGGCTATATCATATAAATGCCTCTTATAAATATGTCAGATATCAAGAGGCCTGAATGAGGCTATATCATAAAAATGCCTCTTATAAATATGGCAGATACCAAGAAGCCTGAATGAGGCTATATCATATAAATGCTTCTTATAAATATGGCAGATATCAAGAGGCCTGAATGAGGCTATATCATATAAATGCTTCTTATAAATATGGCAGATACCAAGAGGCCTGAATAAGGCTATATCATATAAATGCTTCTTATAAATATGTCAGATACCAAGAGGCCTGAATGAGGCTATATCATATAAATGCTTCTTATAAATATGTCAGATACCAAGAGGCCTGAATGAGGCTATATCATATAAATGCCTCTTATAAATATGTCAGATACCAAGGGGCCTGAATGAGGCTATATCATATAAATGCCTCTAATAAATATGGCAGATATCAAGAGGCCTGAATGAGGCTATATCATATAAATGCCTCTTATAAATATGTCAGATATCAAGAGGCCTGAATGAGGCTATATCATATAAATGCTTCTTATAAATATGTCAGATATCAAGAGGCCTGAATGAGGCTATATCATATAAATGCCTCTTATAAATATGTCAGATATCAAGAGGCCTGAATGAGGCTATATCATATAAATGCTTCTTATAAATATAGCAGATACCAAGAGGCCTGAATAAGGCTATATCATATAAATGCTTCTTATAAATATGGCTGATATCAAGAGGCCTGAATGAGGCTATATCATATAAATGCCTCTTATAAATATGTCCGATACCAAGAGGCCTGAATGAGGCTATATCATATAAATGCCTCTTATAAATATGTCAGATATCAAGAGGCCTGAATAAGGCTATATCATATAAATGCCTCTTATAAATATGTCAGATATCAAGAGGCCTGAATGAGGCTATATCATATAAATGCCTCTTATAAATATGGCAGATATCAAGAGGCCTGAAAGAGGCTATATCATATAAATGCTTCTTATAAATATGTCAGATACCAAGAGGCCTGAATGAGGCTATATCATATAAATGCCTCTTATAAATATGTCAGATACCAAGAGGCCTGAATGAGGCTATATCATATAAATGCCTCTTATAAATATGTCAGATACCAAGAGGCCTGAATGAGGCTATATCATATAAATGCCTCTTATAAATATGTCAGATACCAAGAGGCCTGAATGAGGCTATATCATATAAATGCCTCTTATAAATATGTCAGATACCAAGAGGCCTGAATGAGGCTATATCATATAAATGCTTCTTATAAATATGGCAGATATCAAGAGGCCTGAATGAGGCTATATCATATAAATGCCTCTTATAAATATGGCAGATATCAAGAGGCCTGAATGAGTCTATATCATATAAATGCCTCTTATAAATATGTCAGATATCAAGAGGCCTGAATGAGGCTATATCATATAAATGCCTCTTATAAATATGGCAGATATCAAGAGGCCTGAATGAGGCTATATCATATAAATGCTTCTTATAAATATGTCAGATATCAAGAGGCCTGAATGAGGCTATATCATATAAATGCCTCTTATAAATATGTCAGATATCAAGAGGCCTGAATGAGGCTATATCATATAAATGCCTCTAATAAATATGTCAGATATCAAGAGGCCTGAATGAGGCTATATCATATAAATGCCTCTAATAAATATGTCAGATATCAAGAGGCCTGAATGAGGCTATATCATATAAATGCCTCTTATAAATATGGCAGATATCAAGAGGCCTGAATGAGGCTATATCATATAAATGCTTCTAATAAATATGTCAGATATCAAGAGGCCTGAATGAGGCTATATCATATAAATGCTTCTTATAAATATGTCAGATACCAAGAGGCCTGAATAAGGCTATATCATATAAATGCCTCTTATAAATATGTCAGATATCAAGAGGCCTGAATGAGGCTATATCATATAAATGCCTCTTATAAATATGGCAGATATCAAGAGGCCTGAATGAGGCTATATCATATATATGCCTCTTATAAATATGTCAGATATCAAGAGGCCTGAATGAGGCTATATCATATAAATGCTTCTTATAAATATGTCAGATACCAAGAGACCTGAATGAGGCTATATCATTTAAATGCCTCTAATAAATATGTCAGATATCAAGAGGCCTGAATGAGGCTATATCATAAAAATGCTTCTTATAAATATGTCAGATACCAAGAGGCCTGAATGAGGCTATATCATATAAATGCTTCTTATAAATATGTCAGATACCAAGAGGCCTGAATGAGGCTATATCATATAAATGCCTCTTATAAATATGTCAGATATCAAGAGGCCTGAATAAGGCTATATCATATAAATGCTTCTTATAAATATGTCAGATACCAAGAGGCCTGAATGAGGCTATATCATATATATGCCTCTTATAAATATGTCAGATACCAAGAGGCCTGAATGAGGCTATATCATATAAATGCTTCTTATAAATATGTCAGATATCAAGAGGCCTGAATGAGGCTATATCATATTAATGCTTCTTATAAATATGTCAGATATCAAGAGGCCTGAATGAGGCTATATCATATAAATGCTTCTTATAAATATGTCAGATACCAAGAGGCCTGAATGAGGCTATATCATATAAATGCCTCTTATAAATATGTCAGATACCAAGAGGCCTGAATGAGGCTATATCATATAAATGCCTCTTATAAATATGGCAGATACCAAGAGGCCTGAATGAGGCTATATCATATAAATGCCTCTTATAAATATGTCAGATATCAAGAGGCCTGAATAAGGCTATATCATATAAATGCTTCTTATAAATATGTCAGATACCAAGAGGCCTGAATGAGGCTATATCATATATATGCCTCTTATAAATATGTCAGATACCAAGAGGCCTGAATGAGGCTATATCATATAAATGCTTCTTATAAATATGTCAGATACCAAGAGGCCTGAATGAGGCTATATCATATAAATGCTTCTTATAAATATGTCAGATACCAAGAGGCCTGAATGAGGCTATATCATATAAATGCTTCTTATAAATATGTCAGATACCAAGAGGCCTGAATAAGGCTATATCATATAAATGCTTCTTATAAATATTTCAGATATCAAGAGGCCTGAATGAGGCTATATCATATAAATGCTTCTTATAAATATGTCAGATATCAAGAGGCCTGAATGAGGCTATATCATATAAATGCTTCTTATAAATATGTCAGATATCAAGAGGCCTGAATGAGGCTATATGATATAAATGCCTCTAATAAATATGTCAGATACCAAGAGGCCTGAATAAGGCTATATCATATAAATGCCTCTAATAAATATGTCAGATATCAAGAAGCCTGAAAGAGGTAACATCATATAAATGCCTCTTATAAATATGTCAGATATCAAGAAGCCTGAAAGAGGTAACATCATAAAAATGCCTCTTGTAAATATGGCAGATACTTAATACAGATTCTGGATTCAACAAGAGTAAAAGTATAACACATAACATCTTTTATTTTATTATAAGAGTGAGTTACAATGGGTAAATCAGGGGAAGTTATTCTACCCTGGATTAATACCAATACAATCTATATGTATATATGAATTATTGTGCGGTTGCTTCACATGACTTATACGTAATCGTTCTAAAATGAAGGCACACTTGTATGAACTGAAATTGTATCTATAAGTGGAATTAATAACGATACATTTAACATATATATACATATAGACTAATAATATAGAGAGAGAGGAATATATCTATCCACCCATAAAATTTAAGGACACCACTCTAAAAAGCGAATAAAATAATTTATGATTATTTCGGAATGAAGATAATATATTTTTTCGGTTTCTGTGTACCTGGCTTACTATTTATGGTACATTACTTATCTGTCATATTTCCCCTTTCTCCTCCAATATTCCCTGTTACAAAATATACTTTCCTGTATGATTATGAATGTTGCCCTGGAATAAATATATGCTACACACTGAACAATAGCGCTAGTAGACAATGGAAATGATGATAAATAAACACCTGATGTTTTTAATATAGTAATGAATCTTTTGTATTTAGATACATTGCTATCAGCATAAATGCAATAGTCGCTATTTAACATCTCTAAATATTTATTTGGCAAATGCAAATGAGTAAATTCACCTTCACTAATAAGATCCTTTATGAAATATCGAAAGAAGCCAGTGCGGTGTTACACTTCCGCAAACCACTAATGGAGTAACAAATACGTTACTATGACAACTGTTGAGAATAAAAAGCGCAGTCTAACGCTGGGCTGGCCCTATGCCCTGATGAAGTCACGTTTGAGTGACGGAAACGCGTCGGCGGGCGTGGCCTAGTTCACAGCATGTTCTCAACATACGCCTAGCATTCATAAAAGCGGTCTTTTGCTCAATAGATACTTTAAGTGCTTAAACATTTTTTGATACAATGATATAATGTTGGGTCCAATCAAGGGGCTGTTACTGAATGTTTATTCATGCTAATGTCGCTAATATCGCAGCTCAGTACCACCATGTATACAACATTAATACACTAATTCAGCACAGTATTTATATATAGACATTTAGTATGTTGTTTTAGCTGTGTACACAAATACTTATTTGAGCTACAACCTATTTGTCTTACAATGAGGAAGATGAATGTTTTGTATGTATGTTGTTGAAATAAGCAGTTTATAACTTAGGGATATTAGCTAGCAATCGGTGACTTTGTTAAATCAAAGCAGTACGCAGGCAGGAGGACGCCGTCGAGTGCATAGCTTGTTTTGCATTGTGTGTGAATACATATGTAAGTGTGGTTGCGATCCTCAGAAACCCTGCTATTAGCCTTATCCCTAGTCTATACTACACGCTTACTGGGTCCACTAGCCCTCTTTCATTTTTTAAGTTTAGGGTGCTACATAGTATGGCTGCTGAATCTAGGTTATTGGAAGTGACTATTCCCATTCTCTAATAGCCAACTTTAGCATCTCTTTTTTAATATTGTGTTATTAGCAATAGGTAGATGCTGGCCAATAAGGGTTCTTTTGATAAGGGGTCTGGAAGTAACAATACCCATTTCTCTATACCTATGGCAGCATCTTTCCTTTGGTAATGTCTGTTTTGCATATATGTTAATAAAGTGTAGTTGTAATCCTTTTCCTATATTTGATAATCATAGTGTATAATTCTACACTGGGCTTTAATGTCACAAATCCCTTCATCTTTCCCTAACCTTATTATTACTATTGGTAGTTTAGTATTAAGTTAGGGGGTGTTTTTATTTTGGGGGGACTTTTTTATTTTCATAGGGATTAGGTTTAATTTTTTTATTTTTGATAATTTGGTTTATTATTTTTTGTAATCTTAGATTAATTTAATTTTTTATTTTTAAGTAATGTTATCTTTTGTATTTTAATTCTTTGTAATTTAGAATTTAGGTAATTAGGGTTAATTTAGGGGGTGTTAGGTTAGGGTCTTAGTAATTTAATTAGTTATTTGCGTTGTGTGGGTTTGGCGGATTAGGGGTTAATAGATTTTTAAGGTTTGTTGCGATGTGGGTTAATGGCGGATTAAGGGTTAATACTTTTATTAGGTAGTTTGCGATGTGGGTGAATGGCGGATTAGGGTTTATTAGTTTTAATAGGTACTCTGCGATGTGGGTGAATGGCGGATTAAGGGTAAATACATTTATTAGGTAGTTTGCGATGTGGGTGAATGACGGATTAAGGGTTTAATACTTTTATTAGGTAGATTGCGATGTGGGTTAATGGCGGATTAGGGTTAATTAGTTTTAATAGGTACTCTGCGATGTGGGTGAATGGCGGATTAAGGGTAAATACATTTATTAGGTAGTTTGCGATGTGGGTGAATGGCGGATTAAGGGTTTAATACTTTTATTAGGTAGATTGCAATGTGTGTGAATGGCAGATTAGGGGTTAATAGTTTTATTAGGTTTATTGCGTTGTGGGTTAATGGCAGACTAGGGGTTAATACATTTATTACGTTTATTGCGATGTGGGGGTTGGCGGATTAGGGGTTAATATACTTTATTTGCTATTGCAGTGGGATTGCGGTTGACAGGTAGGTAGTTATTGAGCATGCTTTAGGTGTTAGTTACTATTTTCAGGGAGTTACAGTGCTCACATACTCAGGCAGGCGCAGCAAGACTTGCGCTATGTGTGGCGAGGTGAAAATAGAGAAAATTTCTCAATTTTCGCTGCGTAAGTTCTTGTGCTGAATATGTGATACCGATTTGCAACGCAATTCTATGTTAGCTTATAGGAATAAAAATTACGGCCGATGGGTTAAAGATATGTGGCGCTGTATATATGATACCGATACCGCGTAAAAAACGGCGTCCCCGGCTTTTGTGGGCGACGTCGCATATGTAATCTTGCCCCAAAAGTGTATTTAGCCTGAATTATACTGGACTAAATAGTCTAGAAAGGACTTTTTGTCCTTGACGTTGACGGACTAAATAGTCTAGAAAGGACTTTTTGTCCTTGACGTTGACGGTCAAAGACGCATTAATCTATACGGTACATGCTGAGTACCTTGGATAGATATCAGGGGATAGGAACCCAGGTATATTCATCTTAAGCTTCAGAAATAAAAATGATTATACCCGCTAGAAGTGGATCGATGTAAGAAGAATTACACAATTTCAAGATTTTCTAATGTATGTTTATTGTTATATTGCAAAACTTTAAAAACAAAAACAAAGTGAAGGTTGAAAGTTTTTTTCCATCTTAATGGGAGGAGAGTCCACGGCTTCATTCATTACTTGTAGGAATTAAGAACTTGGCCACCAGGAGGAGGCTAAGACACCCCAGCCAAAGCCTTAAATACCTCCCCCACTCCCCTCATCCCCCAGTCATTCTTTGCCTTTCGTCACAGAAGGTTGGCAGAGAATTGTCAGAAGATTCGGAGTAGTCTTTTATGGAGGGTAGTACTCTTCGCAATGGGACTGGAGTTTTAAGTAGTCCTGTCAGCCTCTCAGTGAGAGCTTGGATGAAACTTAGAGTCCGGAGATGCAGAGAGTGTTGTCTCTGCGAAACCATCCTGACTCATATTAACAGCTCCATAAGCAATCAGCGTTGCCGAGTTTCGCTGCCTGCTTTCTGCTCTCAAGTCCATGTCAGGAGCGATGCTACTACCCTGTCACACTTGAAAGGCTGTGTTCCTGTTCCACGGCACAGATTCTTGTAAGATCGTTTAATTTATACTTATTTGATAACGCAAGAAGACAGGGTCACAGTGTGTCTCCTTTTATCTGTATAGAATCAAGGGTTAATATCCTCGGATAGTGGATTATTGAACAGGGGGGGTTTTATGCATAATATTCTTTCTCTTGTAAAGGTGTATCCAGTCCACGGATTCATCCATTACTTGTGGAATATTCTCCTTCCCAACAGGAAGCTGCAAGAGGACACCCACAGCAGAGCTGTCTATATAGCTCCTCTCCTAACTGCCACCCCCAGTCATTCTCTTGCAGCTCTCGACAAGAAAGGAAATATCAAGAGATATGTGGTGACTTAGTGTAGTTTTTACCTTCAATCAAAAGTTTGTTATTTTTAAACGGTACCGGCGTTGTACTGTTTTACTCTCAGGCAGAAATTGGAAGAAGAATTCTGCCTGGAGGTTTGATGATCTTAGCGGTTTGTAACTAAGGTCCATTGCTGTTCTCACACATAACTGAAGAGTATGGATAGAAAACTTCAGTTGGGGGGACGGTCTGCAGATTGCCTGCTTTGAGGTATGTTCAGTATATTTTTTTCTAGAGAAGGTCTAGAAAATGCTGACAGTGCCTGGTATATTTAAGGTAAGCCTGATACAGTGATTTAACAACAACTGGGATCATGCTTGCAAAAAAGGATAATATTCATGTTAATACCTATATTACTTAGTGTAAAAACGTTTGCATGATTTATAAAAATAAAAACGTTTTTTTCTCTGAGGGTGGTAAATCTTTATTTGGGGCCTAGTTTCCACATGGCTTGTTAGATTACTCCTAGGAGTACTTTTTTAAGGCCCTCTGACTTTGAGTGCCTGGTGGGAGGGGCCTATTTTCGTTTTCAGTCTGAGACATCCAGCTTCCCTGAAGGAGTCCTCTGGCTTATAGGACCTCTATAGAGGGTTTTGTTCCTGCAAAAATCGTATTTGAGGGCAGGTAGGAGCCACAGCAGAGCTGTGGCAGTGTGTTTGACTGTTAACAGGTTTAATGTTTTTCTAATTCGTTTTTGGGCCTGAGGGGTTAATCATCCATTTGCAAGTGGGTGTAATGCTGCTTTAGTCCCTTATACACACTGTAAAAATTTTGTAGAGTTTACTACTTTTTATCACTGTTTTGCAATTTATGTGGTAGTTTTTTTTCTCTTAAAGGCACAGTACCGTTTTTTATTATTGCTTTTTTCACATTTATTAAAGTGTTTTCCAAGCTTGCTGTTCTCATTACTAGTCTGTTAAACATATCTGACATAGAGGAAACTCCTTGTTCATTATGTTTAGAAGCCATTGTGGAACTCCCTCTTAGAATGTGTACCAAATGCACTGACCTTTCTATAAGTTATAAAGACCATATTATGACTTTTAAAGATTTATCACCTGAGGTTTCTGAGACTGACAAAAGGGAAGTTATGCCATCTAGCTCTCCCCATGTGTCAGAACCTATAACTCCCGCTCAAGGGATGCCAAGTACATTTAGCGCGTTGAATGCGTTTACCTTACAAGACATGGCGGCAGTTATGAATCATACCCTCACAGAGGTATTGTCCAAACTGCCAGGGTTACAAGGAAAGCGAGACAACTCTGGGCTAGAACAAATACAGAGCTCTCTGACGCTTTAGTAGCTATGTCTGATGTACCCTCACAATGTGCAGAAGTTGAAGCAGGAGAGCTTCTATCTGTGGATGACTTCTCTGATTCAGGGAAGGCGTTACTTCAGTCTGACTCTGAAATGACAGCATTTAAATTTAGGCTTGAACACCTCCGCGTGTTGCTCAGGGAGGTTTTAGCGACTCTGGATGACTGTGACTCCATTGTAGTCCCAGAGAAATTGTGTAAAATGGACAAATACTTTGCAGTGCCTGTTTACACTGACGTTTTTCCAATCCTTAAGAGGTTTTCAGAAATTATTACTAAGTTATGGGATAGACCAGGTGTACCGTTCTCTCCCCCTCCTGCTTTTAAAAAGATGTTTCCTATAGATGCCGCTACACGGGACTTGTGGCAGACGGTCCCTAAGGTGAAGGGAGCAGTCTCTACCCTAGCTAAGCGTACATCTATTCCTGTCGAGGACAGTTGTGCTTTCCTAGATCCTATGGATAAAAAATTAGAGGGTTTCCTTAAGAAAATCTTTATACAACAAGGTTTTATTCTCCAGCCTCTTGCATGCATTGCCCCAGTCACTGCTGCAGCGGCTTTCTGGTTCGAGTCTCTGGAGGAGGCTCCACAGGTAGAGACCCCGTTAGATGATATCCTTGACAGGCTTAAAGCTCTTAAGTTAGCCAATTCATTTATTTCTGACGCTGTTTTTCATTTAACCAAGCTAACGGCTAAAAATTCAGGTTTTGCCATTCAGGCGCGTAGGGCGCTATGGCTTAAATCCTGGTCAGCTGATGTCACTTCAAAGTCTAAACTTCTCAATATCCCCTTCAAAGGGCAGACCCTATTTGGGCCTGGACTGAAGGAGATCATTTCTGATATTACTGGAGGAAAAGGCCACGCCCTTCCCCAGGATAGGTCCAACAAGTTAAGGGCCAAACAGACTAATTTTCGTTCCTTTCGAAACTTCAAGAGTGGCGCAGCTTCATCTTCCTCTTCTACAAAACAAGAGGGAAATTTTGCCCAGTCCAAGCCAGTCTGGAGACCTAATCAGCCTTGGAACAAGGGGAAACAGGCCAAAAAGCCTGCTGCTGCCTCTAAGACAGCATGAAGGAGTAGCCCCCGATCCGGGACCGGATCTAATGGGGGGCAGACTTTCTCTCTTTGCCCAGGCTTGGGCAAGAGACGTCCAGGATCCCTGGGCTCTGGAGATTGTTTCCCAGGGATATCTTCTGGATTTCAAAGCTTCATCTCCAAAGGGGAGATTTCATCTCTCACAATTATCTGCAAACCAGATAAAGAGAGAGGCATTCTTACATTGCGTTCAAGACCTGCTGGTTATGGGAGTGATCCACCCAGTTCCAAAGGAGGAACAGGGGCAGGGCTTCTATTCAAATCTGTTCCCAAGAAAGAGGGAACTTTCAGACCAATCTTGGATCTCAAGATCCTAAACAAATTTCTCAGGGTCCCATCCTTCAAGATGGAGACTATTCGAACCATCCTGCCTATGATCCAGGAGGGTCAATATATGACTACCGTGGATTTAAAGGATGCTTATCTACACATTCCGATACACAGGGATCATCATCAGGTTCGCCTTCCTAGACAGGCATTAACAGTTTGTGGCTCTTCCCTTCGGGTTAGCCATGGCACCAAGAATCTTTACGAAGGTTCCAGGGTCCCTTCTGGCGGTTCTAAGGTCACGGGGTATAGCAGTCGCCCCTTACCTAGATGACATCCTGATACAGTCGTCGACTTTCCAAATCGCCAGGTTCCATACGCATATTGTTCTGGCATTCCTGAGGTCTCACGGGTGGAAGGTGAACGAAGGAAAGAGTTCTCCCTCCCCTCTTACAAGAGTTTCCTTCCTAGAAACTCTGATAGATTCAGTAGAAATGAAGATTTATCTGACAGAGGTCAGGTTGTCAAAACTTCTAACTTCCTGCCGTGCTCTTTATTCCATTTCTCGTCCGTCAGTGGCTCAGTGTATGGAGGTAATCGGATTAATGGTAGCGGCAATGGACATAGTTCCGTTTGCCCGCCTACATCTCAGACCACTGCAACTTTGCATGCTCAATCAGTGGAATGGGGATTACACAGATTTGTCCCCTCTACTAAATCTGGGTCAAGAGGATTCTTTTCTCTGGTGGCTATCTCGGGTCCATCTGTCCAAGGGAATGAGTTTCCGCAGGCCAGAATGGACTATAGTAACGACAGATGCCAGCCTTCTGGGCTGGGGTGCAGTCTGGAACTCCTTTATGGCTCAGGGTTCGTGGACTCGGGAGGAGACCCTCCTTCCGATAAACATTCTGGAACTAAGAGCGATATTCAATGCTCTTCAGGCTTGGCCTCAGCTAGCTGCAGTCAGGTTCATCAGATTTCAGTCGGACAACATCACGACTGTAGCCTATATCAACCATCAGGGGGGAACAAGGAGCCCCCTGGCAATGTTGGAGGTTTCAAAGATAATTCTATGGGCAGAGGTTCACTCTTGCCATCTCTCAGCTATCCATATCCCAGGAGTAGAGAACTGGGAGGCGGATTTTCTAAGTCGGCAGACTTTTCATCCGGGGGAGTGGGAGCTCCATCCGGAGGTATTTGCCCAGTTGATCCAACTATTGGGGCAAACCAGAACTGGATCTCATGGCGTCTCGTCAGAACGCCAAGCTTCCTTGTTACGGGTCCAGGTCCAGGGATCCCAAGGCAGCGCTGATAGATGCTCTAGCAGCGCCCTGGTCCTTCAGCCTGGCTTATGTGTTTCCACCATTATCTCTGCTCCCTCGTCTGATTGCCAAGATCAAGCAGGAGAGAGCTTTGGTGATTTTGATAGCCCCTGCGTGGCCACGCAGGACTTGGTATGCAGATCTGGTGGACATGTCATCCTTTCCACCTTGGACTCTGCCGCTAAGGCAGGACCTTCTACTTCAAGGTCCCTTCAAACATCCAAATCTAATTTCTCTACGTCTGACTGCTTGGAGATTGAACGCTTGATTCTATCAAAGCGTGGTTTTTCCGAATCGGTCATTGATACTTTAATTCAGGCTCGAAAGCCTGTCACCAGGAAAATCTATCATAAGATATGGTGTAAATATCTTCATTGGTGTGAATCCAAGGGTTACTCATGGAGTAAGGTCAGGATTCCTAGGATATTATCTTTTCTCCAAGAAGGATTGGAGAAGGGATTGTCAGCTAGTTCCTTAAAGGTACAGATTTCTGCTCTGTCTATTCTTTTGCACAAGTGTCTGGCTGAGGTTCCAGACGTTCAGGCGTTTTGTCAGGCTTTAGTTAGAATCAAGCCTGTGTTTAAACCTGTTGCTCCGCCATGGAGTTTAAATTTAGTTCTTAAAGTTCTTCAAGGGGTTCCGTTTGAACCTTTGCATTCCATAAATATCAAGCTTTTATCTTGGAAAGTTCTGTTTTTAGTAGCTATCTGCTTTACAGTGTGATTCCCCTTATCTGATCTTCCATGCAGATAAGGTAGTTTTACGTAACAAACCTGGGTTTCTTTCTAAGGTGAGAAAAAAGGAAGAAAGAAAAACAAATTATCCCAGATTGATATGAATTTCTACTGTGTTTAGATATAATTTGTGAGAATCTCTCTGGAGACCTTGAATTGGAGTGATACTCTAGTAATTAGGTCTAGCTATGGGAGCAGTGCGTAAGCATGAAATTTATCAATACAACAAAATGACTCAGTTCACAAGGAGTGTGAGCTGAATTCAAAAAAATATGCTTCTATGCACTGTTTGTGGAAAACATCTTATGTGTTCGTATAATCAACACAGTACATTAGATTCTATTAAAATTTAACCTTTATTAAATATTACTAAAATGACAGCAAAATTGCAATGGTATCTGCTGCCTGCGCTCATATTAAAAACACATCTCCATGATGTTTAGTAATGACTCTAATAAATAGGTGGTGTATAGGGTAAGACCCTGAGTAGAGGAACAACGTTAACACTATTATGGAAAAATTATAATAGCCTAAATAATGGCTTGTCTAAATAGACTTATATGTTAAAGTATTGTGTCATCCTCAGTGAAGTGAGTCTGACCCTTATGTTATATATATCTGTGTTAGCCTGATAATATCTTGCTGCAAACTATCAGTTTCTCGCTTTAAAAGGAGTCTTTGCACATATCCCAAATTATTTATCTTGTAAGATCTGCCTTATAGGGGCTTAGATAGGTTCTACTGATTTTAATTATCAGGATATCCTCTGTTATACCAGAAAAGCTAAATAATTGTGCAATCCTATGTTATTGTATGCTCCTTAAAAGTTAATCTGAAAAAATAGCCACTACTGCTGTTTGTATGTAGCCAATTGGATTTATTGTATGATAGTGTGTATTTGGCTAATTTCTAGTTATTAGTGTTGCATCAACAATATGTTAAAGCGATCTTTATTATTTAAACCATTGTGGAAAAGTCATAGAAACATCAGATCATATCTCTCGTATTAAAATATTAAATAACATTGTCTGTCTGATTGTTACTTTGTAATATATGCCTTTAAATTTCCGCAATTGGTTTGTTATACTGGGATTTACATTCATGTGTCCCTCGGTCTATTACCTTTAATCACTTTTGGTATCTATGTTTACTGCGGTTTTAATAAATGCTGGGTGACCGGAATCTCATAGCGTGTTTATTAACAGCTGTATAGACACTGCTAAGTTTCTATTGGATAGATTAGTGATAAACTTGTAAATGACCAGTATTGTTAACAATGGTTGCCGTTAAGTTACCTAGGCTATATAGCAGAAATTACCTTATAGTTACCGTTACACTGGATAATTGTTATTACCTTACAGTTTACATTACCCAGTTTACATTTTAATTACCGTAGCTATATAGCTCTAATAACAATTTTGTTGCCGCTTTGCTACATGACTAGGATAGTTATAAAATTACTATTGTGCTGAGTAACTATCTAGCCAACATACAACTCTAATAGATATTTGATCCATTGTGTTAAATCAGCAGTAGAAAGTCTCCGGCCGTGCCAGATAAATTATTAAGCCACCCTATAGATATTACTTATTTACGAATGTAGTCTTATATTAACAACATTGGAGAGCAATTTTAAAAAAAATAAGGGAACCCCTGATGCCGCGTTTCCCATACACTTCCTCAGAGGGGGATGCGCGAGGCGGCAAAACGATCAGTTTAAATTGCCGGTCTGAACACACCCTCTGTTACCATTCGTTGAGAATAACCGTGGATTGATTGGGTCAACAGTCTGTCAATCACAATTATTCGTGCAGTATTAACAAAGATATTCATAGACCCTGAGGTGTTACTTCTGAATGTAACATTTGTATTTGAATGTATCTTATGCTGAATTTGTAATGTGCCAGCTTATGATACTAATGTTTCTCTTATCTTCTTCATTTTAGACTGAGGATAACAATTAGTTAGCGTTTTCCTTATCATTTTATAATAGAAGGTATTTGTCTTAATGTTTATTTGCATAAAATGTGAGAAGTGGCCGATTTCACTCTTTCATTTCTTTTCATATTATGTCACCGTTGGTTACCCACTTATTGTCCTTTTCATACGGATTTAATTGTGATAAACACTTGATTTACATTGGACTTATCCTATTGAGAAAAGACTAAAAGCTATCTTACAACATAATTATAAAAGATATTTATAACTTGTAACTATGTTAAAGTTAGGCTAATATCTGATGTATGTTAAAAAGAAACGAGCAAACTAACTGTAAAGAGGAGAAATACTGCTATACCCCATATTGGACTATTATGTCTTAAAACCTTACTTGCTGTCTGATTAGCTTATAGTGAATTTTAGCTTTATTTATTTTTGTAATAGTTCTGAATTAATCTAGTTATAAGTTAAATTAACATGAAACTCTGTAATAGTTCTGAATTAATCTAGTTATGATAAGTTAAATTAACATGAAACTCTGTGATACAAAAATGAATAATAAATAGTTTTTTGTGAATTCAAAATTTCAAATAAAAGTGATTACAGAATAGTTGTAATAAAATTATTGTGTATTGAGTGAAAAGAATTTATTTTTGTGCTAATGTTTATTTATATGGAGTTGGAGATTGGCTCCAATACTTAAGTATTCCTTATTTCTCTTGTTAAGTGTATCCAGTCCACGGATCATCCATTACTTATGGGATATATTCTCCTTCCCAACAGGAAGCTGCAAGAGTCCACCCACAGCAAAGCTGCTATATAGCTCCTCCCCTAACTGCCATTCCCAGTCATTCTCTTGCAAGTCTCAACATAGATAGGAGGTCGTGAGAGTCTGTGGTTTTTTATACTTAGTTTATTTCTTCAATCAAAAGTTTGTTATTTTTAAATGGCACCGGAGTGTGCTGTTTATCTCAGGCAGTATTTGGAAGAAGAATCTGCCTGCGTTTTTTTCTATGATCTTAGCAGACGTAACTAAGATCCAGTTGCTGTTCTCACACATTCTGAGGAGTAAGGTACTTCAGAGGGGGAATGGCGTGCAGGTTTTCCTGCAAATAAGGTATGTGCAGTAAAATATTTTTCTAAGGAATGGAATTGACTAAGAAAATACTGCTGATACCGAAGTAATGTAAGTACAGCCTTTAAATGCAGTGAAAGCGACTGGTACCAGGCTGATTGATAGAGATATATGCTAAGGTATGTGCAGTAATATATTTTTCTAAGGAATGGAATTGACTAAGAAAATACTGCTGATACCGAAGTAATGTAAGTAAAGCCTTAAATGCAGTGATAGCGACTGGATCAGGCTTATTAATAGACATACATACTCTTATAAGAATGTGTTTTAAAACGTTTGCTGGCATGTTTAATCGTTTTTTAACATATGTTTGGTGATAAAACTTATTGGGGCCTAATTTTTCCACATGGCTGGCTTAAATTTTGCATAGAAACAGTTATAGGGAAGGTAATCCACAGCTCAGCTGTGGCAGTTTTGTTGTGTCTGTTTAAAAAAATGTCGTTTTTTTTTTATTTATTTTTTTTTATCTGTTTTTTGCATTAAGGGGTTAATCATCCATTTGCAAGTGGGTGCAATGCTCTGTTAACTTATTACATGTACTGTAAAAATTTCGTTTGATTTACTGCCTTTTTTCACTGTTTTTCAAATTTTGACAAAATTTGTTTCTCTTAAAGGCACAGTAACTTTTGTTATATTTGCTTGTTAACTTGATTTAAATTGTTTTCCAAGCTTACTAGTCTCTTTATTAGTTCTAACATGTCTAACATAGAGGAGGCTCTGTGTTTATTATGTTTAAAGCCATGGTGGAACCCCATTTTAGAATGTGTACCAGATGTACTGATTTCATGTTAAACAATAAAGATCATTTTTTTATTTAAAAACATTATCACCAGAGGATTCTGTCGAGGGGGAAGTTATGCCGACTAACTCTCCCCACGTGTCAGACCCTTTGACTCCCGCTTTAGGGACTCACGCTCAAATGGCGCCAAGTACATCAAGGGCACCCATAGCGTTTATTTTACCAGAGGATTCTGTCGAGGGGGAAGTTATGCCGACTAACTCTCCCCACGTGTCAGACCCTTTGACTCCCGCTCCAGGGACTCACGCTCAAATGGCGCCAAGTATATCAATGGCGCCCATAGCGTTTATTTTACAAGACATGGCAAATATTTTTCTAAGGAATGGAATTGACTAAGAAAATACTGCTGATACCGAAGTAATGTAAGTACAGCCTTTAAATGCAGTGAAAGCGACTGGTACCAGGCTGATTGATAGAGATATATGCTAAGGTATGTGCAGTAATATATTTTTCTAAGGAATGGAAGTTATGCCGACTAACTCTCCCCACGTGTCAGACCCTTTGACTCCCGCTCCAGGGACTCACGCTCAAATGGCGCCAAGTATATCAATGGCGCCCATAGCGTTTATTTTACAAGACATGGCAAAGGTTGTGTATAATACACTGGCAGCAGTATTAGTCAGACTACCTGAAATTAAAGGAAAGCAAAACAGCTCTGGGGGTAGATACAGAGCATACAGACGCTTTAAGAACCATGTCTGATACTACCTCACAATATGCTTAGTCTGTGGGTGATATTTGTGACTCAGGGAAGATGATTTAACCTGATTCTGATATTTCTACATTTAAAATTTATGCTTGAGAACCTCCACTTGTTGCTCAGGGAGGCTTTAGCTGCTCTGAATGAATGTGTACAATCGCAGTGCCAGAGAAATTGTGTAGACTGGATAAATAATATGCAGTGCCGGTGTGTACTTATGTTTTTCCAATACCTAAAGAGGTTTACTAAAATTTTTCATAAGGAATGGGATAGACCAGGTGTGCCGTTCTCTTCCCCTCCTATTTTTTAGAAGAATGTTTTCTAATAGTTGCCACCACACGGGACTTATGGCAGACAGTTCCTAAGGTGGAGAGAAGAGTTTCTACTCTAGCTAAGCGTACCACTACCTCTGGCGAGGACTGTTGTGCTTTTTTAGATCCAATGGATAAAAAATGTTTATTCAACAAGGTTTTATCCTGCAGCCCCTTGCACGCATTGCTCCTGTCACTGCTGCTGCGGCGTTCTGGTTTGAGTCTCTTGATGAGGCTTTACAGGCTCCATTGGATGAATATATTTGACAAGCTTAGAGCACTTAAGCTAGCCAATTCCTTTGTTTTCTGATGCCTTTGTTCCTTTGACTAGACTAACGGCTAAGAATTCTGTTTTTTACTATACTGGCGCGCAGAGCGCTATGGCTTATATCATGGTCAGCTGTCGTGACTTTAATAAATAAGCTACTTAACTTCCCTTCAAGGGGCAGACCCTATTCAGGCCTAGTTTGAAGGAGATTATTACTTATATCACTGGAGGAAAAGATCATGCCCTTCCTCAGGACAGGTCCAAATCAAGGGACAAAAAAGGCCTAATTTTCGTGCCTTTCGAAAATTCAAGGCAGGTGTGGCATCAACTTCCTCTAAGGCAGACAACCGGACCTGGAACAAAGATAAGCAGGTCAAGGAGCCTGCTGCTGCCTCTAAAACAGCATGAGGAACGGACCCCTATCTGGTAACGGATCCTATAGGGGGCAGACTTCATTCTTCGCCCAGGCGTGGGCAAGAGATGCCCAGGATCCCTGGGCATTGGAAATTATACCCCAGAGATATCTTCTGGATTTCAAAGCTTTCCCCCCCAAAAAAGGGGAGTTTTTGCCTTTCACATTTATCTGCAAACCAGATAAAGAAAGAGACATTCTTGCATTGTGTACGTGACCCATTCAGTTCCAATAGAGGAACAGGGACACAGTTTTCCTCAAATCGGTTTGTGGTTCCCAAGGAAAGGAAACCTTCAGACCTATTTTGGATCTAAAAGATCTTAAACAAATTCTTTAGAATTCTATCATTTAAGATGGAAACTATTCGTACCATCTTAACTATGATCCAGGAGAGTCAATAGAGGACTACAATGGATTTGAAGGATGCTTATCCTCACATTACGATGCATAAAGATCACCATCGGTTTTTCAGGTTTGCCTTTCTAGACAGGCATTACCAGTTTGTAGCTCTTTCCTTTGGGTTAACTACAGCCCCTAGAATCTTTATGGAGGTTCTGGGGTCACTTTGGCGGTCCTTAGGCCGCGGGGCATAGAAGTGGCCCCTTATTTAGACGACATCCTGATACAGGCGTCAAACATCCAAGTTGCCAAGTCTCATACGGACGTAGTACTGGCATTTCTGAGATCGCATGGGTGGAAAGTGAACAAGGAAAGAGTTCTCTATCCCCAATATCAAGGGTTTCCCTCCTAGGGATTCTGATAGATTTTGTAGAAATTAAAATTTACCTGACGGAGTCCAGGTTGTCAAAGTTTCTAAATTTCTGCCGTGTTCTTCATTCCATCCGCGCCCTTTGGTGGCTCAGTACATGAATGTAATCGGCTTAATGGTAGCGGCAAGGGACATAGTACCGTTTGCACGCCTACATTTCAGACCACTGCAACTATGCATGCTCAGCCAGAGGAACGGGGATTACACAGATTTGTTCTCCTGTTAAATCCGGACCAAGAAACCAGAGATTCTCTTCTCTGGTGACTATCTCGGGTCCATCTGTCCAAGGGTATGACCTTCCGCAGGTCAGATGGGACAATTGTTACAACAGATGCCAGCCTTTTAGGTTGGGATACAGTCTGGAACTCCCTGAAGGCTCAGGGATAGTGGACTCAGGAGGAGACCCTCCTTCTAATGAATATTCTGGAACTGGGAGCGATATTCCATGCTTTTCAGACTTTGCCTCAGTTAGCAACTCTGAGGTACATCATATTTCAGTCGGACAATATCACGACTGTGGCTTACATCAACCATCAAGGGGGAACAGAAGTTCCCTAGCAATGTTAGAAGTCTTAAAATAATTCACTGAACAGAGACTCACTCTTGTCTAAAAGCTATCCCTATCCCAGGTGTTGAGAACTGGGAGGCAGATTTTCTAAGTCGTCAGACTTTTCATCCGGGGGAGTGGGAATTCCCTCCGGAGGGGTTTGCACAAGATCAAGCAGGAGAGTGCTTTGGTGCTTTTGACAGCGCCTGCGTGGCCACGCAGGACCTGGTATGCAGATCTGGTGGACATGTCATCCTTTCCACCACGGTCTCTGCTTCTGAGACAGGACCCTCTACCTCAGGGTCTTTTCAACCATCTAAATATAACTAATCTGAGATGGACTGCCTGGAGACAGAACGCTTGATGTTATCAAAGCATGGCTTCTCCGAGTCAGTAATTGATACCTTAATACAGGCATAAAAGCCTGTCTCTAGGAAAATTTAACATAAGATATGGTGTAAATATCTTATTGTTATGAATCCAAGGGTTACTCATGGAGTAAAGTCTGGATTCCCAGGATATTATCTTTTCTCCAAGATGATTTTGAGAAAAGGGTTGTCAGCTAGTTCTTTAAAAGGACAGATTTCTACTCTGTCTATTCTTTTGCACAAGCGTCTGGCAGGTATTCTAGACGTTCAGGCATTTGGTCAGGCTTTGGTTAGAACCAAGCCTGTGGTTAAAAATGTTGCTCCGCCATGGAGCTTAAAGCTGGTTCTTAAGGTTCTTCAAGGAGTTCCATTTGAACCTTTTCATTCCATAGATATCAAACTTCTATCTTGGAAAGTTCCTTTTTGGTAGCTATTTCCTCGGCTCATAGAGTCTCCGAGTTATCTGCGTTGCAATGTGATTCTCCTTATCTGGTTCTCCGTACGGATAAGGTAGTCCTGTGTACCAACCTGGGTTTTTACCTAAGGTGGTATCTAACAAGAATATCACTCAAGAGATTGTTGTTCCATTCTTGTATCCTAATCCTTCTTCAAAGAAGGAACGTCTATTACACAATTTGGACGTGGTTCGTGTTTTAAAGTTTTACTTACAAGCTACTACAGATTTTCATCAAACATTCACCTTGTTTGTTGTCTATTCTGGACAGAGGAGAGGTCAAAGGACTTCAGCAACCTCTCTGTCTTTTTGGTTAAAAAGCATAATTCATTTAGCTTATGAGACTGCTGGACAGCAGCCTCCTGAAGGGATTACAGCTCATTCTACTAGAGCTGTGGTTTTCACTTAGACCTTTTTTAAATGTGGCTTCTGTTGAACAGATTACAAGACGGAGTCTTGGTCTGCGTTTCATACTTTTTCAAATTTAACAAATTTGATACCTTGCTTCTTCGGAGGCTATTTTTGGGAGAAAGGGTTTTTTACAGGCAGTGGCAACTTCCGTTTAAGTACCTGCCTTGTCCCTCCCATCATCCGTGTACTTTAGCTTTGGTATTGGTATCCCATAAGTAATGGATGATCCGTGGACTGGATACACTTAACAAGAGAAAACATAATATATGCTTACCTGATAAATTTATTTCTCTTGTAGTGTATGCAGTCCAGGGCCCGCCCTGTAACTTTAAGGCAGGTAATTTTTCCATTAAACTACAGTCACCACTTCACCCTATGGTTTTCCTTTCTCTGCATGTTTTCGGTCGAATGACTGGTAATGGCAGTTAGGGGAGGAGCTATATAGCAGCTTTGCTGTGGGTGGACTCTTGCAGCTTCCTGTTGGGAAGGAGAATATATCCCATAAGTAATGGATGATCCGTGGACTGGATACACTACAAGAGAAATAAATTTATCAGGTAAGCATAAATTATGTTTTTGCTCATTATTTGCTGAAGAGACTATTAAGTGCCCTTATATGGAAATAATTAATGTGCCATTATGAAACTAGTGCCATGTGTGATTCTATGATACCGTTAATTCAATGTGTTAAAAATAGAAAAAATCATTCAATAGGACTGAACAGTTAAAATGTTATCCTACTGTGCCAAAGTAAAATTATTAATTAAAGTGACAGTTGTATAACCATGCTGTGCATTAGTGGTTGTGATGATGATTGTGAATGTTCTTAATTTATCACTTTCTAGTGAGTCAGTGCAGATTCTAGAACATCTATACATGTTAACTAAACTTTACCTAAAAGTAACATATCTTATAATTAGAATTTAAAATGTAAAATTTAAATTCTTCTTATGCTCTATTTTGAGTCGTGAATAATGGAATTTTTTTCTAGTAATTGCATATGAGGCATTTGACATTTTAAATATGGTGTCATTATTTAAGTCTTGAATAACTTTGTATTTCTGTTGTTGTTTGAACATTGTGGTAGTTCACTATAGTAAGGTTGTAATCTTCATTTACAAGTATACATTATACTTATTGCTATCATTTAGTCCATATGGTTTAACACTTTGTAATAAATGTATCCATTTACATTCCATTTTTAAGAGGGTTTCCTCTATATTACCTCCTCTTATTCCTAAGAAGGATTTTTGTAATACTGCAAATTCTTCCTAAGGTGGTATCTAATAAGAATATCAATCAGGAGATTGTTGTTCCTTCACTATCTCTGTCCTAATCCTTCTTCAAAGAAGGAACGTCTATTACACAATCTTGATGTGGTTCGTGCTTTAAAGTTTTATTTACAAGCTACGAAGGATTTTCGTCAAACATCTGCTTTGTTGTCTACTCTGGACAGAGGAGAGGCCAAATGGCTTTGGCAACTTCCCTTTCTTTTTGGCTAAGAAGTGTAATACGCTTTGCTTATGAGACTGCTGGCCAGCAGCCTCCTGAAAGAATTACAGCTCATTCCACTAGAGCAGTAGCTTCCACATGGGCTTTTTAACATGAGGCCTCTGTTGAACAGATTTGTAAGGCAGCGACTTGGTCTTCGCTTCATACCTTTTCTAAATTCTTTAAATTTGATACTTTTGCTTCTTCGGAGGCTATTTTTGGGAGAAAGGTCTTACAGGCAGTGGTGCCTTACCTTTAAGTTCCTGCCTTGTCCCTCCCTTCATCCGTATCCTAAAGCTTTGGTATTGGTATCCCACAAGTAATGGATGAATCCATGGACTGGATACACCTTTACAAGAGAAAACAAAATTCATGCTTACCTGATAAATTTATTTCTCTTGTGGTGTATCCAGTCCATGGCCCGCCCTGTCATTTTAAGGCAGGTGTTTTTTATTTTTAAACTACAGTCACCACTGCACCCTATAGTTTCTCCTTTTTTCTTGCTTGTCTTTGGTCGAATGACTGGGGGTGGCAGTTAGGGGAGGAGCTATATAGACAGCTCTGCTGTGGGTGTCCTCTTGCAGCTTCCTGTTGGGAAGGAGAATATCCCACAAGTAATGGATGAATCCGTGGACTGGATACACCACAAGAGAAATACATTTATCAGGTAAGCATAAATTTTGTTTTACTGTGTTTAATGCTGCGACATGTGTGAGATGAGGCTCTGTCAATGTGTGAACAGTCAGGTTTTCTTAGAGAGAGATTGACGCATCCTTTTTTGGCGTGTTTTCTCTCTGGTGCAGGAGCGGTCCTGCATGGCACTCCATGTGACCAGGTGTGGCCTCTTTAACTTCCTCTTTCTTGACCGGCGGTTGCAGGAGACAAAGCGTTTTCTCTGTGGTCCGGGTCATAGGAGGTGGTGAGTGCCCCGGCCATTGGGGTATAGAGGTGCCATTTAATTTCTATCTAGTCCATAATAAAGGTGCAAGCTATGGAGGACTCTGATATGTTAGAATGTGCTCCCTCTTTAACCAAATCTAATACCTGTGTTTATTGTGAGGAGGTTCCGGTTGATCCGCCTGCTCAGCTTTGTTCCACATGCTTTGATAAAATTGCAATATCTAAAAAGAATAAAATATTTAGTACAACTGAGCCGTTTACCTCTGAGGGTTCTCTGTCCCGCAAGGTGCTTTCCCTACATTCATCTCCGATTACACATGTAGCTCCTCAGGGCATTACTAATCCACCCGCAGGAGGGGCCCTTTGGCCACCAGATTTCGCTGAGCAGTTACAAATGGCGGCCTTCAATGCCTTACCACGCCCTGCTAAGCGCAAGCGAAAGGTGAAATGTAGCTATCCGTCCCAGGGGTCATCTACTCCATGGATGTGTCTGATAGATTATCCGCTGATGAAGACGACTGCGACTTGGAGCATGCTCTTTCTGGGTCGGAATCAGCGACATCCAGATCTCTGGCTCCGGAGGAGCCAGACTTTAAGTTTAAGATGGAGCATTTGCGCTTTCTGTTGAAAGAGGTGCTTGCTATGTTAGAGGTTCCGGAACCGAAGCTACCGGAGGAACCTTCAATCCCTAAACTGGATTTTTACGAGGACAGGTGGTGCCTCAGACCTTCCCGGTTCCTGTTAAGATGGCTAATATTATTAAGAACGAATGGGAGAAACTTGGCTCATCTTTTTCTCCCTCTACTTCTTTTAAAAAACTGTTCCCCATTCTGGACTCTCAGCTTGAGCTGTGGAGGACCATCCCCAAGGTGGATGGTGCTATCTTCGCGCTCGCTAAGTGCACAACTATCCCTCTCGAAGATAGCTCTTCGTTCAAGGAGCCCATGGATAAAAAATTGGAATCCATGTTGAGAAAGATGTTTCAGCTCACGGGTTCGTTTTTCAACCGGCAGCTATGGTCGAGGTGGAAACTCCCCTCGAGGAGATACAGGAACGAATTAAGGCCTTAAAGGGACAGTCAAGTAAAAAAAAACGTTCATGTTTCAAACAGGGCATGTAATTTTAAACAACTTTCCAATTTACTTTTCTTTCATGTAATTAGCAAGAGTCCATGAGCTAGTGACGTATGGGATATACATTCCTACCAGGAGGGGCAAAGTTTCCCAAACCTTAAAATGCCTATAAATACACCCCTCACCACACCCACAATTCAGTTTTACAAACTTTGCCTCCCATGGAGGTGGTGAAGTAAGTTTGTGCTTGATTCTACGTTGATATGCGCTTCGCAGCAGGCTGAAGCCCGGTTTTCCTCTCAGTGCAGTGAATGTCAGAGGGATGTGAGAGAGTATTGCCTATTTGAATACAGTGGTCTTCCTCTAGGGGATCTATTTCATAGGTTCTCTGTTATCGGTCGTAGAGATTTCTTCTCCTACCTCCCTTTTCAGTTCGACGATATACTCTTATATACCATTACCTCTACTGATTCTCGTTTCAGTACTGGTTTGGCTATCTACTTTATGTAGATGAGTGTCTTGGGGTAAGTAAGTCTTATTTCTATTTATGACACTCAAAGCTATGGTTGGGCAATTTATATGTAAAGTTCTAAATATATGTGTTTAAACTTATATTTGCCATGATTCAGGATAATCAGTATTACTTAATTCAGACTGTCAGTTTCATTTTTTGGGAAAATGCATATAAATTTCATTTTTCTTACCTTCAATTTTCAATTTTTAATTGACTTTTATTCAAAAATTGCGGGCTGTTAGACTCGCGGGTGCAGAAAATGCTTCTATTTATTGCGTCATTTTTGGCGCGAGACTTTTTTGGCGCAAAAATTTCGTCATTTCCGGCGTCATAGTTGGCGCCGGAAGTTTTTACGTAATTGCGTCATTTTTGACGTATGTGTATTGCGGACGTTTTTTTTTTTGGCGCCAAAATATATGGGCGTCATTCTTGGCGCCAGTTTTCTTTCATGTAATTAGCAAGAGTCCATGAGCTAGTGACGTATGGGATATACATTCCTACCAAAAGGGGCAAAGTTTCCCAAACCTTAAAATGCCTATAAATACACCCCTCACCACACCCACAAATCAGTTTTACAAACTTTGCCTCCTATGGAGGTGGTGAAGTAAGTTTGTGCTAGATTCTACGTTGATATGCGCTCCGCAGCAGGTTGGAGCCCGGTTTTCCTCTCAGCGTGCAGTGAATGTCAGAGGGATGTGAGGAGAGTATTGCCTATTTGAATGCAATGATCTCCTTCTACGGGGTCTATTTCATAGGTTCTCTGTTATCGGTCGTAGAGATTCATCTCTTACCTCCCTTTTCAGATCGACGATATACTCTTATATATATACCATTACCTCTGCTGATTTTAGTTTCAGTACTGGTTTGGCTTTCTACAACATGTAGATGAGTGTCCTGGGTTAAGTAAGTAAGATTATTTTCTGTGACACTCTAAGCTATGGTTAGGCACTTTTTTTATAAAGTTCTAAATATATGTATTCAAACATTTATTTGCCTTGACTCAGGATGTTCAACATTCCTTATTTTCAGACAGTCAGTTTCATATTTGGGATAATGCATTTGAATCAATCATTTTTTCTTACCTTAAAAAATTTGACTTTTTCCCTGTGGGCTGTTAGGCTCGCGGGGGCTGAAAATGCTTCATTTTATTGCGTCATTCTTGGTGCAGACTTTTTTGGCGCAAAATTTTTTTTCTGTTTCCGCCGTCATACGTGTCGCCGGAAGTTGCGTCATTTTTTGACGTTTTTTGCGTCAAAAGTGTCGGCGTTCCGGATGTGGCGTCATTTTTGGCGCCAAAAGCATTTAGGCGCCAAATAATGTGGGCGTCTTATTTGGCGCTAAAAAATATGGGCGTCATTTTTGTCTCCACATTATTTAAGTCTCATTATTTATTGCTTCTGGTTGCTAGAAGCTTGTTCACTGGCATTTTTTTCCCATTCCTGAAACTGTCATTTAAGGAATTTGATCAATTTTGCTTTATATGTTGTTTTTTCTATTACATATTGCAAGATGTTCCACGTTGCAACTGAGTCAGAAGATACTTCAGGAAAATCGCTGCCCGGTGCTGGAGCTACCAAGCTAAGTGTATCTGCTATGAACTTTTGGTATCTGTTTCTCCAGCTGTTGTTTGTATTGCATGTCATGACAAACTTATTAATGCAGATAAAATTTCCTTTAGTACTGTTACATTACCTGTTGCTGTTCCGTCAACATCTAATTTTCAGAGTGTTCCTGATAACATAAGAGATTTTATTTTTAAATCCATTAAGAAGGCTATGTCTGTTATTTCTCCTTCTATTATACATAAAAGTCTTTTAAAACTTCTCTTTTTTCAGATGAATTTTTAAATGAACATCATCATTCTGATACTGATAATGGTTCTTCTGGTTCAGAGGTTTCTGTCTCAGAGGTTGATGCTGATAAAACTTCGTATTTGTTCAAGATGGAATTTATTCGTTCTTTACTTAAAGAAGTATTAATTGCATTAGAAATAGAGGATTCTGGTCCTCTTGATACTAAATCTAAACGTTTAAATAAGGTTTTTAAATCTCCTGTAGTTATTCTAGAAGTGTTTTCTCTCCCTGATGCTATTTCTGAAGTAATTTCCAGGGAATGGAATAATTTGGGTAATTCATTTACTCCTTCTAAAACGTTTTAAGCAATTATATCCTGTGCCATCTGACAGATTAGAGTTTTGGGACAAAATCCCTAAGGTTAATGGGGCTGTCTCTACTCCTGCTATATTTTTAGCGGATGTTGCTGCAGCTTCAACTTTTTGGTTAGAAGCTTTAGCGCAACAAGTAACAGATTATAATTTTATAGCATTATTATTATTCTATAACATGCTAATAATTTTATTTGTGATACCATCTTTTGATATCATTAGAGTTGATGTCAGGTATATGTCTCTAGCTATTTTAGCTAGAAGAGCTTTATGGCTTAAAACTTGGAATGCTGATATGTCTTCTAAGTCTACTTTGCTATCCCTTTCTTTCCAGGGTAATAAATTATTCGGTTCTCAGTTGGATTCTATTATCTCAACTGTTACTGGAGGGAAGGGAACTTTTTTACCAAAGGATAAAAAAATCTAAGGTAAATTTAGGTCTAATAATCGTTTTCGTTCCTTTCCTCACAACAAGGAACAAAAGCCTGACCCTTCATCCTCAGGAGCGGTATCAGTTTGGAAACCATTTCCAGTTTGGAATATATCCAAGCCTTATAGAAACCCAAAGCCAGCTCCTAAGTACCCATGAAGGTGCGGCCCTCATTCCAGCTCAGCTGGTATGGGGCAGATTACGTTTTCTTCAAAGAAATTTGGATCAATTCCGTTCACAATCTCTGGTTTCAGAACATTGTTTCAGAAAGGTACAGAATTGGCTTCAAGTTAAGGCCTCCTGCAAAGAGATTTTTTTTTTTTTTTTTTTCTTTCCCGTGTCCCAGTAAACCCAGCAAAGGCTCAGCATTTCTGAAATGTGTTTCAGATCTAGAGTTGGCTGGAGTAATTATGCCAGTTCCAGTTCTGGAACAGGGGCTGGGGTTTTATTCTATCTCTTCATTGTACCAAAGAAGATCAATTCCTTCAGACCAGTTCCGGATCTATCAATATTGAATCGTTATGTAAAGATACCAACATTCAAGATGGTAACTGTAGGACTATCCTGCCTTTTGTTTAGCAAGGGCATTATATGTCTACAATAGATTTACAGGATGCATATCTGCATATTCCGATTCATTCAGATCACTTTTAGTTTCTGAGATTCTCTTTTTAGACAAGCATTACCAGTTTTGTGGCTCTACCGTTTGGCCTAGCATCAGCTCCAAGATTTTTTTCAAAGGTTCTCTGTGCCCTTCTGTCTGTAATCAGAGAACAGGGTTTTGGTATTTCCTTATTTTGGACGATATCTTGGTACTTGCTCAGTCTTCACATTTTCGCAGAATCTCATACGAATCGACTTGTGTTGTTTCTTCAAGATCATGGTTGGAGGATCAATTTACCAAAAAGTTAATTGATTCCTCAGACAAGGGTAACCTTTTTAGGTTTCCAGATAGATTCAGTGTCTATGACTCTGTCCTTGTCAGACAAGAGAAGTTTAACATTGATATCAGCTTGTCAAAACCTTCAGTCACAATCATTCCCTTTGGTAGCCTTATGCATGGAAATTTTAGGTCTTAGGACTGCCGCATCGGATGCGATCGCCTTTGCTCGTTTTCACATGCGACCTCTTCAGCTCTGTATGCTGAACCAATGGTGCAGGGATTACACAAAGATATCTCAATTAATATCTTTAAACCGATTATACGACATTCTCTGACGTGGTGGACAGATCACCATCGTTTAGTTCAGGGGGCTTCTTTGTTCTTCCGACCTGGACTATAATCTCAACAGATGCAAGTCTTACAGGTTGGGGAGCTGTGTGGGGGTCTCTGACGGCACAAGGGGTTTGGGAATCTCAGGAGGTGAGATTACCGATCAATATTTTGGAACTCCGTGCAATTTTCAGAGCTCTTCAGTCTTGGCCTCTTCTGAAGAGAGAGTTGTTCATTTGTTTTCAGACAGACAATGACACAACTGTGGCATATGTCAATCATCAAGGGGGGACTCACAGTATCTCGGATACTTGTATGGGCGGAATCCAGTTCTAGTCTAATCTCTGCGGTTCACATCCCAGGTATAGACAATTGGGAAGCGGATTATCTCAGTCGCCAGATGTTACATCCGGGCGAATGGTCTCTTCACCCAGAGGTATTTCTTCAGATTGTACAAATCTGGGGGCTTCCAGAAATAGATCTGATGGCCTCTCATCTAAACAAGAAACTTCCCAGGTATCTGTCCAGATCCAGGGATCCTCAGGCGGAAGCGGTGGACGCGTTGTCACTTCTTTGGAATTATCAACCTGCTTATATCTTTCCGCCTCTAGTTCTTCTTCCAAGAGTGATTTCCAAAATCCTAATGGAGCGTTCGTTTGTACTGCTGGTGGCTCCAGCATGGCCGCACAGGTTTTGGTATGCGGATCTCGTTCGGATGGCAAGTTGCCAACCTTGGACACTTCCGTTAAGGCCAGACCTTCTATCTCAAGGCCCATTTTTCCATCAGGATCTCAAATCATTAAATTTGAAGGTATGGAGATTGAACGCTTAATACTTAGTCATAGAGGTTTCTTTGATTCAGTGATTAATACTATGTTACAGGCTCGTAAATCTGTGTCTAGGAAGATCTATTACCGAGCCTGGAAGACTTACATTTCTTGGTATTCTTCACATAAATTCTCTTAGCATTCTTTTAGGATTCCTAGAATTTTACAATTTCTTCAAGATGGTTTGGATAAGGGTTTGTCTGCAAGTTCCTTGAAAGGACAAATCTCTGCTCTTTCGGTTCTTTTTCACAGAAAGATTGCTAATCATCCTGACATTCATTGTTTTGTACAGGCTTTGGTTCGAATCAAGCCTGTCATTAAGTCAATTTCTCCTCCTTGGAGTCTCAATTTGGTTTTGAGGGCTTTACAGGCTCCTCCGTTTGAACCTATGTATTCTCTGGATATTAAATTACTTTCCTGGAAAGTTTTGTTCCTTTTGGCCATCTCTTCTGCTAGAAGAGTTTCTGAATTATCTGCTCTTTCTTGTGAATCTCCTTTTCTGATTTTTCATCAGGATAAGGCGGAGTTGCGGACTTCATTTAAATTTTTACCTAAAGTTGTGAATTCTAACAACATTAGTAGAGAAATTGTTGTCCCTTCATTGTGTCCTAATCCTAAGAATTCTCTGGGGAGATCTTTACATTCTTTGGATGTAGTTAGAGCTTTGAAATATTATGTTGAAGCAACTAAAGATTTCAGGAAGACTTCTAGTCTATTTGTTATCTTTTCTGGTTCTAGGAAAGGTCAGAAGGCTTCTGCCATTTCTTTGGCGTCTTGGTTAAAGTCTTTGATTCATCATGCTTATGTGGAGTCGGGTAAAACCCCGCCTCAAAGGATTACGGCTCATTCTACTAGGTCAGTTTCTACTTCTTGGGCTTTTAGGAATGAAGCTTCTGTTGATCAGATTTGCAAAGCAGCAACTTGGTCTTCTTTGCATACTTTTACTAAATTCTACCATTTTGATGTTTTCTCTTCTTCTGAAGCAGTTTTTGGTAGAAAAGTACTTCAGGCAGCCGTTTCAGTTTGATTCTTCTGCTTATAATTTCAGTTTTTTTCATTATAAGATTAAAACTTTTTGATTAGGGTTGTGGATTATTTTTTCAGCGGAATTGGCTTTCTTTATTTTATCCCTCCCTCTCTAGTGACTCTTGCGTGGAAGTTCCACATCTTGGGTATCTGCTATCCCATACGTCACTAGCTCATGGACTCTTGCTAATTACATGAAAGAAAACATAATTTATGTAAGAACTTACCTGATAAATTCATTTCTTTCATATTAGCAAGAGTCCATGAGGCCCACCCTTTTTATGATTTTTTTGTATAAAGCACAATTATTCCAATTCCTTATTTTTTTGATGCTTTCGCTCCTTTTTTTATCACCCCACTTCTTGGCTATTCGTTAAACTGAATTGTGGGTGTGGTGAGGGGTGTGTATATAGGCATTTTAAGGTTTGGGAAACTTTGCCCCTCCTGGTAGGAATGTATATCCCATACGTCACTAGCTCATGGACTCTTGCTAATTACATGAAAGAAAAGTAAATTGGAAAGTTGTTTAAAATTACATGCCCTGTTTGAAACATGAAAGTTTTTTTTGACTTGACTGTCCCTTTAAGGCCTTAATTCGTTCCTGTATCTCCTCGAGGGGAGTTTCCACCTCGACCATAGCTGCCGGTAGAAAAACGAACCCGTGAGCTGAAACATCTAGGAGGTTCATATGCTAATTTCTTAGACCTTGAAGGCCGCCTCTAATCTAAATGCATTTTGATAGTTTTTCACCACTAGAGGGCATTAGTTGACGTGTTTCATATAGATAACATTGAGCTCATGCACGTGAATTTACAATGGAGACAGCTCTGATTGGCTAAAATGCAAGTCTGTCAAAAGAACTGAAATATGGGGGCAGTCTGCTGAGGCTTAGATACAAGGTAATTACAGAGGTAAACCTTGTATAATTATAACTGTGTTGGTTATGCAAAACTAGGGAATTGGTAATTAAGGGATTATCTATCTTTTAAAACAACATAAATTCTGGTGTTGACTGTCCCTTTAAAGCGACAGTCTAGTATAAATCAAACTTTCATTATTCAGATAGAACTTTTAATTTTACTCAACTTTCCAATTTACTTTTATCATCACATTTGCTTTTTTCTCTTGGTATTCTTAGTTTAAACTAAACATAGGTAGGCTCATATGCTAATTTCTAAGCCTTTGAGGGCTGCCTCTTATCACATGCTTTTTAAATCTCTTTTCAACACAGAGAGACAGAAAGTACATATGGGTCTTATAGATAACACTGTGTTCAGGTTATTTAAGTTTTAGCACAAAACAATGCTAAATTTAAGACAATAGATAATAAACAGTCACAGTCATGTGATCAGGGGGATGGAAGAAGGTTCCTAGATACAAGGTAATCACAGAGGTAAAAAGTATATTAATATAACTGTGTTGGTTATGCAAAACTGGGGAATGGGTAATAAAGGGATTATCTATCTTTTAAAACAGTAACAATTCTATGGTAGACTGTCACTTTAAGGGTAGCTAATTCATTCATCTGTGATGCAAGTATGCAGATTATTCGCCTGAATGCCAAGACATCAGGTTTTTCTGTTCTAGCCCGTAGGACTCTGTGGTTAAAGTCGTGGTCTGCTGACATGACTTCCAAGTCTAGATTACTATCCCTACCTTTTCATGGAAAGTTCTTTTTGGTCCGGGCCTGGTATTATATCCACGGTCACGGGAGGCAAGGGTGCTTTCCTACCGCAGGATAAGAAGAATAAACCTGCCGTGAAAACCGAGCAGTCCAAGGGATCTTGGAAACCAGCTTAATCTTGGAACAAAGCCAAACAGCAAGAAGCCTGCCAAGACAAAACCAGCATGAAGGGGCGGCCTCCTATCCGTCTATGGATCGTGTAGGGGGCAGACTATCTCTTTTTGATGGAGGCCTGAATGAGAGACGTTCAGGACCCTTGGGTTCTGGAGGTCATCGCCCAGGGTTACAGGATAGGGTTCAAGACTACTCCTCCTCCTGTCAAACCTATCATCAAGACTGGAGAAGAGAGACACCTTTCTAGAGTACATAAGGGATCTCTCCTCTCTCTCAGGGTAATCGTACCAGTACCTCTGGCAGAAAGAGGTCTGGGGTATTATTTAAATTTTTTCGTGGTCCGAAAGGAGGAGGACACGTTTTGTCCAATTCTAGACCTAAAGTGCCTAAACAAGTTTCTGTCGGTCCCATCGTTCAAGATGGAGACGATCAGGTCGATTCTGCCCCTAGTTCAAGAGGGACAGTTCATGACTACAATATATTTGAAGGATGCTTACCTTCACGTGCCATTCCACATGGATCACTTCAGGTTCCTAAGATTTGCATTTCTGGACCAACACTTCCAGTTTGTGGCCTTACCATTCGGCCTGGTGACTACCCCAAGAGTCTTCACAAAGGTTCTGAGAGTGCTGCTCGCGGTGGTGAGAGCCAGAGTTATTGCAGTGGCACCTTATCTGGACGACATTCTGGTCCAGGCTCCGTCCTACAGTCTTGCAGGGGACCATTCGAGAGCTCTTCTTCTTCTCCTTTGATCCCATGGATGGAAGATAAAAGTAGGAAAGAGTTCCCTGGTTCCCAGCAACAGAGTGGAATTCCTGGGCACGATAATAGATTCCATATCCATAAAGATATTCCTGACAGATCAGAGACGTTGCAAGATTGCGTACAGCTGTCTTGCCCTTCAGACCTCATCAAGGCCATCTGTGGCTCGGTGTATGGAGGTTATTGGGCTCATGGTATCCAGCATAGATGTCATTCCATTCACCAGGTTCCATCTCAGACCTCTTCAGTTGTGCATGTTGAGACAATGGAACGGTGATCACTCAGACCTATCCCAACAGGTCTCTCTGGACAACCGAACGAGGTAATCCCTTTCTTGGTGGATCTGCCCGGGCCTACTGTCCCAGGGGACATCCTTCTTGAGACCATCCTGGGAGATTGTGACCACGGACGCAAGTCTGTCAGGATGGGGAGCTGTTTGGGGTGCCAGGAACGCACAGGGCAAGTGGACTCGAGAGGAGTCTCTTCTCCTGATCAATATTCTGGAACTTCGAGCGAGCTTCAACGCTCTGAGGGCTTGGCTTCTTCTGGGGTCGTCCCGATCCATCAGATGCCAGTCAGACAATATTACCTCGGTGGCTTACATCAACCATCAGGGTGGAACGAGAAGCTCCCTAGCCATGAGGGAAGTATCTCGGATTCTGGAGTGGGTGGAGACCCACAGCTGTTCTCTATCAGCGATCCACATTCCGGGTGTGGACAACTGGTAAGCGGATTTTCTCAGCAGACAAACGTTTCATCCGGGAGAATGGTCTCTCCATTCCGAGGGTGTTTGTGGAGATCTGCATCAGATGAAGGATGCCGGAGATAGATCTCATGGCATTCAGACTCAACTTCAAGCTACCCAGATACGGGTCGCGGTCCAGGAATCCCCAGGCAGAGCTGATAGATGCCTTAGCAGTGCCTTGGGAGTTCAACCTAGTCTACATATTCCCACCGTTACCACTTCTACCTTGAGTAGTGGCCTGCATCAAGCAGGAGCAAGCTTCGGCTATTCAAATTGCTTCATCGTGGCAGCGGAGGATGTGGTTTGCGGCTCTGGTGGGGATGTCATTGTCTCCTCCATGGAGGTTACCTTGTCGCAGAGATCTGCTGGTTCAGGGTCCCTTTCTACATCAAAGTCTCGATTCTCTGAGACTGACTACATGGAGTTTGAACGGTTAGTTCTAGCCAAGAGAGGTTTTTCTGAGAGGGATTGATACTCTCATTCAAGCCAGGAAACTGGTCATCTATCATAAGGTGTGGAGGACCTACATGTCCTGGTGTGGGGAACTTGGATACCCCTGGCATAAGGTTAGGGTATCCAGAATCCTGTCCTTCCTCCTGGATGGGTTGGAGAAGGAATCGCCGCCAGTTCCTTAAAGGGACAGATTTCGGCTTTATCTGTACTTTTACACACAAGAATTCTCTCTTCCTGATGTTCAGTCCTTTGTCCAGACTCTGTCTAGGATCAGGCCTGTCTTTAGAAATTCTGCTACCTCTTGGACCTTAAACTTGGTACTTAAGATTTTGCAAAGGGCTCAGTTTGAGCCTATGCATTCGCTTGACATTAAGATTTTTTCCTGGAAGGTTCTATTCCTATTGGCTATTGCATCGGCACGCAGAGTCTCTGAGTTGGTGGCCTTGCAATGTGAGCCTCCTTACCTGGTTTTTCACGCTAATAAGGCTGTTCTTCGCACTGGGTTGGGATTTCTTTCCAAGGTTGTATTGAATCGTAACATCAATCAGGATACAGTAGTTCCTTCCTTGTGTCCTAACCTTTCTTCTTCAAAGGAAATGTTACTTCATAATTTGGATGTGGTTCTATCTTCTTGCAACAAAATAATTCAGACAGACTTGGTCTTTATTTGTGGTGTATTCGGGGAAGCGCAGGGGCAGAGGGTCTCGTCCACTTCTCTGTATTTTTGGTTGAGGAGCATTATTTGCTTGGCCTATGAGACAGCGGGACATAAGCCTCCCCAGAGGATTACGGCTCACTCAACTAGGTCTGTGGCTTCTTCATGGGCCTTTAAGAATAAGGCCTCCTATGGAGCAGATTTGTAAGGCAGCTACTTGGTCCTCCTTACATACTTTTGCTAAATTTTACAAATTTGATGTCTTTGCTTCGGTGGAAGCACTTTTTGGGGGAAAGGTTTTGCAGGCTGTGGTGCCCTCAGTTTAGGGTCCACCTGCTTTTGCCCTCCCATTTTTTTCATTCAGTGTCCTCTAGAGCTTGGGTATTTGTTTCCCACAAGTAATGAATGAAGCAGTGGACTCTCCTCCCATTAAGATGGAAAACTTAAATTATGCTTACCTGATAATTTCATTTCTATCTGTGGGAGGAGAGTCCACGGCTCCTGCACGTTTCTCCGGTGGGCGGACCTAAATTTATTATTGTTCTTCTGGCACCATTTATACCCTGATATTTCTCCTACTGTTCCTTGTTCCCTTGGCAGAATGACTGGGGGATGAGGGAAGTGGGGGAGATATTTAAGCCTTTGGCTGGGGTGTGGCCATGTGTGATGATCTCAAAGACAATATCAGCCATGTGTAATGATCTCACAGACAATATTGGCCATGTGTGATGATCTCACAGACAGTATGGGCCATGTGTGATGATCTCACAGACGGTATGGGCCATGTGTGATGATCTCAAAGACAGTATTAGCCATGGGTGATGATCTCACAGACAATATGGGCTATGTGTTATGATCTCAGACAATATGGGCCATGTGTGATGATCTCACAGACAATATGAGCCATATGTGATGATCTCACAGACAGTATAGGCCATGTGTCATGATCTCACAGACAATATGGGCCATGTTTAATGATCTCACAGACATTATGGGCCTTGTGTGATGATCTCACAGACAGTATGGGCCATGGGTGATGATCTCACAGACAATATGGGCTATGTGTTATGATCTCAGACATTATGGGCCATGTGTGATGATCTCACAGACAGTATAGGCCATGTGTAATGATCTCACAGACAGTATGGGTCATGATCTCACAGACAGTATGGGCCATGTGTGATGATCTCACAGACAGTATAGGCCATGAGTGATGATCTCACAGACAGTATAGGCCATGAGTGATGACCTCACAGACAGTATGGGCCATGTGTGATGATCTTACAGATGATATGGGCCATGTGTAATGATCTCACTGACAGTATGGGCCATGTTTGATGATCTCACAGACAGTATGGGTCCTGTCTGATGATCTCACAGACAGTATGGGCCATGTGTGATGATCTCACAGACAGTATGGGCCATGTGTGATGATCTCACAGACAATATGGGCCATGTGTGATGATCTCAGTCAATATGTAGTCATCTCATGTTGAAGCAGATGCCAAATATTTATCTGCTATCAATGTTTGTAGTTTTACATATAGTTTTTAAAAGTTGAATTAAAGGTTTTAGCAATTTTTTATTCTTCTTTTTTGCAATATTTGTGAATTTGAAACCATATTACTTAATTTATGTTATAAATATGTCCCCTTATAATTCATTCTTATAACTACAAATGAGTTCAATTGCAGAAATATTTTTTATTCGTAAGGTTACAATATAGGTCTTCCTTAAAGGCAGACGGAAGTCAAAATGAAAGTCTCATAATTCAGATACAGTGTGCAATTTACTCCTTTTATGAAATATACCTCTTTCTGTTGGTGACACCTAGCTTATTTCCATTAGAGCATACTGAAATAGCATCAGGAGTGTGCATGTGATATTGTTAACTGACACAAGGTTTGATCTCCATTGTCCCACAAAGGCACTCAGAATTGCTGAAAATGGTTGCCGATCACCGAAATCTTACATGGGTTAATGGAGTACATGTGTGTGTTTTGTAATTGGATTTATGATAAGAGTTAAACAGTTGGAATGCCATTCCCCCAGGGTCCAATCAGCACTGTTTTTGAGTCACATGATCACACTGAGGATCATGTGACTTATTTATTTTGTTGGATGATGAGGGTCCATAGGTGTCCATAACATGTGGGATATATTTCCCTTCACCAGGAAGAGGTCAAGAAACCTCACATGAACTTTTAATCCCTCCCACCTCCTCTCTCCACTCAGTTAGATCTTGGCCTCCAAGGAGAGAGGTTGAGAGAGGTGCCCTGCCAGCAAGGTTTTATTATTTTTTGTTCTCATTTCTTGGGAGCTCAGACCTCACTTGATACCCAGTACCTCTTCTCAGCTTCACTGAGGGAAGATTTGAAGATGACTTTTACAAGATTCTGAGTGCAGCAAGGGTTAAGGAATATCTCTGTTATGGCACTGTAGTACCTTTACGGGTGCTTTTGCTGCCATAACTGCCCTCATGCATCATGGGGAATCTGTCCCTTAGCCTCCACCTGAGGGGTTGCTCGTATATCTGCAAGTATCTTCTGCAGTATATTTATGTGACTGGATGGGCTCTCTACTGGATCAGCATTCTATGAGGGAGAAAGGCCTCAGCATGCTGGTAAGATACAGTAGAGGGGTGCTTCAGTCCAAGTAAGTGACTCAGGCACTTCACAGCCCAGGAGCTATCACTAGTACTTCCCATTTACAGGTACCACATAGATGGGGGGAGTTTCACTGCCTCACACATGGCACTTTACCTATGTGCTTGAATTTGGAATTGGAGGTCTGGGGCTCAGAAACACTTTTCTTCCCTTACTCTTATACCCCATAATAGCTTAAACTGATATTTTTTTTTTGCTCAGTGTCATTTTATTTGTACTATATCACAATACTGTACTGTCTCTTTATGAAAACCGCTGACTGCCGTTAGCAGTTAATGGTTCAGCTCAGTATGGATGCTGTTGGGGAAGGGAGAACAGGAGGCACCTGAGGAGCAATTTTTATTAATTTACTTAAACTTTTATGTTTCTTTCCTATGGCATGGAGAATCCACAATGTCATTCCAATTACTAGTGGGATATTCAACTCCTGGCCAGCAGGAGGAGGCAAAGAGAAGTGTCACTTCCCTTACCCATAATCCCCAGTCATTCTCTTTGCCTCTGTCAATGGAGGATGTGCGAAGACGGTGTCTGAAGATATTTAATCCTTTTATGGGTACTTTTCCCTGCAAGCAAGGATTGGGGCTATGATGTGTCCATGTCAATCTCTTTAGTAAGAGTAATGGTGGCTTTTTAGCATTTAGAAGACAGTGAGGTGGTCTTTGCTTAAACTTCTAACATTATTGCTACCCCTATTATAGAAAGCCAGGGTTGGTTACTCTGCTCTTTTTTTTCTGCCCAGGTCCCTGTGATGAAGCTGACAAAACTTGAACGTGCTGTATCTGCTCCACAGCAGTGACCCTGGAGGGTAAGTCCTTTTATTTATATTTCTCAAGCTGGCAAAAGCTCAGTGACATTTTTTATTAAGGACTAGATGGTGACTGGGTGGCACCTAACTCCCTTATTTTAGGTCTGGGACATTTATTTATCCTTGTTACAATAAATATACCGAATATCACAAAGAAAAAAAAAATGGAAGGAACTGAACTGTTCTATATTGAGTTTTATTGCGTCTCTACACTAGCCAGGACACCTGGGGGCTTAGTGCTATTGTCTTGCTACTAAAAAGGTTTTGGTTTCAGCGGTCACACTCCTGCTGATCCATTTACCTCTTTGCAAGTTTGGCGATTTGAAGCATTTGTTACAGCATATCTGCTTTTGTACCCTTACATTGTGGTGTTATCAAGGCTTATGTGACGCTTTTATATATTTTAAAATAAATTTGTATCCAAGTTTTGCCTAGTGTACTGTTTTCCCATCAGTATAAAGTGGGAGTGCGCATATCCTTGAGCTTAGTGGAAAGCTCCAACAAATGTGAGTAGTCATTTGTTACAAAACAACTACTTCCTCAAAGTGCCATTACAGATTCACACTATGTTGCAATTTTCTGTTTCCTTTTTTATGGGATCTCACTGAGGAATGCTAACAAGCTGAAAAACTCATCCAGAGGACACAGACATATCCTTGATTCAGAACTTTATTTGGTTTTCCTTTTATGATTTTTGTTATCACATTTATTTATCCTTGTGTTCGGATAATATGGCCGTGAGCAGTCTGGAGTTGTCTCTCCATAGCAGGGTGGTCAGTATTTGTTAAGGGAGACAGGGCAATTACAGCAAACTATATGCCTGTTTTTTCTTCCTTAAGCATCTGAAAGAGTGAGCTTTTTGAGACACAATCTTCAATTGTAAATTGGAGGTGTATTTGTTGGGTTGTTTTGATGTAAAAAAGATTTTTATTTAGTGGCGTAGCGCTATTTTGTTTGCGCTCTTTTTCAGCTTGAGGGATTTTGTTGTAACCCGATATACTCTGGAATGCTGCATACGCTGCATAGGCGATAAAAGGCTCCTCGGATCATCTGTTTCAGTGTATAATTTCTCTTGTAAAGGTGTATCCAGTCCACGGGTTCATCCATTACTTGTGGGATATTCTCCTTCCCAACAGGAAGCTGCAAGAGGACACCCACAGCAGAGCTGTCTATATAGCTCCTCCCCTAACTGCCACCCCCAGTCATTCTCTTGCAGCTCTCGACAAGAAAGGAAGTATCAAGAGAGATGTGGGGACTTAGTGTAGTTTTTACCTTCAATCAAAAGTTTGTTATTTTTAAACGGTACCAGCGTTGTACTGTTTTTACTCTCAGGCAGAAATTGGAAGAAGAACTCTGCCTGGAGGTTTTGATGATCTTAGCGGTTTGTAACTAAGGTCCATTGCTGTTCTCACACATAACTGAAGAGTATGGAAAGAAAACTTCAGTTGAGGGGACGGTCTGCAGATTGCCTGCTTTGAGGTATGTTCAGTATATTTTTTTCTAGAGAGATAAGGTCTAGAAAATGCTGACAGTGCCTGGTATATTTAAGGTAAGCCTGATACAGTGATTTAACAACAACTGGGATCATGCTTGCAAATAAGGATAATATTCATGTTAATACCTATATTACTTAGTGTAAAAACGTTTGCATGATTTATAAATAATGTTTTTTCTCTGAGGGTGATAAATCTTTATTTGGGCCTAGTTTCCACATGGCTTGTTAGATTACTCCTAGGAGTACTTTTTTAAGGCCCTCTGACTTTGAGTGCATGGTGGGAGGGGCCTATTTTCGTTTTCAGTTTGAGACATCCAACTTCCCTGAAGGAGTCCTCTGCCTTATAGGACCTCTATAGAGGGTTTTGTTCCTGCAAAAATCGTTTTTAAGGGCAGGTAGGGCTACAGCAGAGCTGTGGCAGTGTGTTTGACTGTTTGTTAGCAGTTTTAATGTTTTTCTAATTCGTTTTTGGGCCTGAGGGGTTAATCAACCATTTGCAAGTGGGTGCAATGCTGCTTTAGTCCCTTACACACACTGTAAAAATTTCGTAGAGTTTACTACTTTTTATCACTGTTTTGCAGTTTATGTGGTAGTTTTTTTCTCTTAAAGGCACAGTACCGTTTTTATATTATTGCTTTTTTCACATTTATTAAAGTGTTTTCCAAGCTTGCTGGTCTCATTACTAGTCTGTTAAACATGTCTGACATAGAGGAAACTCCTTGTTCATTATGTTTAGAAGCCATTGTGGAACCCCCTCTTAGAATGTGTACCAAATGCACTGACCTTTCTATAAGTTATAAAGACCATATTATGGCTTTTAAAGATTTATCACCTGAGGTTTCTGAGACTGACAAAAGGGAGGTTATGCCATCTAGCTCTCCCCACGTGTCAGAACCTATAACTCCCGCTCAAGGGACGCCAAGTACATCTAGCGCGTCCAATGCGTTTACCTTACAAGACATGGCGGCAGTTATGAATCATATCCTCACTGAGGTATTGTCCAAACTGCCAGGGTTACAAGGAAAGCTAGACAGCTCTGGGGCTAGAACAAATACAGAGCTCTCTGACGCTTTAGTAGCTATGTCTGATTTACCCTCACAATGTGCAGAAGTTGAAGCAGGAGAGCTTCTATCTGTGGGTGACATTTCTGATTCAGGGAAGGCGTTACTTCAGTCTGACTCTGAAATGACAGCATTTAAATTTAAGCTTGAACACCTCCGTGTGTTGCTCAGGGAGGTTTTAGCAACTCTGGATGACTGTGACACCATTGTAGTCCCAGAGAAATTGTGTAAATTGGACAAATACTTTGCAGTGCCTGTTTACACTGATGTTTTTCCAATCCTTAAGAGGTTTTCAGAAATTATTACGAAGGGATGGGATAGACTAGGTGTGCCGTTCTCTCCCCCTCCTGCTTTTAAAAAGATGTTTCCTATAGATGCCGCCATACAGGACTCGTGGCAGACGGTCCCTAAGGTGGAGGGTGCAGTCTTTACCCTAGCTAAGCGTACATCTATTCCTGTCGAGGACAGTTGTGCTTTCCTAGATCCTATGGATAAAAAATTAGAGGGTTTCCCTAAGAAAATCTTTATACAACAAGGTTTTATTCTCCAGCCTCTGGCATGCATTGCCCCAGTCACTGCTGCAGCGGCTTTCTGGTTCAAGTCTCTGGAGGAGGCTCTACAGGTAGAAACCCCGTTGGATGATATCCTTGACAGGCTTAAATAAAATTTAAGTCCCTTATTTTAATCTGACTCTTTAGAATATAGGTATATTCAGTTATTTTGAGCCTCTTGTTCTTCAGAATTTATTTAAACCATTGTTACGCTGATATTATTTAGTTTAAAGTGAAAAGAGGGGAATTTGTGATAGAGCGTTCTCTTTGCATGCAAGAGGTAGCGGGATCGTTGCCGCATTCTACAGAATCCTTTTGGGTTTCTCAGGAGCATCTGCCTCGGGGCACATGCTTCCGGAGACCTTCCTGAGTAATAGTCACGGTCGCTAGCCTGTTGGGTTGGTGACTATGAACTTGGGAGGAGCTTGCTCTCCACATCACCATCTTGGAGTAGAGAGCTATCTACAATGTTCTGACGGCTTGGCCTCAGTTGTCTTATCCGGTTTTTCAGGTTCTAGTTGCAATTTCTTTTCAGTGTTTTACATTAACCACCTGGGAGGAACCTGGAGTTCCTTTGCCATGATTGGCGTGGATTGTTTGGTGGGAGGACGCTCATATCCTAGTTTATCCACTATTCACATTTCAGTGTATACCGGGAGCAGACTTCTTGAGCTGTTTTTTCATCCTGGGAGTGGGTTTTCTCTGAGGTGTTCTCCAGGTTAACCCTCACGTGGCGGGAGTTGGAGATGGCAATACGCCAAGTTTCCATGTTATGTTTAGGGTCAGAGATTAGCAGGCTGTTCTGCTAAAGACCCTGGCGGTTCCTTGGGATTTCAGTCTGATTGCTCTCCTCCACGAGTCTTTGCTTGTATCAAGAGGGAGTGAGCATCAGTATTTTTATAGTTCCTGCATAGGAACTAGCGGAGATGTATTTCTTCCACCGTAGTGGTTGTTCCTCTGAAGCTTTCTGCTTGGACATTGACTGCTTAGTTTTTGTCTAAGCGTGGTTTTTCTGAATCGGTCATTGAGACCATGATTCAGGCTTGCATGTCTGTTACTAGTTTCTTTTACCATAAGGTATGACGTAAATTCCCTGATTGGTATGAATCCATGGACTACTCTTAGAAGTAGGGTCAGGATTCCTAGGGGTTTTGCCCTTCTCCAGGTCGGTCTGAAGGATGGTTTGTCAGTTAGTTCTCTGAAGGGTCAGATTTCTGCGTTTTTCTTTTTTTAGACAAGTGTCTGGCGGATGTGCCAGATGTGTAACCTTTTGTCAGAACCTGGTTAGTATCAGGCCTGTGTTTAAGTCTGTTGCTCCTCTTGTTTTAAGGTTTTTGCAGCAGGCTCAGTTTGAGCCTTAGCATTCCATAAGATTTTAAATCTTTTTCTTGGAATTTTCTTTTTTTTTCTAAATCTTCTGCTCGGAGAGTTCAGGTACTTTTTGGCTTTGCAGTGTGATTCGCTTTATCTTATTTCGGATAAGGCGTTTTTTTATTCTAAGTGGAAATATTGTTTGGGCATTGTTGTTCCCTCTCTGTATCCTCATTCTTATCTTTTCAGGTACGTGTGTGCACAATTTGGATGTTGTGCAGGCTTCTGTTTTTGTTTGTTTTCTCTGTATCAGAAAACTACTGCTACTTCTCTTTTCTCTGTTTGAGAAGTTGAATTATTTTGCTTTTCAGACTGCAGTCTCCTGAGAGAGTTATGGCTTATTACACGAGGGCTGTCTCTTCTTTTTGGGCAAAAATTAAGCTTCTGTGGAACAGATTTGCAAGGCTGCAACTTGATCTTCCTTGCATACTTTTTTTAAAAAAAATTAAATTAGATTTTTTTGCTTCGGCTGAGGCTTCTTTTGGGAGAAAGGTTATTCAAGCAGTGGTGCCTTCTGTTTAGGTCTGCCTGTCTTGTCCCTCCCTATTCATCTGTGTCCTTTAGCTTTAGTATTGATTCCCAACAGTAATTGATGAAACCGTGGACTCACCATATCTAAGGAAAGAAAAGAAAATGTATGCTTGCCTGATAAATTTCTTTCTTTCCGGATACGTTGAGTCCACGGCCCTGCCCTTTTACTCCATTCAGTTGTTTTTGACTAAACTTCAGACACCTTTACACTAGGGATGCTCCGAATTTTCGGCCAAAAATGGGCCTAATCCATTTCGACCGAAAGAGGGGCAAACCGGCTGAAAATTGCATGCTCTATGTGAAATTAAATTAACCCCTAGGCACCAAGAAATCAACCTTTGGCAGACAGATTTTGGTCCCCCAAAGTGTTCTCCCCCATGCCTCACTGACCGCTATAAGCAGTTACAAGCCGCACCTATTTAGCCCTGTGTGGCTGGGTTATTTCCAGGCCATAATCAAGTGAACTACAAGCCCCAGAAGGCCTCCCGGGTAGAGGAGGGGGGTACTGCACTGTGGGATGTTCACTAACTTGAAGTAGAGCGGCAGAGGGAACTTGCCATGCTAGGTGAATTGTATGACACTTGCCTGTAGAGCCATTTAGTTACTTGTAACGGCTCCTTCTGTCAGTGAGTGTGTGAAAGGTTCATACGTATATTTAGCCTTATCTAGATCCTCCTGTCAGTGAGTGTGTGAAGGGTTCATACGGATATTTATCCTTATCTGGTTCCCTGTCTAACCGTGACTTTATTTCATAAAGCAGCTCATTGAGTCCTGCACGTTGACTATAAAGTCAGGGTTAGACAGGGAACCAGATAAAGGTAAATTTATGCAACATGTAGGAGCCGTTTGCACACTGACAGGAGAACTGTAATTGTTTGGGCTCCAATCCGCAAGCAGTGCACTGGTAATTCGATCTCCTGCATTCCTCTGTGTGCCTCAGTACCATACCATATTAGTTATCTCAGGACATTTTCCTATATCTAATTTTATTAATGGTGTGTTGGACCACTTGGTGGCATTTAATGATATTTTCTGTAACGTTCTTTTACTGTTTTCTTTATACAGTAATAGAGGTTCTTTAAGGTTCTGGATGGAAATGGTTTCTGCTTAAGATATGCTGTTTCTCAGCTAAATCTACTTTCAGGCTGGTATGGACATGTCGCTCTGATGCATATTGGCGTATGTTTCGTGCTGCTCTGGCTCTCTATTCAAGCCCAGCAGTTCAGAGTTACAATCCTGTCTTCCCTAATGCTTAGAAATCTGTGCAGGTTTTCAGTATAGGGTGTTATTATAATTTATGGTCTCTACCATGTATTATGTTCTGTTCCTTTGTGTTCTTGGACACAACCTTTTTATATGAACTATTTTTATTTACCTCATTTTGAGGTGATATATAGTTATGTCTGAGACATACGTTTCCACAGCCGTTGCTAATATCTTTGCCCATTCGGACGCATTTTTATGTTCTCTTCATATAATGAGGTCTATGTGAGCATAAGCACTTTGGTGACTCTGTGGAAAATCACGGGTCTACAACTCAAGAGTCAAGACTTGATGGGGGGAGCATGATTCTTTCATCTATGCCAAGGTTCAGTGACATGGTCTGTATACATCTTGTTTTTACAGGATGGAATGTTCATATATATAGTTCTTGGGATCATCCTTAGGACGTTCCTATAATTTTGTTATCTTCTTTTGTGGAGGAGATTTTCTTTGTTTTTTACCATGGTAGTAGTATCTCAGGGATCGAATGCTACTCAATTCTGGTCTCTCCAGGGGCAGATTTTTTCTGTCTCGATTATCTTCAATCCAAGTTAAGATAGAGTCCTTCTTTAACTGCGTAAAGGGCCTATTGTCCCTGGGAGTGGTTGTTCCAGTTCCCGTAGAGGTCTGACTAACAGCAGGAAAATTTGTTATATTTGTTCAGGAAGGTCAGTTCATGACGACCATGGACCAAAAGGACGTGTATCTTTATGTTCCCAGTTTCAGGGATCATCTCCAGTTTCTGAAGTTTGCTTTTTTGGACAAGCATTTCCAGTTTGTTGCACTTCCGTTTGGTCTCACCATGGCTCCCAGAATATTCACTAAGGTTCTGGGGATTCTTTGGGCGGTGGTCAGTTTTCAGGCAATTGCAGTGGAAACTTACCTGGACAACATCTTGGTTCAGGTGTCATCTTTTCAACTAACAGAATCTCATACAGAGACGTTGTTGTCTTTTCCATGTTCCCTTGGATGGATAGTGATTCTGGAAAAGAGTTCCCTTGTTCCAGCTACAAGAGTGTGTTTTCTTAGGGACTATCTTAGATTTCCTGTCCATGAAATTTTCCTGATGGAGGTCAGAAAATCCAACCTTCTTTCTTCGTGCGTTTTTCTCCAGTCTGCTATTCGTCCATCAGGGGCTCTATTCATGGAGGTGATTGGTCTTCTTTTTGTCCTAATCCTTCTCATAAGGAACGTCTTTGCATAATTTGGATGTTGTGCGTGCTCTAAACATTTTTCTTACAAACTACTAAAGATTTTCGGCAATCTTCTGCCTTGTTTGTTGTTTTCTCTGGAAACTGTATGTCAGGGTGCCAGGAATCAGACTGAGACGAGAAGTGCAAAAATAATCACACCTTTATTAATAGCAAAAAATAATAAAAAGTCCACAAGTCAAATAACAAGCCAGGAATCAAAACCAGAGCTGGTAGTCAGACGAGCCAAGTCAGGAGCCAAAGCGAATAGTCAGGCGAGCCGGAATCAGAAACAAGGAAAACAGCACAGTCAGGAACAAGCCAGGGATCAGGAACCAGGATGGACGTCAGGCAGCCAGGTAATACACAGGAACTCTCACAAATATGTCTGAGACAACGCAAAGGAAAAGCATACTGAACAGAGGCCCTTTAAATAATAAGTGATGACATCACAATTCTGAGACTGCATCCTGTCTCACATGGATGATGCACACCAGTCTGGCCATAAAAGGAAGTGCAGGAATTGAGCAGCATCCCCCATAATGCATCATAGTCAGGAAGAGAGGTGAGTAAAATGGCTGCCAGCAGCACATGGCAAACACACCAGGGAAAAAACCCTGATACCGTAAGGGTCAGAAGGCTACTTCTACTACTCTTTCCCTCTGGTTAAGAAGTATGATTCATTTTACTTATGAGACTGCTGGACAGCAGTCTCCTTAGAGAATTACGGCTCATTCCACTAGGGCTATTTCCTCTTCTTGGGCTTTCAAAAATGAAGCTTCTGTGGAACAGATTTGCAAGGTGGCAACATGGTCCTCTTTGCATACTTTTTCCAAATTCTACAAATTTGATACTTTTGCCTCGGCTGAGGCTTCTTTTGGGAGAAAGGTTCTTCATGCGGTGATGCCTTCTGTTTAGGTCTGCCTGTCTTGTTCTCCCTCATTGTTCATTCCGTGTCCTCTAACTTAGGTAGTGGTTTCCACTAGTAATTGGAATGATGTCATGGACTCTCCATGCCATAGGAAAGAAAACAAAATTTATGCTTACCTGATAAATTTCTTTCTTTCCGGGCATGGAGAGTCCACGACCCCACCCTCTTTTTCATTATAATTTGGCAGTTTTTTTGAGTAAACCTCAGGCACCTTTTCACCCTTGTGTTTCTTCTTTTTCCATTTTCCTTCAGCTGAATGACTGGGGGTTATGGGTAAGGGAAGTGACACTTTGCTGGGGTGCTCTTTGCCGCCTCCTGCTAGCCAGGAGTTGAATATCTCACTAGTAATTGGAATGACGTTGTGGACTTTCTATGCCTGGAAATAAAGACATTTATCAAGTAAGCATACATTTTGTTTTTCTGTCAGGTCTGTGCCTTAATGTCGTTATGGCGGTAAGTCCTGCCCCCCCTTTTGGCGCTCTTTCTCTGTCCCTCACCGGCAACGGGGGCTGACTGTCAGTATACAGGGACAGTACTAGGCAGTGTTAGTGGTCTGAAATCACCTTTTTAATCTCTTAATCGCTCATAAGGTAGGTTTGTACCCTCATAAATTTATTTCCAGCTCTTCTCATTTTGCGTCTTATTTTAGAATCATGTCGGCTCTCCCAGACTCTCTAGAGGAGACTTCTAATGAACATAATACAGTACATTATCCTTGTCTCCTGTGAACCAAGTTGCTAACCAAAGACTCCTGGCAGAAATGTAGTGCCCATACCTATAGATGTGGCTCAAGGGAATTCTACTGATGTTTCACAGGAATTTAAATCAAACCTTCTCAAAACTATGACAGAACTTTTGGCGAATATTCCCAAACCAAGGAGGGACTCGGAGTCCCTTAGCTATGCGCGAGGTATCTCATATGCACCCTATAGGCCATTCCCATTCCCGGAGTGAACAATTGCGAGGAAGCTACCTAAGTCATCAGTCTGTTCATCCAGGGGAATGGTCTCTTCATCCGGATATGTTGGATCAATTAGTCCTGAGGTGGGGTCTTCCGGAAATAGATCTAATGGCGTCCAAATTGAACCGAAAACTTCTGGTTTATTGCGCCAGGTCAAGAGATCCAAGAGCTCACATGATAGTTGCTCTAGTCTGCTCTTGAAATCCCGCCAATAGGAACTGCCATCTTTTTGTCCCACCTGTCCTTAAAGGGACAGTCAAGTCCAAATTAAACTGTTGTGACCCAGATAAGGCGTGTCATTTTAAACAACTTTCCAATTTACTTGTATAACCAATTTTGCTTTGTTCTTTTGGTATTCTTAGTTGAAAGCTAAACCTAGGTAGGCTCATATGCTAATTTCTTAGACCTTGAAGGCCACCTCTTATCTTAATGCATTTTGACAGTTATTCACCACTAGAGGGTGTTAGTTCATGTGTGTCATATAGATAACATTGTGCTCATGCACGTGGAGTTACCTAGGAGTCAGCACTGATTGGTTAAAAAGTCTGACAACAGAAATAAGATAAGGGGGCAGTTTGCAGAGGCTTAGATAGAAGATTATCACATAGGTAAAAAGTGTATTAATATAACTGAGATAAGGAGCAGTCTGCAGAGGGTTAGATACAAGGAAATCACAGACGTAAAAAGTATATTAATATAACTGAGATAAGGGGCAGTCTGCAGAGTCTTAGATACAAGGTAATCACAGAGGTAAAAAGTATATTAATATAACTGAGATAAGGGGCAGCCTGCAGAGGGTTAGATACAGGGTAATCACAGAGGTAAAACTGAGATAAGGGGCAGTCTGCAGAGGCTTTGATACAGTGTAATCACAGAGGTAAAACTGAGATAAGGGGGAAGTCTACAGAGGCTTAGATACAAGGTAATCACAGAGGTAAAACTGAGATAAGGGGCAGTCTGCAGAGGCTTAGATAAAAGGTAATCACAGAGGTAAAACTGAGATAAGGGGCAGTCTGCAGAGGCTTAGATACAGGGTAATCACAGAGGTAAAACTGAGATAAGGGGCAGTCTGCAGAGGCTAAGATACAGGGTAACCACAGAGGTAAAAAGTATATTAATATAACTGAGATAAGGGGCAGCCTGCAGAGAGTTAGGTACAGGGTAATCACAGAGGTAAAACTTAGATAAGGGGCAGTCTGCAGAGGCTTAGATACAGTGTATTCACAGAGGTAAAACTGAGATAAGGGGGAAGTCTGCAGAGGCTTAGATACAAGGTAATCACAGAGGTAAAACTGAGATAAGGGGCAGTCTGCAGAGGCTTAGATACAAGGTAATCACAGAGGTAAAAAGTATATTAATATAACTGAGATAAGGGGCAGCCTGCAGAGGGTTAGATACAGGGTAATCACAGAGGTAAAACTGAGATAAGGAGGCAGTCTGCAGAGGCTTAGATACAGTGTAATCACAGAGGTAAAACTGAGATAAGGGGGATGTCTGCAGAGGCTTAGATACAAGGTAATCACAAAGGTAAAACTGAGATAAGGGGCAGTCTGCAGAGGCTTAGATACAAGGTAATCACAGAGGTAAAACTGAGATAAGGGGGCAGTCTGCAGAGGCTTAGATACAAGGTAATCACAGAGGTAAAACTGAGATAAGGGGCAGTCTGCAGAGGCTTAGATACAAGGTAATCACAGAGGTAAAACTGAGATAAGGGGGCAGTCTGCAGAGGCTTAGATACAAGGTAATCACAGAGGTAAAACTGAGATAAGGAGGCAGTTTGCAGAGGCTTAGATACAGGGTAATCACAGAGGTAAAACTGAGATAAGGGGGCAGTCTGCAGAGGCTTAGATACAAGGTAATCACAGAGGTAAACCTGAGATAAGGGGACAGTCTGCTGAGGCTTAGATACAAGGTAATCACAGAGGTAAAACTGAGATAAGGGAGCAGTCTGCAGAGGCTTAGATACAGGGTAATCACAGAGGTAAAACTGAGATAAGGGAGCAGTCTGCAGAAGCTTAGATACAAGGTAATCACAGAGGTAAAACTGAGATAAGGGGGCATTCTGCAGAGGCTTAGATACAAGGTAATCACAGAGGTAATACTGAGATAAGGGAGCAGTCTGCAGAAGCTTAGATACAAGGTAATCACAGAGGTAAAACTGAGATAAGGGGGCAGTCTGCAGAGGCTTAGATACAAGGTAATTACAGAGGTAAAACTGAGATAAGGGGCAGTCTGCAGAGGCTTAGATACAGGGTAATCACAGAGGTAAAACTGAGATAAGGGGTCAGTCTGCAGAGGCTTAGATACAAGGTAATCACAGAGGTAAAACTGAGATAAGGGGGCAGTCTGTAGAGGCTTAGATACAAGGTAATCACAGAGGTAAAACTGAGATAAGGGGGATGTCTGCAGAGGCTTAGATACAAGGTAATCACAAAGGTAAAACTGAGATAAGGGGCAGTCTGCAGAGGCTTAGATACAAGGTAATCACAGAGGTAAAACTGAGATAAGGGGGCAGTCTGCAGAGGCTTAGATACAAGGTAATCACAGAGGTAAAACTGAGATAAGGGGCAGTCTGCAGAGGCTTAGATACAAGGTAATCACAGAGGTAAAACTGAGATAAGGGGGCAGTCTGCAGAGGCTTAGATACAAGGTAATCACAGAGGTAAAACTGAGATAAGGAGGCAGTTTGCAGAGGCTTAGATACAGGGTAATCACAGAGGTAAAACTGAGATAAGGGGGCAGTCTGCAGAGGCTTAGATACAAGGTAATCACAGAGGTAAACCTGAGATAAGGGGACAGTCTGCTGAGGCTTAGATACAAGGTAATCACAGAGGTAAAACTGAGATAAGGGAGCAGTCTGCAGAGGCTTAGATACAGGGTAATCACAGAGGTAAAACTGAGATAAGGGAGCAGTCTGCAGAAGCTTAGATACAAGGTAATCACAGAGGTAAAACTGAGATAAGGGGGCATTCTGCAGAGGCTTAGATACAAGGTAATCACAGAGGTAATACTGAGATAAGGGAGCAGTCTGCAGAAGCTTAGATACAAGGTAATCACAGAGGTAAAACTGAGATAAGGGGGCAGTCTGCAGAGGCTTAGATACAAGGTAATTACAGAGGTAAAACTGAGATAAGGGGCAGTCTGCAGAGGCTTAGATACAGGGTAATCACAGAGGTAAAACTGAGATAAGGGGTCAGTCTGCAGAGGCTTAGATACAAGGTAATCACAGAGGTAAAACTGAGATAAGGGGGCAGTCTGTAGAGGCTTAGATACAAGGTAATCACAGAGGTAAAACTGAGATATGGGGCAGTCTGCAGAGGCTTACATACAAGGTAATCACAAAGGTAAAACTGAGATAAGGGGGCAGTCTGTAGAGGCTTAGATACAAGGTAATCACAGAGGTAAAACTGAGATAAGGGGCAGTTTGCAGAGCCTTAGATACAAGGTAATCACAAAGGTAAAACTGAGATAAGGGGCAGTCTGCAGAGGCTTAGTTACAGGGTAATCACAGAAGTAAAACAGATAAGGGGGCAGTCTGTAGAGGCTTATATACAAGGTAATCACAGAGGTAAAACTGAGATAAGGGAGCAGTCTGCAGAGGCTTAGATACAGGGTAATCACAGAGGTAAAACTCAGATAAGGAGGCAGTCTGCAGAGGCTTAGCTACAAGGTAATCACAGAGGTAAAACTGAGATAAGGGGGCAGTCTGCAGAGGCTTAGATACAAGGTAATCACAGAGGTAAAACTGAGATAAGGGAGTAGTCTGCAGAGGCTTAGATACAGGGTAATCACAGAGGTAAAACTGAGATAAGGGGCAGTCTGCAGAGGCTTAGATACAAGGTTATCACAGAGGTAAAACTGAGATAAGGAGGCAGTCTGTAGGGGCTTAGATACAAGGTAATCACAGAGGTAAAACTGAGATAAGGGACAGTCTGCAGAGGCTTAGATACAAGGTTATCACAGAGGTAAAACTGAGATAAGGGGGCAGTCTGCAGAGGCTTAGACACAAGGTAATCACAGAGGTAAAACTGAGATAAGGGGCAGTCTACAGAGGCTTAGATACAAGGTAATCACAGAGGTAAAAAGTATTTATATAACAGTGTTGGTTATGCAAAACTGGGGAATGGGTAATAAAGGGAATATCTATCTTTTTAAACAACAAACATTCTGGTGTAGACCGTCCCTTTAACATGGTCTCTCAGCTTGGGTATTGTAGCTCACATGTTATGGACTCTCATCATCTTACGAAAGAAAACAGAAGTTATACTTACCGATAAATGTCTTTCTTTCGGGATGATTATTGTCCATAGGATCCACCCTGGTTTTTTCTATATGGGCGAAGGTTCCTATTTGCACCTCTTAACCCTGCGTTCTGCCTTTCCTATCTTTTCTATCTCTCTACTCTGCTTGGCTGTAGGAAATGGGAGGGATTAAAGCTCTTGTGAGGGTTCTTGACCTCCTCCTGGTGGCGGGAAATAAATCCCACATGTTATGGACACCTAAATCCCGATCACAAATGCATGATTGCTAATAGAAAACAATGAAATTACTGTAACTTAATGCCCAAAATTTGAGTATGAAATTAAAAAACAACCATTTTATGAAAACGATCGCTAAATGCCATTTCTAGATGTTGTTGTGATTTGATTTTTCTCACATTTCCGGCAGATCTCGTTAGCTATACGAGATATCAGATATCTGTCTGTTAAATACATACGTAAATGTCTGTGCTGCCCACTAGCGAGGGATTATACAATAGTGCTGGATATAGGTTTAATAAATTTAGACCATATATTGATATACACATATAAAATGGCGTCTGTGGGCGTTTCAGAGTGTACTGCACATGCGCCAGATTATAGAATTATTCTAAATCATCTTGGAATACTTTATCAGAGGCATTTATGTGTTGGATTTGATGAGTTGTTTTGTTGCCATAATGCACCCAGACCCATCGGATAATTGTGGTCACTGAAGCCGTTGCTGTCCATGCCTCGTATAGGGGATTTTTCCTCTATCTGCTCAGATCTGATACAAACCTTTCCCAATAGGGAAATATTGTTATAACTCGGATTGTGTACACTAACAACTTGAAAAACATGGATCATAAACCTAAAAAAACAAAATTTATGCTTACCTGATACATTTCTTTCTTTCCGGATATGGTGAGTCCACTGCGTCCTCAATTACTGTTGGGAATATCACTCCTGGCCAGCAGGAGGAGGCAAAGATCACCACAGCAAGAGAAGTAGCAGTAGCTTTCTGACCTTTACATTTCTCAGAAAATCAAACAATGCCGAAGACTGGCGAAAATCCTTAGTCACCTGCAAATAGAATTTAAGAGCACGCACAACATCTAAATTAGAATCACTGATGCTCTCTCCTGTTTGATACGAGCAATGACTCGTGAGAGGAGGCAAACTGAGGAAATGGGTATGTTATCCTGAAGTTCCAAGGAACTGCCGACGCATCTATCAGGAAGGCCTAAGGATCCCTCGACCTTGAACCGTACTTTGGAAGCTTGGCGTCCTAGAATGCGGGCATCGATCCCGCTACCTCTCACATGCTACGTGAGCGCTCTACAATTTGAGCCAATTCCTTCACCTCCTCCTTGCACTGAAGGCAAAGAGAATGACTGGGGATTGTGGGAAGGGGCGGGATACTTAACAGCTCTTGCTGTGGTGCTCTTTGCCTCCTCCTGCTGGCCAGTAGTGATATTCCCAACAGTAATTGAGGACTCCGTGGACTTACTATATCTTAGGAAAGAAAATGCAGTTAAAAAGGACTGGAAAGTTTGGAATTCACAGTGCTCAAGATACAGTTTCAACAAGAGAAAGAGATTTAATTAAGAGTAAACTATTGGTGGGGGGTAAAATGTATGAATCACAAAAGTTTAATTTTGCATCGGTGCCCATTTTATTCTATGTGGTGAACCATAGAAATCCGATATTAGTTTTAAGTTGTAAAAATCCACTGCACTATTTCCTTATTTTCTGTCTGGATAGTTCTGCAGTGCTGAGTATAAGTCTATGCAGTGCAAAAGTTTAGCATATAACTGATTTATGTGTTTTAAATATGGCTGCAAGTAGTAAAGAAGCGGGTGGTACAGCCATAGCGCCCATGCTATTGACTACAATGCTAGCATACATACATACTCTGCTGCACATGAGGAAGATATAGAAAGTTGTAATGCACAGTACACAATAGTGCGAGCGCAACGGCTTCTCATTGGCTGTGCCGCTAGCTTCATCAATACAGATAAAGTGAGCCATGGAAGCGATGCAGCCGCATGTGAAAAGGGAATAATTCAATAATAATTAAAGGGACGGTAAACACTTCAAGATGTTAATATAAATGGTTTAATTAGATGTAATAAAACAGCTTTGCAATATACTTGTATTATTTATTTTGTTCTCCTTTCCTGTAATTTAATATTGTGGGTTTTACAATTCATGTTAAATAAGGAAGTGCAGACATAGCTTTATTCCGCACAGCCATTGGTTGCACACGCTAGTAAGCCATTTATAGACAGTCCTTATTGGCCACAGCAGAAAAGGAATCCTAATATGGTGGCGCCCATTACCCTTATTTTTCAATATTTTAACAACTAATATAATTTTTAAAAATAGATGTATAAATCATTTTCAGGCTAATCGTTGCTCTGAATATACAATCGAACCAATGATTTATTTAGTGTTTAATGTCCCTTTAATAACACACACAGCACACTCTCTATAGTGTTCAATGACATGCAATAGATTTATATACAGTGCGTCATACTCTTTAACTATCACTTTAAATGAGTAAAATGTGCAACTGTATAGCGAATACTATAACAAGGGCTCTAACACAAACTACATTTCTTAACTATGTCTTTTGTCTGTAGCTTTTCACAGAATACGGACGTTTAGCTATGGACGAAATCTTCCTCAAGCCTTTCCAGGTACAACTGCTTAAATAGGATCCTTATGTGAGAAATGGTGGCACCTGGTGTGTGGTTTATTGTAAGACCACTGCTGTCTGCTGTGATTATACTGTATGATCAACAAAGGGTTAAAGGGATTGTGTTCTGTAAAATGTCTCATTTATATTGCTCCCAATGATCCATTTCAACCGCTTGAGTGTTTTAGCAAAGTCTTTTGCCTTTTGTATCCCACCTATACTGAAAAATAATACAGTACTTGCTATAGAAAAGCTATGTACACGAGATGCGTCCGATGAAGTCACACTTCCGATGGAACAAAGAGATACTAAAATGTAAATTGCTCTCACTAAGATGATGACAAATCTCTGCTTTGGTGGGAATATCTAAAATGTCTTGTCAGTAGACTTTTCTTTAGTGACCGATTCGGGACGGACTTTCGTGATCTTTTCAGAGGCGAGTTTCTTCCTGTGAAAGTGAAGCGCACTAAGATCTGGATTTGCACAGATTGTGCTTCACTTTCACAAGAAGACATTTGGCTCCAAAAAGATCTGAACACCACTAGTCCACGTCCTTCCGCATTAGTCACTGAAGGAATATGCCGAATGCACAAGTCTACTTGTCTGTACTGTGAGGTGTCTCTAAGTACTTTAGAAAGGCAGATATTTGCTTGAGACCTGGTTGTCTCGCTACGCACATTCTGCCTACATGACAATATAGCGCTCAAAAAAACGCCCCCAAAGATATCTCTTTGTGCCAGCGAGTTGTGATCATTAGGCCTTGTCAGGGTGCCAGGAATCAGACTGAGACGAGAAGTGCAAAAATAAGCACATCTTTATTAATGGCAAAAAATAATAAAAAGTCCACAAGTCAAATAACAAGCCAGGAGTCAAAACCAGAGCTTGTAATCAGACGAGCCGAGTCAGGAGCCAAAGCGAATAGTCAGACGAGCCGGAATCAGGAACAAGGAAAACAGCAGAGTCAGGAACAAGCCAGGGATCAGGAACCAGGAAGGACGTCAGGCAGCCAGGTAATACACAGGAACTCTCAAAAACAGGTCTGAGACAACGCAAAGGCAAAGCATACTGAACAGAGGCCCTTTAAATAATAAGTGATGACATCACAATTCTGAGACTGCATCCTGTCTCACACGGATGATGCATACCAGTCTGGCCATAAAAGGAAGTGCAGGAAATGAGCATCATCCCCCACAATGCACCATAGTCAGGAAGAGAGGTGAGTAAAATGGCTGCCAGCAGCACATGGCAAACAAAACAGGGAAAAAACCCTGACAGGCCTAAAGTATTGGCTTTTGTATATACAGACATAGATAAAATATAAAGGCATTTGTGTGTAGAGAGAAAGATGAGATAAGAGTTTAGTCTCCCTGCAAGCTCAGACCATTTGAAAGGGTAGTGGTTTCAACGAGCAAAAACAGATATTTTATATAAAAAAATAAACCTAAATGAACATTTTCCTGTACTTTTTATACCATGCAGCTGGTATAACAAGTCTTAGGAAAAATAAGTTTAAAGAAAGGCGCAATAGACACACCAGATCATTTTGTATTAGTGCCAATTTAGGCACAGAGCACCCCTGGTCTGCACAGATTTACATAGTTATGCATTTTACTTCCAATATCTAACCTGCTTTGTTCATGTTGCATCCTTTGTTTAAAAACATACCTAGATAGCCTTAGGGACAGCAATACACTACTGGGTGCTAGCTGCTGATTGGCTGTTGCACATATATACCTTTTGTCATTGGCTCACCTGATGTGATCAGCTAACTTCCAGTAGTGCATTGCTGCTCTTCAACAAAGGATACCAAAAAAATAAAGCACATTTGATAATAGGAGTAATTTGGAAAGTTGTTTAAAATTGTATGTTCTATCTGACTGTCCTATCTGTCCCTTTAAGTAATACCTGGGTATAGTTTGTTCTTTTATGCCTCGCTGTCTGATTGCTGATTCTGCTGTCTACAGACCCTGATGTTTCTGGTTAGAGACTGGAGCTTCCCGTATGAATATCCTTATGGTGAAGAAGGTGGGATGAAATTCCTAGAGAAGAAGCTTAAGGTAAGGAGACTGCTGCGTCATACGTGTGTAGGCTGGCAACGTGCTGGATCGTACTTACTCTTGTAGTTGGTGAGAACGACACACGCATATCCCCCAACATTCCCATAAGGCCTTGTGGGTCTAGGTCATGTGGGTGGAGCCGTGGTTGTTATGGGGGCAGAGTTTGACATACTATGGGCAGGAAGCTGAGGAATGAAGAGCGGGATACGGGACACTTAGGAACTTAGCTACATAGACACCATAGCGTACCTGCACACAAGATGCCATTACATATAAACAGAAACAGTCAGCAGCACAATGTAAATTGGTTTGTGCAATTACTTGCTGCAGCAAACTCACGTATGCAATATGCCTTCCAGTCTCTATTTTTATGATTATTATTCTTATTTTGTTATTATAACAATTTATTTACAACTTGACCACATGTGACATAGGTTTAAATCGCTAAACACATTATGACAATACATTTACATGAGCGTCTCTGTTAGCTACAAACCACATTTACATGAGATGAACAACCGAACAGGTAGATGTGCATTTACAATGTACAGTAATAGTAGAATTATTTACAGTATTTTATTTTCAGCAAATTTACTACAATGTGCACGTGTGTCATGTTGTGTTGCCATTACTTGTGTAATAAAGATGTTGGGTTTCTACACATTTAGCATCTTCAGTGTAAGTGTCCCTTTAACTACGTGTATACAGCAGCTCCGTGTGATACTCTGAGGGACAAGGTAACACCGTACGTTTCTCATCTATGCTCTGGCTCTGCAGGTGAAAGAACAGCAACACGAGGAAATTCAGAACGTACGGAAACACATTCACTCCTGTTTCACCAACGTGAGCTGCTTTCTGCTGCCACACCCTGGTCTCAAAGTGGCCACTAGCCCTCAGTTTAAAGGTCATCTTAAAGGTTTGTCATCCTGTAGTCATAGCAACAGAATCCCAGGTTTACTGTCTCCGATATTAATATAGTGCATGTGTCGCAGGATTAGCTATGGGATACATTACATTATCCTAGAGGGAATGCCTCAAAATGATGATGTGATATCAGGGACTGATTTAAGGAGCATGAGTTGCAATGTGGGACCCACGTATTTACACTTAGGCATTTACATTAGGAGAGTTGTAAAAAAGCTGTTGGTGAAAAATAGCAGTTTAATTGAGAAGAGACACTGAGGCTGCAGAGATTAAGGAGGAGACGAACATATCCTGTAGTCTGCAACTCTGAATTACCAGAGATTAGAGTAATAAGAGTTGCTTCTATGGTGATATACAAGATGGCTCTGTCAGTAATGGAACATATCCTGCTATTTACATATCTTTGAAACTGGTGCAAATGGGACCCTTATAAAGAGTATTACTAATAGCTCCTTTTTTCTTTCTTGTGCATGTGGTACTTAGTATAGGGGATAGAGAGGTATCAAACGGACCCTTAGGTTCCTTTCTTGTGCATCTGACACACCTACAGTATGTTTTTTTTTTTTTTTTTTGCATGCAGTACTCATTATATGGGACAGAGAGGCTTCAAACTGACTCTTCCTTTCTTGTGCATACGGTACTCAGTGTATAGGACGGAGAGGGTTTAGACAGACACCCACGCTTTGTTTCTTGTGCATGCAATACTCTGTATAAGGGATGTGGAGGCTTCAGACAGATGCCTAGGTTTCTTTCTTGTGCATGCAGTACTCTGTATATGGGATGAGGAGGCTTTAGACAGACACCTAGGTTTCTTTCTTTTGCATGCAGTACTCTGTATATGGGACGGGGAGGCTTTAGACAGACACCTAGGTTTCTTTCTTGAGTCCGTATATCACCAGTCTGTATTTAATGAAATTGTGATTTGTCGTTCCCCCCCCCCCCCCAGATATAGCTCCAGAGTTTAAAGAAATGCTCCATACTTTTGTCCCCCTTGTTCTGGATTCCTCAAGACTTGTGGAGAAAGAAATCAATGGTTCAAAGGTGACATGCCGGGGATTGTTGGAATATTTTAAGGTTTGTTCTGATCTCCGTCCTTACCATACATGCCGGTTGTAATCTAGCCCTCAGCATTTTAGCATTGCATGAATTATTGCACCAAGAAGTTAAACGCATAACAAAAGTCCTGGTCAGGTGATTATGCATATAACTGCAAATCACTGGCTGTGTCACGCTCCCCTCGGGAACACAGCTGGTACACAAGATTATATAACTGCTAAACCCCTGTTTCTGAGATTACATAGTTGTGTTAGAAATAAACAAATGAGTGTTTTATTATTGCATGCAACTTCCTATAAGCACAATGCAACTCTTCTAAGCACTGTAGGCATCAGGGGTTGTAAATTAGTGCAGTGGTTCTCAAGTAACCACAACAGGCCAGGTTTTCATTATAGCTGAACCAGTGCACAGGTGAAATAATCAGCTGATCAGTAACCATGGTTACTAACTTGCTCTCACCCATCAGCTGATTACTTCACCTGTGCACTGGTTCAGCTATAATGAAAACCTGGCCTGTTGGGGGAATGTGAGGACCGCGGTCGAGAAACAATGATTTCTTTCATGTAATTAGCAAGAGTCCATGAGCTAGTGACGTATGGGATATACAATCCTACCAGGAGGGGCAAAGTTTCCCAAACCTCAAAATGCCTTTAAATACACCCCTCACCATACCCACAATTCAGTTTTACAAACTTTGCCTCTTATGGAGGTGGTGACATAAGTTTGTGCTAAGATTTCTACGTTGATATGTGCTTCTCAGCATTTTGAAGCCCGATTCCTCTCAGAGTACAGTGAATGTCAGAGGGATGTGAAGGGAGTATCACCTATTGAATGCAATGGTTTTCCTCACGGGGATCTATTTCATAGGTTCTCTGTTATCGGTCGTAGAGATTCATCTCCTACCTTCCTTTTTCAGATCGACAATATACTCTCATATTCCATTACCTCTACTGATAACCCTTTCAGTACTGGTTTGGCTATCTGCTATATGTGGATGGGTGTCTTTGGTAAGTAGGTTTTCATTACTTAAGACCCACTCAGTTATGGTTTGGCACTTTATGCATTAATATATAGTTCAAAATTAGGCTCGCAAGGTCACAAAATACTGATGTTTATTGTGTCATTTTTGGCGCGAGAATTTTTTTGGCGCAAAGTTAAGTCCGGTGACGCAAATTCGTCATTTCTGGCATCTTAGTTGACGCCGAGTTTCCTTGCACAAGGTTGCGTCTGCAATGATGTTGTTAGCGCCAAAAAAAATCATTTCTTCTGTTAAGTGTGATCAGTCCACGGGTCATCATTACTTCTGGGATATTACTCCTCCCCAACAGGAAGTGCAAGAGGATTCACCCAGCAGAGCTGCATATAGCTCCTCCCCTCTACGTCACTCCCAGTCATTCTCTTGCACCCAACGACTAGATAGGATGTGTGAGAGGACTATGGTGATTATACTTAGTTTTATATCTTCAATCAAAAGTTTGTTATTTTAAAATAGCACCGGAGTGTGTTATTACCTCTCTGGCAGAGTTTGAAGAAGAATCTACCAGAGTTTTTGCTATGATTTTAACCGGAGTAGTTAAGATCATATTGCTGTTTCTCGGCCATCTGAGGAGAGGTAAACTTCAGATCAGGGGACAGCGGGCAGATGAATCTGCATAGAGGTATGTAGCAGCTTTTATTTTCTGACAATGGAATTGATGAGAAAATCCTGCCATACCGATATAATGTCATGTATGTATACTTTACAATTCAGTATTCTGGGGAATGGTACTTCACTAGAATTACACTGTAAGAAGTACATAAAGCTGTTTAATAACTAGAAATTATGTTTAACGTTTTTGCTGGAATGTAAAATCGTTTTCATTTGCTGAGGTACTGAGTGAATAAATGTTTGGGCACTATTTTTCCACTTGGCAGTTGCTTAATCTTTTTTCTGACAGTTTCTGTTCTCTCTCACTGCTGTGTGTGAGGGGGAGGGGCCGTTTTTTGGCGCTTTTGCTACGCATCAGATATTTCAGTCAGCAGCTCATTGTATTTCCTGCATGATCCGGTTCATCTCTACAGAGCTCAGGGGTCTTCAAAACTTATTTTGAGGGAGGTAATTTCTCTCAGCAGAGCTGTGAGAATCATAGTTGACTGAGATAAAAAACGTTTATTCTGTAATTTGTTTCCTGCTTTCAGAATTTGTTATCTTTGCTAATGGGATTAAACCTTTGCTAAAGTTGTGTTGTTTATAAGGATTGAGGCTATAACTGTTTCAATTTATTAATTTTCAACTGTCATAGATCTTCTGTGCTTCTTAAAGGCACAGTACGTTTTTAATATTATTCTAATTGAATTGTATTCCAAGTTGCAAGTTTATTTGCTAGTGTGTTAAACATGTCTGATTCAGAGGAAGATACCTGTGTCATTTGTTGCAATGCCAAAGTGGAGCCCAATAGAAATTTATGTACTAACTGTATTGATGCTACTTTAAATAAAAGTCAATCTGTACAAATTGAACAAATTTCACCAAACAACGAGGGGAGAGTTATGCCGACTAACTCGCCTCACGTGTCAGTACCTGCATCTCCCGCTCGGGAGGTGCGTGATATTGTAGCGCCGAGTACATCTGGGCGGCCATTACACATCACATTACAGGATATGGCTACTGTTATGACTGAAGTTTTGGCTAAATTACCAGAACTAAGAGGTAAGCGTTATCACTCTGGGGTGAGAACAGAGTGCGCTGATAATATTAGGGCCATGTCAGACACTGCGTCACAGGTGGCAGAACATGAGGACGGAGAACTTCATTCTGTGGGTGACGGTTCTGATCCAAACAGACTGGATTCAGATATTTCAAATTTTAAATTTAAACTGGAAAACCTCCGTGTATTACTAGGGGAGGTGTTAGCGGCTCTGAATGATTGTAACACAGTTTCAATACCAGAGAAAATGTGTAGGTTGGATAAATATTTTGCGGTACCGGCGAGTACTGAGGTTTTTCCTATACCTAAGAGACTTACTGAAATTGTTACTAAGGAGTGGGATAGACCCGGTGTGCCGTTCTCACCCCCTCCGATATTTAGAAAAATGTTTCCAATAGACGCCACCACACGGGACTTATGGCAAACGGTCCCTAAGGTGGAGGGAGCAGTTTCTACTTTAGCTAAGCGTACCACTATCCCGGTGGAGGATAGCTGTGCTTTTTCAGATCCAATGGATAAAAAATTAGAGGGTTACCTTAAGAAAATGTTTGTTCAACAAGGTTTTATATTGCAACCCCTTGCATGCATTGCGCCGATCACGGCTGCAGCGGCATTCTGGATTGAGTCTCTGGAAGAGAACATTAGTTCAGCTACTCTGGACGACATTACGGACAGGCTTAGAGTCCTTAAACTAGCTAATTCATTCATTTCGGAGGCCGTAGTACATCTTACTAAACTTACGGCGAAAAATTCAGGATTCGCCATTCAGGCACGCAGGGCGCTGTGGCTAAAATCCTGGTCAGCTGATGTTACTTCTAAGTCTAAATTGCTTAATATACCTTTCAAAGGGCAGACCTTATTCGGGCCCGGGTTGAAAGAGATTATCGCTGACATTACAGGAGGTAAAGGCCATGCCCTGCCTCAGGACAAAGCCAAAGCTAAGGCTAGACAGTCTAATTTTCGTTCCTTTCGTAATTTCAAAGCAGGAGCAGCATCAACTTCCTCTGCACCAAAACAGGAAGGAGCTGTTGCTCGCTACAGACAAGGCTGGAAACCTAACCAGTCCTGGAACAAGGGCAAGCAGACCAGGAAACCTGCTGCTGCCCCTAAAACAGCATGAATTGAGGGCCCCCGATCCGGGATCGGATCTAGTGGGGGGCAGACTTTCTCTCTTCGCCCAGGCTTGGGCAAGAGATGTCCAGGATCCCTGGGCGCTAGAGATAATATCTCAGGGATACCTTCTGGACTTCAAATACTCTCCTCCAAGAGAGAGATTTCATCTGTCAAGGTTGTCAACAATCCAGACAAAGAAAGAGGCGTTTCTACGCTGCGTACAAGAGCTCTTGTTAATGGGAGTAATCCATCCAGTTCCACGATCGGAACAGGGACAGGGGTTTTACTCAAATCTGTTTGTGGTTCCCAAAAAAGAGGGAACTTTCAGACCAATCCTGGACTTAAAGATCCTAAACAAATTCCTAAGAGTTCCATCGTTCAAGATGGAGACTATTCGGACAATTTTACCTATGATCCAAGAGGGTCAGTACATGACCACTGTAGATTTAAAAGATGCTTACCTTCACATACCGATTCACAAAGATCATTACCGGTACCTAAGGTTTGCCTTCCTAGACAGGCATTACCAGTTTGTGGCTCTTCCATTCGGATTGGCTACAGCTCCAAGAATCTTCACAAAGGTTCTGGGCGCTCTTCTGGCGGTACTAAGACCGCGGGGAATCTCGGTAGCTCCATACCTAGACGACATTCTGATACAAGCTTCAAGCTTTCAAACTGCCAAGTCTCATACAGAGTTAGTACTGGCATTTCTAAGGTCACATGGATGGAAGGTGAACGAAAAGAAAAGTTCACTCGTTCCACTCACAAGAGTTCCCTTCCTGGGGACTCTTATAGATTCTGTAGAAATGAAGATTTACCTGACAGAGGACAGGCTAACAAGACTTCAAAGTGCTTGCCGCACCCTTCATTCCATTCAACACCCGTCAGTGGCTCAATGCATGGAGGTAATCGGCTTAATGATAGCGGCAATGGACATAGTACCCTTTGCACGCTTACACCTCAGACCACTGCAACTGTGCATGCTAAGTCAGTGGAATGGGGATTACTCAGACTTATCCCCTTCTCTGAATCTGGATCAAGAGACCAGAAATTCTCTTCTATGGTGGCTTTCTCGGCCACATCTGTCCAGGGGGATGCCATTCAGCAGACCAGACTGGACAATTGTAACAACAGACGCCAGCCTTCTAGGTTGGGGTGCCGTCTGGAATTCTCTGAAGGCTCAGGGACAATGGAGTCAGGAGGAGAGTCTCCTGCCAATAAACATTCTGGAATTGAGAGCAGTTCTCAATGCCCTCCTGGCTTGGCCCCAGTTGACAACTCGGGGGTTCATCAGGTTTCAGTCGGACAACATCACGACTGTAGCTTACATCAACCATCAGGGAGGGACAAGAAGCTCCCTAGCTATGATGGAAGTATCAAAGATAATTCGCTGGGCAGAGTCTCACTCTTGCCACCTGTCAGCAATCCACATCCCGGGAGTGGAGAACTGGGAGGCGGATTTCTTAAGTCGTCAGACTTTTCATCCGGGGGAGTGGGAACTCCATCCGGAGGTCTTTGCCCAAATACTTCGACGTTGGGGCAAACCAGAGATAGATCTCATGGCGTCTCGACAGAACGCCAAGCTTCCTCGTTACGGGTCCAGATCCAGGGATCCAGGAGCAGTCCTGATAGATGCCCTGACAGCACCTTGGGACTTCAGGATGGCTTACGTGTTTCCACCCTTCCCGATGCTTCCTCGATTGATTACCAGAATCAAACAAGAGAGAGCATCAGTGATTCTAATAGCACCTGCGTGGCCACGCAGGACTTGGTATGCAGACCTGGTGGACATGTCATCCTGTCCACCTTGGTCTCTACCTCTGAAACAGGACCTTCTGATACAGGGTCCCTTCAAACATCAAAATCTAACTTCTCTGAAGCTGACTGCTTGGAAATTGAACGCTTGATTTTATCAAGACGTGGGTTTTCTGAGTCAGTTATTGATACCTTAATACAGGCTAGGAAACCTGTTACCAGAAAGATTTACCATAAGATATGGCGTAAATACCTATATTGGTGTGAATCCAAAGGTTACTCTTGGAGTAAGGTTAGGATTCCTAGGATATTGTCTTTTCTACAAGAAGGTTTAGAAAAGGGTTTATCTGCTAGTTCATTAAAGGGACAGATCTCAGCTCTGTCCATTCTGTTACACAAACGTCTGTCAGAAGTTCCTGACGTCCAGGCTTTTTGTCAGGCTTTGGCCAGGATTAAGCCTGTGTTTAAAACTGTTGCTCCACCATGGAGTTTAAACCTTGTTCTTAATGTTTTACAGGGCGTTCCGTTTGAACCCCTTCATTCCATTGATATAAAGTTGTTATCTTGGAAAGTTCTATTTTTAATGGCTATTTCCTCGGCTCGAAGAGTCTCTGAATTATCAGCTTTACATTGTGATTCTCCTTATTTGATTTTTCATTCGGATAAGGTAGTTCTGCGTACTAAACCTGGGTTCTTACCTAAGGTAGTTACTAACAGGAATATCAATCAAGAGATTGTTGTTCCTTCTTTGTGCCCAAATCCTTCTTCGAAGAAGGAACGTCTACTGCACAACCTGGATGTAGTCCGTGCTCTAAAATTTTACTTACAGGCAACTAAGGAATTTCGACAAACGTCTTCTCTGTTTGTCGTTTACTCTGGGCAGAAGAGAGGTCAAAAAGCTTCTGCTACCTCTCTTTCTTTTTGGCTTCGTAGCATAATTCGTTTAGCTTATGAGACTGCTGGACAGCAGCCTCCTGAAAGAATTACAGCTCATTCTACTAGAGCTGTGGCTTCCACTTGGGCCTTCAAGAATGAGGCCTCTGTTGAGCAGATTTGCAAGGCTGCAACTTGGTCTTCGCTTCATACTTTTTCCAAATTTTACAAATTTGACACTTTTGCTTCATCGGAGGCTATTTTTGGGAGAAAGGTTCTTCAGGCAGTGGTTCCTTCTGTATAAAGAGCCTGCCTATCCCTCCCGTCATCCGTGTACTTTTGCTTTGGTATTGGTATCCCAGAAGTAATGATGACCCGTGGACTGATCACACTTAACAGAAGAAAACATAATTTATGCTTACCTGATAAATTCCTTTCTTCTGTAGTGTGATCAGTCCACGGCCCGCCCTGTTTTTAAGGCAGGTAAATATTTTTTAATTTATACTCCAGTCACCACTTCACCCTTGGCTTTTCCTTTCTCGTTGGTCCTTGGTCGAATGACTGGGAGTGACGTAGAGGGGAGGAGCTATATGCAGCTCTGCTGGGTGAATCCTCTTGCACTTCTTGTTGGGGAGGAGTAATATCCCAGAAGTAATGATGACCCGTGGACTGATCACACTACAGAAGAAAGGAATTTATCAGGTAAGCATAAATTATGTTTTTGCGTTGTGCATCATATTTGGCGCCAAATAATTTCATTATTTAAAAACCCCATTCTTATATGCCTCTTGCCTTTTTCTGTGTCAGAGGGCTATGCTGTTTGCATTTTTTCCCATTCCTGAAACTGCCATATAAGGAAATTGATAATTTTGCTTTATATGTTGTTTTTTCTCTTTCATTTGCAAGATGTCTCATTCTGATCCTGTCTCAGAAACCACTGTTGGAACCCTGCTGCATGATAACAGTTCTACCAAAGCTAAGTGCATCTGTTGTAAATTTGTGGAGATTATATCTCCAGCTGTGGTATGTAATAGTTGTCATGATAAACTTTTACATGCAGAGAATGTATCCATCAGTAATAGTACAATGCCTGTTGTTCCTTCAACATCTAATGTACATAATATCCCTGTGAATATAAAAGATTTTATTGCTGATGCGATTCAGAAGGCTTTGTCTGCTATCCCACCTTCTAATAAACGTAAAAGGTCTTTTTAAAACTTCTCATAAAGTTGATGAAATTTCAAATGACCGACAACATACTGAATTATCCTCCTCTGATGAGGATCTATCTGATTCAGAAGATCCTTCCTAAGATATTGACACTGACAAATCTACTTATTTATTTAAAATAGAGTATATTCGTTCCTTGTTAAAAGAGGTGTTGATTACATTGGATATTGAGGAAACTAGTCCTCTTGATACTAAAACTAGTAAACGTTTAAATTCTGTTTATAAACCTCCTGTGGTACTCAAGAGGTTTTTCCAGTTCCTGATGCTGTTTCTGATATGATTTCTAAAGAATGGAATAGGCCTGGTACTTCTTTTATCCCTTCTTCAAGGTTTAAAAAATGGTATCCTTTGCCAGCAGTTAGATTGGAGTTTTGGGAAAAGATCCCCAAAGTTGATAGGACTATTTCTACTCTTGCCAAACGTACTACTATTCCTAAGGAAGATAGTACTTCCTTTAAGGACCCTTTATATAGGAAACTTGAATCATATCTAAGGAAACATTATTTATATTCTGGCAATCTTCTCAGGCCTGCCATTTCTATGGCTGCTGTTGCAGCTGCATCAACTTTTTGGTTGGAAAGTTTAGCGCCACAGGAAATGGATCCTGATTTGTCTAGCATTGTTCGTTTGCTTCAACATGCTAATCATTTTATCTGTGATGCCATTTTTGATATCATCAAAATTGATGTTAAATCTATTTCTTTAGCTATTTTAGCTAGAAGAGCTTTGTGTCTCAAATATTGGAATGCTGATATGTTATCTAAGTCTTGATTACTATCTCTTTCTTTCCAAGGTAATAATTTATTTGGTTCTCAGTTGGATTCGATTATTTCAATGGTCACTGGGGGGAGGGAGTTTTTTTGCCTCAGGAGAAAAGACCTAAGGGTGAATCTAAAGCTTCTAACCGTTTTCATTCCTTTCGACAAAGTAAGGAACAGAAACCTAATCCTTCCCCCAAAGAATCTGGTTCCAATTGGAAACCTTCTTCAAGTTGGAGTAAATCCAAACCGTTTAAGAAACCAAAGCCAGACCCCAAGTCTGCATGAATGTGCGGCCCTTATTCCAGCTCAGCTGGTAGGGGCAGATTAAGATCCTTCCAAAACATTTGGGCAGATTCTGTCCAAAATCAATGGATTCAGAGTATTGTCTCTCAAGGGTACCTAATAGGATTCAGAGTAAGACCTCCTGTGAGATTTTTTTTCTCACGCATCCCAGCAAATCCAGCAAAGGCTCTGAAGTGTGTTTCAGACCTGGAGCTTTCAGGGGTAATTATTTATTTATTATCAGGTATTTGTAGAGCGCCAACAGATTCCGCAGCGCTGTAAACATAGTCGGTGTACAGGATAGCTTTGTAGGGGTCAAGTGGGTAGAGGGCCCTGCCGAGAGTTTCACTGTTGTAGTCGGCTCTTATGAAGCGATCTGTAAACAGCTGGGCCCATAGGCTTACAATCTAAGGGGTTCAAGGGGAAAGCAATGGCGTTAGGAAAGGTTAGTGTTGGTTGTATGCATCCCTGAATAGTAGAGTTTTTAAGGAGTGCTTGAAGCTGTTATACCAGTTCCGTTTCAGGAACAGGGTCTGGGGTTTTATTCAAATCTATTCATTGTCCCAAAGAAAGAAAATTCATTCAGGCCAGTTCTGGATCTGAAAATTTTTAATCGTTTTGTAAGAGTGCCAACTTTCAAAATGGTGACTATAAGGACTATTCTGCCTTTTGTTTAGCACGGGCATTATATGTCCACAATAGACTTACAGGATGCATATCTTCATATTCCGATTCATCCAGACCATTATCAGTTTCTGTCATGACCCAGCCTGGAATTGAACCTGGGACCTGTTTCTATTTCTGCTGCTGTTCTTTCCCAGCCTGTTGTCTTGCCTCTCTGCCACCAGATGGCTTGATGACAGGCTAAGAATAATGGGTTTTTCTGTTTGCTGCAACTTTGTCTCTCTGGCTCCACCTGCTTACCAGCTGAAACAAATCATTTAATCAGCAGCCTGCTATATCTGGGAGATTTGCTGGCAGTTCTGGGCCTTGACATTGAGTGTTATACTCTGAAAGACCCTCTGGTCCTGTTTCCTGAGTGAAATACAGATTTGTAGAATTTCCTGGTTCCTGATTTCTGCTTCATTTCCTGACTACTCTTCTGGATATTCCCTTGGCACTGTGTTTTGTTTTTGGACTGATTTCCAAGCAATTGATCATAGACATTGCCTTGCTTGTTACCTGATACTATAGAGTTCCAGTTTGCAGTCTATGCAAGTTTCCTGTTTGTTACTACAGTGTTCCAGTCTACAGCATATGCAAGTATCCTGCCTGTTATACAAAGCACTGCATTCCTGCCTGTTATTACACAGTTCCAGTCTACAGCATATGCAAGTATCCTGCCTGTTATACAAAGCACTGCATTCCTGCCTGTTATTACACAGTTCCAGTCTACAGCATATGCAAGTATCCTGCCTGTTATACAAAGAACTGCATTCCTGCCTGTTATTACACAGTTCCAGTCTACAGCATATGCAAGTATCCTGCCTGTTATTACAAAGCCCTGCATTCCAGCCTGTTATTACACAGTTCCAATCTACAGCATATGCAAGTATCCTGTATGTGATTACAAAGCACTGCATTCCTGCCTGTTATTACACAGTTCCAGTCTACAGCATATGCAAGTATCCTGCCTGTTATATAAAGCACTGCATTCCTGCCTGTTATTACACAGTTCCAGTCTACAGCATATGCAAGTATCCTGCCTGTTATTACAAAGATCTGTATTCCTGCCTAATACTACAGCCTATAGACATTGCCTTGCTTGTTACCTGATACTATAGAGTTCCAGTTTGCAGTCTATGCAAGTTTCCTGTTTGTTACTACAGTGTTCCAGTCTACAGCATATGCAAGTATCCTGTATGTTATTACAAAGCACTGCATTCCTGCCTGTTATTCCACAGTTCCAGTCTACAGCATATGCAAGTATCCTGTATGTTATTACAAAGCACTGCATTCCTGCCTGTTATTACACAGTTCCAGTCTACAGCATATGCAAGTATCCTGCCTGTTATTACAAAGATCTGTATTCCTGCCTAATACTACAGCCTATAGACATTGCCTTATCTAATTGCATATCTCTGCATTGCTAATTATCCTATAAATAAAACCATCACCTTTATTTCCTAAAACCTTGTACCTGTTTAATTATGCCAAAAAGGAAAGACGCATGCAGACAAAACACAACTTTAACCCCAGAACCTGACACCTCTGCACAACAGCTCCCACCTCCTGAACCTGCTCCCTTGCAGAGTATGACAGAATGTCAAGGCCCTACATAGGAGCTTGCAGAGGTGATTCACTCTTTGACTGAAGTGTCAGAGAGAATTTTGTCTGTGGACTCTCATCTACTACAACTTAACCAAATTCTAAAATCCCTTCCGGATGCATTGAAGTCACTTATCCAAGATTTCACTGCAGGATTCCAGACTTTACAGGATAGCCTGAAAGACTTTATCAATAAAAAAAACTCTGGGTTTGGCACTCCTACTCCTGTGTCCACTTCCCCAAAGGCTGTATCCTTATCAATCCAAAGGAGGATATCAACCCCTCTTACCACTGATGAAATGGCCAGAAGGAGATCTAATGGCTTATGTTTCTATTGTGGAGCTACTGGGCATGTAATATCTTTTTGTCCAGTGAGACCCCCTAAGAAGTCTGTTCCGGGGTCTCCACCTCTAAATCCTAAATCATCAAGTGGACAAGCTACAGAGAGGAAGTCAAACTTTAATCCCACTTCGGATTCCTCTGGCGATGATCTCTGCATAGGTTCTATTTTACATCCCCACTTTGATCAGCCTAGGACTGCACCTTCCAAAGACTCTGATCCCTGTGAAGTACTAACATGTCATCCACAGAATCCTAGTACTACGAATCCAAAGATTTGCCTACCAAATGCAGCTACATGCTCATCTTTGTGCATTTCAGAAGAAATGTCTAACTATTCAACCATTGAAAATGATACTGATTCTGACACTTAAGGGACAGTGCTTCAAACTGCTTTTCGGTCAAAAGGTCCTTTACCTCCTCTTCCTCAGAGCTACCTCTTCAGAACCTACAAGCCTAGAACTGCACAAAAACCAAAGATCAGTCCTGTTGGGGCCCTCTATACTAATTCCAGTCCGCAGAATACTCTTCTGGAGAGCCCTTCAAAAAAGATAATACCCCCTGATTGTACTTATGCCTCTGATGGCACGCTAGTACGCATTAAACATCTGGAGCTATACGAGAATGCTAAGTCCGCCCAGAGGTCGTCCTTGAGGAGGGGGTACTGTCATGACCCAGCCTGGAATTGAACCTGGACTCGTTTCTATTTCTGCTGCTGTTCTTTCCCAGCCTGTTGTCTTGCCTCTCTGCCACCAGATGGCTTGTTCACAGGCTAAGAATATTGGGTTTTTCTGTTTGCTGCAACTTTGTCTCTCTGGCTCCACCTGCTTACCAGCTGAAACAAATCATTTAATCAGCAGCCTGCTATATCTGGGAGATTTGCTGGCAGTTCTGGGCCTTGACATTGAGTGTTATACTCTGAAAGACCCTCTGGTCCTGTTTCCTGAGTGAAATACAGATTTGTTGGATTTCCTGGTTCCTGATTTCTGCTTCATTTCCTGACTACTCTTCTGGATATTCCCTTGGCACTGTGTTTCATTTTTGGACTGATTTCCTGGCAATTGATCTTGCCTAATTCTCTATTTCCTAAAGACTGTCTCAGGTACTTTTGCTTGCTTTTTACCTGATACTATAGAGTTCCAGTTTGCAGTCTATGCAAGTTTCCTGTTTGTTACTACAGTGTTCCAGTCTACAGCATATGCAAGTATCCTGTATGTTATTACAAAGCACTGCATTCCTGCCTGTTATTACACAGTTCCAGTCTACAGCATATGCAAGTATCCTGCCTGTTATACAAAGCACTGCATTCCTGCCTGTTATTACACAGTTCCAGTCTACAGCATATGCAAGTATCCTGCCTGTTATACAAAGCACTGCATTCCTGCCTGTTATTACACAGTTCCAGTCTACAGCATATGCAAGTATCCTGCCTGTTATACAAAGACCTGCATTCCTGCCTGCTATTACACTGTTCCAGTCTACAGCATATGCAAGTATCCTGCCTGTTATTACAAAGATCTGTATTCCTGCCTAATACTACAGCCTATAGACATTGCCTTATCGTATTGCATATCTCTGCGTTGCTAATTATCCTATAAATAAAACCATCACCTTTATTTCCTAAAACCTTGTACCTGTTTAATTATGCCAAAAAGGAAAGACACACGCAGACAAAACACAACTTTAACCCCAGAACCTGACACCTCTGCACAACAGCTCCCACCTCCTGAACCTGCTCCCTTGCAGAGTATGACAGTTTCTGAGATTCTATTTTCTAGACAAGCATTTGTCGCTCTTCCATTTGGCCTAGTGACAGCTCCAAGAATCTTTTCAAAGGTTCTCGGTGCCCTACTCTCTGTAATCATAGAACGGGGTATTGCTGTGTTTCCTTATTTGGACGATATCTTGGTACTAGCTCAGTCTTTACATCCTGCGAAATCTCACACGAATCAACTAGTGTTGTTTCTTCAAAGACATGGTTGGAGGATCAATTTACCAAAAAGTTCCTTGATTCCTCAGACAAGGGTCACCTTTTTAGGTTTCCAGATAGATTCAGTGTCCATGATTCTCTAACAGACACGAGACGATTAAAATTGGTTTCAGCTTGTCGGAACCTTCAGTCTCAATCATTCCCTTCAGTAGCTATGTGCATGAAAGTTTTAGGTCTCATGACTGCAGCATCGGACGCGATCCCCTTTGCTCGTTTTCATATGAGACCTCTCCAGCTTTGAATGCTGAATCAATGGTGCAGCGATTATACAAAGATATCACAATTAATATCCTTAAATCCCAATGTTCGACTCTCTCTGACTTGGTGGTTAGTTCACCATCGTATAGTTCAAGGGGTCTCTTTTGTTCGTCCAACCTGGACTGTGATCACAACAGATGCAAGTCTTTCAGGTTGGGGAGCTGTCTGGGGATCTCTGACAGCAAAAGGGGTTTGGAAATCTCAAGAGGCGAGGTTACCAATCAATATTTTAGAACTATTTTCAGGGCTCTTCAGGTTTGGCCTCTGTTGAAGAGAGAACTGTTCATTTGTTTTCAGACAGACAATATCACTACTGTGGCATATGTCAATCATCAGGGTGGAACTCACAGTCCCCAAGCTATGAAAGAAGTATCTCGGATACTTGCTTGGGCAGAATCAAACTCCTGTCTAATTTCTGCGGGTCATATCCCAGGTGTAGACAATTGGGAAGCGGATTTTTTCAGCCGTCAGACTTTACATCTGGGGGAGTGGTTACTCCATCCAGATGAGTTTTCTCAGATTGTTCAGATGTGGGGTCTTCCAGAAATAGATCTGATGGCTTCCCACCTAAACAAGAAACTTCCAAGGTACCTGTCCAAGTCCAGGGATCCTCAGGCGGAGGCGGTGGATGCCTTAGCAGTTCCTTGGTGTTACCAACCTGCTTATATTTTCCCACCTCTAGTTCTTCTTCCAAGAGTGATCTCCAAGATCATCATGGAGCAATCGTTTGTGTTGCTGGTAGCTCCAGCATGGCCTCACAGGTTTTGGTATGCGGATCTTGTTCGGATGTCCAGTTGCCAACCTTGGCCATTTCCTTTAAGACCAGACCTTCTGTCTCAAGGTCCGTTTTTCCATCAGGATCTCAAATCATTAAATTTGAAGGTATGGAAATTGAATGCCTAATACTTAGACATATAGTGATTAATACTATGTTACAGGCTCGTAAATCTGTTTCTAGGAAGATGTATTATTGAGTTTGGAAGACTTATATTTCATGGTGTTCTTCTCATAAATTCTCCTGGTATTCTTTTAGAATTCCTAGAATTTTACAGTTTCTTCAGGATGGTTTGGATAAGGGTTTGTCTGCAAGTTCCTTGAAGGGTCAAATCTCTGCTCTTTCTGTTTTATTTCACAGAAAGATTGCTAAGCTTCCTGATATTCACTGTTTTGTACAGGCTTTGGTCCATATCAAGCCTGTCATTAAATCAATCTCTCCTCCTTGGAGTCTTAATTTGGTTTTGAAGGCTTTACAGGCTCCTCCGTTTGAGCCTATGCATTCTTTGGACATTAAACTACTTTCTTGGAAAGTGTTGTTCGTTTTGGCCATCTCTTCTGCTAGTTTCTGAATTATCTGCTCTTTCGTGTGAATCTCCTTTTCTGATTTTCCATCAGGATAAGGCAGATTTGCGGACTTCATTTAAATTTCTACCTAAGGTTCTGAATTCTAACAACATTAATAGGGAAATTGTTGTTCCTTCTTTGTGTCCTAATCCTAAGAATTCTTTGGAGAGATCCTTACATTCTTTGGATGTTGTAAGAGCTTTGAAATATTATGTTGAAGCTATTAAAGATTTCAGGAAGACTTCTAGTCTATTTGTTATCTTTTCTGGTTCTAAGAAAGGTCAGAAGGCTTCTGCCATTTCCTTGGCATCTTGGTTAAAGCTTTTGATTCATCAGGCTTATTTGGAGTTGGGTCAGGCCCCGCCTCAGAGAATTACAGCTCATTCTACTAGATCAGTCTCCACTTTGTGGGCTTTTTAGAATGAAGCTTCAGTTGATCAGATTTGCAAAGCAGCAACTTGGTCTTCTTTGCATACATTTACTAAATTCTACCGTTTTGATGTATTTGCTTCTTCGGAAGCAGTTTTTGGTAGAAAAGTTTTTCAGGCAGCTGTTTCAGTTTGATTCCTCTGCTTATGTTTAAGTTTTTTCATTTATGAGAATAAATTTATATTTTGGGTTGTAGATTAATTTTTTCAGCGGGAAATGGCTGTTATTATTTTTATCCCTCTTTAGTTACTCTTGTGTTGAGTTCCACATCTTGGGTATATCCCATACGTCACTAGCTCATGGACTCTTGCCAATTACGTGAAAGAAAACATAATTTATGTAAGAAGATCTTACCTGATAAATTATTTTTTTTCATATTGGCAAGAGTCCATGAGGCCCACCCTTTTTATGGTGGTTATGATTTTTTTGTATAAAGCACAATTATTTCCAAATTCCTTTGTTGATGCTTTTTTACTCCTTTCTTTATCACCCCACTACTTGGCTATTCATTAAACTGAATTGTGGGTGTGGTGAGGGGTGTATTTATAGGTATTTTGAGGTTTGGGAAACTTTTCCCCTCCTGGTAGGATTGTATATCCCATACGTCACTAGCTCATGGACTCTTGCCAATATGAAAGAAATGAATTTATCAGGTAAGTTCTTACATAAATTATGTTTTAGTGGGCTGAGCGATGATCTTCCATAAATATACCCAATTTATTACAATTATTTAAAGGTTTAACTGTAAACAGATCAGAAAAAAATGCTTCATGAGGATAGTGTGAGTTCTATACAAATAATGGTCTTAAAGGGACAGTAAAGACCTTGTAATTATTTTGATTTAACATTATTTTCTGCACTTTTGCAATAAACTAACATACTGGGTGAGCAAATGTCTTGATTCATTAACACCTTGTTTCCTTCAAATGATTTTTAATAGCCAAACTCCAGCTACCACTTTCCTTATTATATGGAACCAATCTGTACTGTTTGTGAAGTCTACTATGTGCACTTTGAGTTCTTAGACTTAAAGGGACAGTCAATTCCAAAATTGCTATAGTTTAAAAAGATAGATAATCCCTTTATTGCCCATTCCCCAATTTTGCATAACCAACACTGTTATATTAATATACTTTTTACCTCTGTGATTACCTTGTATCTAAGCCTCTGCAGACTGCCCCTTATCTCAGTTATATTAATATACTTTTTACCTCTGTGATTACCCTGTATCTAAGCCTCTGCAGACTGCCCCTTATCTCAGTTATATTAATATAATTTTTACCTCTGTGATTACCTTGTATCTAAGCCTCTGCAGACTGCTCCTTATCTCAGTTATATTAATATAATTTCTCTTGTTAAGTGTATCCAGTCCACGGATCATCCATTACTTGTGGGATATTCTCCTTCCCAACAGGAAGTTGCAAGAGGATCACCCACAGCAGAGCTGCTATATAGCTCCTCCCCTCACTGCCATATCCAGTCATTCTCTTGCAACTCTCAACAAAGATGGACGTAGTAAGAGGAGAGTGGTGTAGTTTTTTAACTTCAATCAAAAGTTTGTTATTTTTTTGAAATGGTACCGGAGTGTACTGTTTCATCTCAGGCAGCATTAGAAGAAGAATCTGCCTGTGATTTCTATAATCTTAGCAGAAGTAACTAAGATCCATTGCTGTTCTCACATATTCTGAGGAGTGAGGTAACTTCAGAGAGGGAATGGCGTGCAGGTTTTCCTGCAATAAGGTATGTGCAGTTAATATTTTTCTAGGGATGGAATTTGCTAGAAAATGCTGCTGATACCGGATTAATGTAAGTAAAGCCTTAAATGCAGTGATAGCGACTGGTATCAGGCTTATTAATAGAGATACATACTCTTATAAAAGTGTAATATAAAACGTTTGCTGGCATGTTTAATCGTTTTTTTTTTTTTTTGTTTTTTTTTTAAGTTTTCAAAGAAGCTTTATTGTGGTTTTTACAGGTTTACAATATTCGAAACAGGATCTAGATTCCCAACAGGCTTTACAGTATATACAAGAGTTAAACAATGTGATACGGTCCTAACTATACAATAAGAAGTCTATCTCTTTATTTTTATGGTTCAGTACCAATGTCTTAGAGTTTTTGGCCTCAAATACAAAACAAGAAGATAAAGGGAAAAGAGAGCGTCATACCTGGAGTACCTTCCACTTTTATATTTATGGTGTATATAGTGCATATGGGGAGACCTGCATCATTACCATTGCATCATGCTCAGTTGGTAAGTACTTAAAGTGATATGTGCAATGAATGAGATCTATAAGAGTAAGAGAAGAAATAGAGAAGAGAAGAAGGAAAGGAAGGGAGGGAGAGAGAGAAAAAAGAAAAGAAAAAAGAAGAAAAAAAAAAAAAAAAAAAAAAAAAAACCAGGGGGGGAGAGGGGGAGATAAGGGGGAAAGGGAGCGGCAGAGGTTCTTGGGGGGGCGCCATCTAAATAGTACCCTTCCATGTTGCCATTATCAGCTCGTGTATATCGAGTTTATTTATTTTGAGGAAGTGGTATCTTTCTAGAGAAATTAGTTCCAAGACCTCCCTATTCCACTCATCTATTGTGGGGGTTATTTGAGATTTCCATCTTTTGGGTATGAGTTTCTTAGCCCCCGTGATCATTATTAGCAGAAGGGCCATTTTGGCCGGTTCCTTGATTTTGGGAAGAGAACAAAACAGTATGCTTTCAGGTGAGTTTGGTATGTGAATGTGTAGCTTATTGGAAATAGTGTTAAAAATAGTATCCCAGTAGTTTCCTAGCTTGGGACAAGACCACCATATGTGCGATAAGGATCCCTCGCCTCCACAGCCCCTCCAGCAGGAGCTACTTAAGGAGGGGAAGATTTTATGGAGCCTAGCTGGTGTAAGGTACCAGCGGCTCAGGAGTTTAAAATTTGTCTCTTGTATGTTAGCGGAGATTGATGATCGTTTTGTGCGCTCAAAGGCCTTAGTCCAGGCCTCTGCATCTAGTTCATGGGATAATTCTTTATTCCATGCTAATGTGTAAGAGGGAAGCGGTGCTTCCTTGTCATTGGTTACAAGTTTATATAATATGGAAATAAGATGTCTGGGTGGTCTTTGGAGTACGCATAGTCCCTCAAAAATTGTAGGATCTCTCCCTAGGTCTTTCCTAGATTTGTGGTGTGATATATAGTGGAGTAGTCTATTATAATTGAGCCATGAGGTAAATATTTCTGTGTGAGTCTCCGCTATTTGGGCATGAGTTTTGAGGTGGTTATTCTCCCTAAGGTAGTACATTGACCCTGTTCTGAGACTGTATGGTTGTTTGATTTGATAACCCTGTTTCCAGTACGGAAGTTCGGGGTTTTCAATAATTGGCGTGAGAGGAGAGTTTCTAGATGAGATGTGAGTACTAGTTGCTATTGTTTTATCCCATTCTGAAAGTGTTTCTGTAGTTATTAGGAATTTAGATATATTTTTTGGTCTGTGTATCATTGGGGTCCAAGCTAAAGTGCCTACATTGTTTAATTTAAATATCTGTCTATCAAGATGTATCCAAGCCTTATCTGTATTATTATGAGACCACTCAACCACTCTTTGTAAGAGTATCGCTCTCCTATATGTCATTAGGTTGGGTAATCCTAGCCCCCCTCGTTCCCTAGGTAGATACATTGTCTTTTTTGGGATTCTTGGTTTAATGTTTGCCCAAATGTATCGTTCTATAATTGATTGTAGTTGTTTTAAATATCCTTCCTGTAGTGGAATTGGTAAAGCTTGTAGAAAATAAAGAATTCTGGGGAGGATATTCATCTTAAATATTCCTATCCTCCCTAACCAAGAGATAGGTTTATTTTTCCAGCTCGATAAATCTCTAACAATTTCCTCTTTTAGGGGTATATAGTTGTGTTTAAATAAGTCTTCTATACGTGGTGTAAGATGTATCCCTAGATATTTAAGTTTGAGTTTTGCTATAGGAATCGCATATCTTTCTTGGAGGGTAACTATATGTTGCGGAGGGGTATTTATATTCATAAGTTCGGATTTGTTTAGATTGAGAAGGAAGTTTGAAACCTTACCATAGGAGTCTAATTCTTTTAAGAGTTCTGGGATGGATGTTTCTGCCTTGGTTAAAGTAAAAAGTACGTCGTCTGCGTATAGAGCTTGTTTAGTCTCTAAGTCCCCTACCCTTATGCCTGTGATTTTGTCATTGAGCCTAATTTTTTGAGCCAATACCTCAATTGAGATAGCAAAGAGCAAGGGCGACAGAGGGCATCCCTGCCTCGTCCCGTTGCTAATGTAAAAAGTGTCAGAGAGTGTCCCGTTCACTCGAACCCTCGCGTTCGGAGCCGAGTAAAGGGCCATGGACATATTTAAGAAGGAGGATGGAATATCCATCTCTTCCATCGCCTTTCGCAGGAAGGGCCAGCCTACCCTGTCGAAGGCCTTTTCTGCGTCTGTTGCAAATAATACTATTGGGGTATTGGAAACCTTCGCGTAATTAATAAGTTGGATTACTTTAGTGATATTATCTCTCGCCTCTCTTCCGGGGATAAATCCTACTTGATCCCTATCGATCAAATTCGGGAGAATTTTGTTCAATCTATTAGCTAATATTTTGGCCAAAATTTTCATATCTACGTTTATCAAGGATATGGGTCTGAAGTTGCCGGGAGAGGTAGCCTGTTTGCCTGGCTTGGCCAAAACTGTTATATGGGCCTCTAATAGCATTCTAGATAATGTGGGTTCGTCTCTAAGTTTGTTAAACATTTGTAACATGTGACCCGCTAGTACCCCACAACATTCTTTATAGTATGTGGAAGTAAGACCGTCCGGTCCAGGGCTTTTCCCAGAGGGGATATCTTTTATGGCCTGCTGTAGCTCTTCTAATGAGATTTCTGACCCTAGAGAGGCAGCAGACTGTTCGTCAACTTTTGGTAGCTGTAGATTCTGAAAATAATGACTTAGGTCCTCTTCTAAAGAGGGTTTCTCTTGAGAGGTATCAACTCCCAGATTGTAGAGTTTGTTGTAATATGCCCGGAATGTTTCCGCTATCGTGACACTATCCTTAGCTATCTTTCCTTCTGTGGATCCCAATGAGTGTATGTAAGTAGTCAGTTGCTTCCTTTTCAAGTTTCTCGCTAAAATTTTCCCTGGTTTATTACCACCTTCATAGTAATATTGTTTGAGAAATAGAGCCTTTCTTTGGTAAATCTCATTCAAATGTTGTTTAAGCTGGAGTCTAGCGTCTAGGAGGTCTTTAAGAACTTGATCATTGTTGGGGTTTTGTTTGTGGGTAACTTCTAGCGTAGTTATTGTTTGTAATAGCTTAGAGTGTTTTTCCCTAGCTACTCGGTTAAGTTTGGACTTTTGTTTAATTAGTAAGCCTCTAGTCACCGTTTTGTGTGCTTCCCATTCTAGCTGTCTAGAAGAGGATGAAAGAGAGTTTAGGGTGAAATATTCCGAGATTTCTTTTTGTAATGATTCAAGAAAAATCGGATCTTTCAACAGCGAGTCGTCTAGCCTCCAGGTTTTGTGAGAGATTGGAATGTCAGGCCAAAGTATTCTGCACGTTACCGGGGCATGATCAGACCAGGTGATAGGGCCAATATTGCAGTCACCCGTGATGGAAAGACCTAGGGGGTCCGTGTATATATGATCGATTCTAGTATAGCTATTGTGTGGGTTTGAATAAAAGGTATAATCCTTTTCTAGGGGATGCAAAGTTCTCCATATGTCATGGAGTGTGAGGCTCTGCAAAATATGTTTGATTATTTTGATTTTCTTAGTAGCAACCTTGGAGGATCCTTTTGAGGAGTCCATGTGAGGCTCAAAGGAAAGATTAAAGTCTCCTGCTAAGAAGACGACACCCTGGGAGTGATCTAGAATGAGGTTGGCAACTTTTCTGAAAAAACCAATTTGGGTCTGATTAGGGGCGTAGATGTTGATTAGGGTTATTAGGTGGCCATACAAGGAGCCCTTGATCAGTATGTGTCTACCTGCTGGATCTTTTTCTACTTGAAGTATTTGAATTGGTAGTGATCTATGAAATAGGATTCCCACTCCCGCTTTTTTATTTGGCCCAGATGCAAAGTGTGCAACTGGGTATTGTTTATTGTACCATTTAGGTTCTTTACCCTTTTGGAAGTGGGTTTCCTGCAACATTAGGATATGACTATTAAGCTTGTTGAGGTCCCTGAAAGCGATAGATCGCTTCCCTGGGTTGTTTAACCCTTTAGTGTTAATAGTGGATATTTGTAAGGAGTGGTCCTGAAATTTGCTGACTTTAGGAGTCATTTTGGATCTGACGCTCAAGCTCGGGGGGAAGGGAAGGGATGGGAAGAGAAAAAAAAAAAAAAAAAAAAGGGGGGGATAGGGATAGGTCAGAGAATGAGGAGAGGTTAGGAGAAGATTTAGAAGAAAGATACGAGTTTAAGGAAAGGAGAGAACCAAGGTTATATACTACTTAAGCTTTAGATGAATTAACAAATTTGGAAATGTCTCTATTAAAGCTTGGTGAAAGGAGAAGGGAAAGTGACAACCTTGCTGTATGCAAAGTCAATATAGGGGTAGTACTTCCAAGCACAGTAAATAATAACCATAAAGAAATCACTCTCCAAGAAGGGAAGCGTCAATTGACTCTTGGCCGGCAGCGGAGGGGGACAAACGAACACAATACCAGGATAATAGGAGGCCAAACAAAAGATGAAGATGAAAAACAATCACACCTTGAAACTGTAACATTTAACTTACATAACGGATACTTGCAATATCACAATAGATCTCTGAAAATGGGGCACGGCTGAGTTAAATGTAGCCAATATTGTCGTTAGGGGTAGAAAAATGAAAATGAGTGAAGGAGGGAGAGGGAGGAAGAGGAGGGGAGTCATGGTATAAGGACATGAGGGGAAGAGAAGAGGAGATAGTAGGTGAGGGGTAAGGGAGGAGAGGTAGTGGGGAGGAAGAAAGGGAGGGGAGAAGAAGTATACTAGAGAAGTGGATAAGGTAGGGTTGCTAAAGAGATAAAGAGATCACATGCCATACATTTCTGAAATCTGTTATCACATATCATTTCTTTCATGTAATTAACAAGAGTCCATGAGCTAGTGACGTATGGGATATACATTCCTACCAGGAGGGGCAAAGTTTCCCAAACCTTAAAATGCCTATAAATACACCCCTCACCACACCCACAAATCAGTTTTACAAACTTTGCCTCCAAGGGAGGTGGTGAAGTAAGTTTGTGCTAGATTCTACGTTGATATGCGCTCCGCAGCAAGTTGGAGCCCGGTTTTCCTCTCAGCGTGCAGTGAATGTCAGAGGGATGTGAGGAGAGTATTGCCTATTGAATGCAGTGATCTCCTTCTACGGGGTCTATTTCATAAGGTTCTCTGTTATCGGTCGTAGAGATTCATCTCTTACCTCCCTTTTCAGATCGACGATATACTCTTATATTTACCATTTCCTCTACTGATTCTCGTTTCAGTACTGGTTTGGCTTTCTACAAACATGTAGATGAGTGTCCTGGGGTAAGTAAATCTTATTTTCTGTGACACTCTAAGCTATGGTTGGGCACTTTATTTATAAAGTTCTAAATATATGTATTCAAACATTTATTTGCCTTGACTCAGAATGTTCAACTTTCCTTATTTCCAGACAGTCAGTTTCATATTTGGGATTATGCTTTAATTATCATATTTTTCTTACCTCAAAAATTTGACTTTTTCCCTGTGGGCTGTTAGGCTCGCGGGGGCTGAAAATGCTTCATTTTATTGCGTCATTCTTGGCGCGGACTTTTTTGGCGCAAAAATTCATTTCGTTTCCGGCGTCATACGTGTCGCCGGAAGTTGCGTCATTTTTTTGACGTTATTTTGCGCCAAAAATGTCGGCGTTCCGGATGTGGCGTCATTTTTGGCGCCAAAAGCATTTAGGCGCCAAATAATGTGGGCGTCTTATTTGGCGCCAAAAAATATGGGCGTCGTTTTTGTCTCCACATTATTTCAGTCTCATTTTTCATTTGCTTCTGGTTGCTAGAAGCTTGATGTTTGGCATTTTTTTCCCATTCCTGAAACTGTCTTATAAGGAATTTGATCTATTTTGCTTTATATGTTGTTTTTTCTCTTACATATTGCAAGATGTCTCACGTTGCATCTGAGCCAGAAGATACTACAGGAAAACCTCTGCCTGCTGGATCTACCAAAGCTAAGTGTATCTGCTGTAAACTTTTGGTAGCTATTCCTCCAGCTGTTGTTTGTATTAAATGTCATGACAAACTTGTTAATGCAGTTAATATTTCCTTTAGTGATGTACCATTGCCTGTTGCAGTTCCCTCAACATCTAAGGTGCAGAATGTTCCTGATAACATAAGAGATTTTGTTTCTGAATCCATAAAGAAGGCTTTGTCTGTTATTTCTCCTTCTAGTAAACGTAAAAAGTCTTTTAAATGTTCTCTCTCTACAGATGAATTTTTAAATGAACACCATCATTCTGATTCTTTGGACTCTTCTGGTTCAGAGGATTCTGTCTCAGAGATTGATGCTGATAAATCTTCATATTTATTTAAGATGGAATTTATTCGCTCTTTACTTAAAGAAGTACTAATTGCTTTAGAAATAGAGGATTCTAGTCCTCTTGATACTAATTCTATACGTTTGGATAAGGTTTTTAAAGCTCCTGCGGTTATTCCAGAAGTCTTTCCTGTTCCTAATGCTATTTCTGCAGTAATTGCTAAGGAATGGGATAGATTGGGTAATTCATTTTACTCCTTCTAAACGTTTTAAGCAATTATATCCTGTTCCGCCTGACAGATTAGAATTTTGGGACAAAATCCCTAAAGTTGATGGGGCTATTTCTACCCTTGCTAAACGTACTACCATTCCTACATCAGATGGTACCTCGTTTAAGGATCCTTTAGATAGAAAAATTGAATCTTTTCTAAGAAAAGCTTATCTATGTTCAGGTAATCTTCTTAGACCTGCTATATCATTGGCTGATGTTGCTGCAGCTTCAACTTTTTGGTTGGAAACTCTAGCGCAACAAGTAACAAATCGTGATTCTCATGATATTATTATTCTTCTCCAGCATGCTAATAATTTCATCTGTGATGCCATTTTTGATATTATTAGAGTTGATGTTAGATTTATGTCTCTGGCTATCTTAGCCAGAAGAGCTTTATGGCTTAAGACTTGGAATGCTGATATGGCTTCTAAATCAACTCTACTTTCCATTTCTTTCCAGGGAAACAAATTATTTGGTTCTCAGTTGGATTCTATTATTTCAACTGTTACTGGTGGGAAAGGAACTTTTTTACCACAGGATAAAAAGTCTAAAGGTAAAAACAGGGCTAACAATCGTTTTCGTTCCTTTCGTTTCAACAAAGAACAAAAGCCTGATCCTTCGTCCTCAGGAGCAGTTTCAGTTTGGAAACCATCTCCAGTCTGGAATAAATCCAAGCCTGCTAGAAAGGCAAAGCCTGCTTCTAAGTTCACATGAAGGTACGGCCCTCATTCCAGTTCAGCTGGTAGGGGGCAGGTTACGTTTTTTCAAAGAAATTTGGATCAGTTCTGTTCACAATCTTTGGATTCAGAACATTGTTTCAGAAGGGTACAGAATTGGTTTCAAGATGAGACCTCCTGCAAAGAGATTTTTTCTTTCCCATGTCCCAGTAAATCCAGTGAAAGCTCAAGCATTTCTGAATTGTGTTTCAGATCTAGAGTTGGCTGGAGTAATTATGCCAGTTCCAGTTCCGGAACAGGGGATGGGGTTTTATTCAAATCTCTTCATTGTACCAAAGAAGGAGAATTCCTTCAGACCAGTTCTGGATCTAAAATTATTGAATCGTTATGTAAGGATACCAACGTTCAAGATGGTAACTGTAAGGACTATATTGCCTTTTGTTCAGCAAGGGAATTATATGTCCACAATAGATTTACAGGATGCATATCTGCATATTCCGATTCATCCAGATCATTATCAATTCCTGAGATTCTCTTTTCTAGACAAGCATTACCAATTTGTGGCTCTACCGTTTGGCCTTGCTACAGCTCCAAGAATTTTCACAAAGATTCTCGGTGCCCTTCTGTCTGTAATCAGAGAACAGGGTATTGTGGTATTTCCTTATTTGGACGATATCTTGGTACTTGCTCCGTCTTTACATTTAGCAGAGTCTCATACGAATCGACTTGTGTTGTTTCTTCAAGATCATGGTTGGAGGATCAATTTACCAAAAAGTTCTTTGATTCCTCAAACAAGGGTAACCTTTCTGGGTTTCCAGATAGATTCAGTGTCCATGACTTTGTCTTTAACAGACAAGAGACGTCTAAAATTGATTACAGCCTGTCGAAACCTTCAGTCTCAATCATTCCCTTCGGTAGCCTTATGCATGGAAATTCTAGGTCTTATGACTGCTGCATCGGACGCGATCCCCTTTGCTCGTTTTCACATGCGACCTCTTCAGCTCTGTATGCTGAACCAATGGTGCAGGGATTACACGAAGATATATCAATTAATATCTTTAAAACCGATTGTTCGGCACTCTCTAACGTGGTGGACAGATCACCATCGTTTAATTCAGGGGGCTTCTTTTGTTCTTCCGACCTGGACTGTAATTTCAACAGATGCAAGTCTCACAGGTTGGGGAGCTGTGTGGGGATCTCTGACGGCACAAGGAGTTTGGGAATCTCAGGAGGTGAGATTACCGATCAATATCTTGGAACTCCGTGCAGTTTTCAGAGCTCTTCAGTTTTGGCCTCTTCTGAAGAGAGAATCGTTCATTTGTTTTCAGACAGACAATGTCACAACTGTGGCATACATCAATCATCAAGGAGGGACTCACAGTCCTCTGGCTATGAAAGAAGTATCTCGAATTTTGGGTTGGGCGGAATCCAGCTCCTGTCTAATCTCTGCGGTTCATATCCCAGGTGTAGACAATTGGGAAGCGGATTATCTCAGTCGCCAAACGTTGCATCCGGGCGAATGGTCTCTTCACCCAGAGGTATTTCTTCAGATTGTTCAAATGTGGGGGCTCCCAGAGATAGATCTGATGGCCTCTCATCTAAACAAGAAACTTCCCAGGTATCTGTCCAGATCCCGGGATCCTCAGGCGGAGGCAGTGGATGCATTATCACTTCCTTGGAAGTATCATCCTGCCTATATCTTTCCGCCTCTAGTTCTTCTTCCAAGAGTAATCTCCAAGATTCTGAGGGAATGCTCGTTTCTTCTGCTAATAGCTCCGGCATGGCCTCACAGGTTTTGGTATGCGGATCTTGTCCGGATGGCATCTTGCCAACCATGGACTCTTCCGTTAAGACCAGACCTTCTGTCTCAAGGTCCTTTTTTCCATCCGGATCTGAAATCCTTAAATTTAAAGGTATGGAGATTGAACGCTTGATTCTTGGTCATAGAGGTTTCTCTGACTCCGTGATTAATACTATGTTACAGGCTCGTAAATCTGTATCTCGAGAGATATATTATAGAGTCTGGAAGACTTATATTTCTTGGTGTCTTTCTCATCATTTTTCTTGGCATTCTTTTAGAATACCGAGAATTTTACAGTTTCTTCAGGATGGTTTAGATAAGGGTTTGTCCGCGAGTTCTTTGAAAGGACAAATCTCCGCTCTTTCTGTTCTTTTTCACAGAAAGATTGCTATTCTTCCTGATATTCATTGTTTTGTACAAGCTTTGGTTCGTATAAAACCTGTCATTAAGTCAATTTCTCCTCCATGGAGTTTGAATTTGGTTTTGGGAGCTCTTCAAGCTCCTCCGTTTGAACCTATGCATTCATTGGACATTAAATTACTTTCTTGGAAAGTTTTGTTCCTTTTGGCCATCTCTTCTGCTAGAAGAGTTTCTGAATTATCTGCTCTTTCGTGTGAGTCTCCTTTTCTGATTTTTCATCAGGATAAGGCGGTGTTGCGAACTTCTTTTGAATTTTTACCTAAAGTTGTGAATTCCAACAACATTAGTAGAGAAATTGTGGTTCCTTCATTATGTCCTAATCCTAAGAATTCTAAGGAGAAATCATTGCATTCTTTGGATGTTGTTAGAGCTTTGAAATATTATGTTGAAGCTACGAAATCTTTCCGTAAGACTTCTAGTCTATTTGTTATCTTTTCCGGTTCTAGGAAAGGCCAGAAAGCTTCTGCCATTTCTTTGGCATCTTGGTTGAAATCTTTAATTCATCTTGCCTATGTTGAGTCGGGTAAAATTCCGCCTCAAAGAATTACAGCTCATTCTACTAGGTCAGTTTCTACTTCCTGGGCGTTTAGGAATGAAGCTTCGGTTGACCAGATCTGCAAAGCAGCAACTTGGTCCTCTTTGCATACTTTTACTAAATTCTACCATTTTGATGTATTTTCTTCTTCTGAAGCAGTTTTTGGTAGAAAAGTTCTTCAGGCAGCGGTTTCAGTTTGAATCTTCTGCTTATGTTTTTTGTTAAACTTTATTTTGGGTGTGGATTATTTTCAGCAGGAATTGGCTGTCTTTATTTTATCCCTCCCTCTCTAGTGACTCTTGTGTGGAAAGATCCACATCTTGGGTAGTCATTATCCCATACGTCACTAGCTCATGGACTCTTGTTAATTACATGAAAGAAAACATAATTTATGTAAGAACTTACCTGATAAATTCATTTCTTTCATATTAACAAGAGTCCATGAGGCCCACCCTTTTTTGTGGTGGTTATGATTTTTTTGTATAAAGCACAATTATTCCAATTCCTTATTTTATATGCTTCGCACTTTTTTTCTTATCACCCCACTTCTTGGCTATTCGTTAAACTGATTTGTGGGTGTGGTGAGGGGTGTATTTATAGGCATTTTAAGGTTTGGGAAACTTTGCCCCTCCTGGTAGGAATGTATATCCCATACGTCACTAGCTCATGGACTCTTGTTAATATGAAAGAAATGAATTTATCAGGTAAGTTCTTACATAAATTATGTTTTTTAGAATTTGCAGTAAGACATTTATAAACATTAAACAACCAAGAAAAGAAAAAATCAAACAGCGATTTTAACAAGTGACCTAGAGCCTGAGGCCTGAAGGATTTTGACCTAGTATCAGCTATAGCATGGCGTACCTCCAGTCGGTGGGTTTAGCATTTATATTTTAAGGCTAAGCGGTTGTGATTATTCAGAGAAGAGAAGAGGGGGATGAGAAGGGATCAGAGGGGGGAGGGGGTATGTGGGGGGGGAGATGAGTTGAGCGGGTGAAGACTAGTATGGGTAGAGTGAGTGAGGGGGTAAAAGAGAGTAAAAGAATAGGAGAGAAGATAGAGAAGAAGGAAAGGATTATGAGGGGGGCTGTGGGATAAAGGAGGGTAATATCAGAATCATGAGGAAGGGTGAGAGAGATGGAAAGGGGAAAGAAGAGAGGGAGACAAGGGAGGATTAAGGATGCTATGGGGAAGGGATAACATTAGAAGATCACGAGACAGATAACATAGAAAACTTTTAACATAGACATTTCGTTTCTATGACCTGAAATATTTAGACCTTATTCTCATTATGACTTATAACATCTCAATACAATATGCTTATCTAGTATTTTAGCATCTTGATATTGTGTGTGATTAGAAGGGGGAAGAAGGGTATAGGGAAGGAAGGGGGAGAGGGGGGAGATGAGTGAAGGAGTATGAGTGAAGGATAAGGGAGGTGACAGGTTGGAGAAGGGTAATTAGAAGGTAGGAGGAGAGTGGGGAGAGAATGCATAGGAGACGGGGGGAAAGAGGGAAGGAGGGGGGTATCATAACGGTGTATGTATCGCCTGTCAAACAATACTCCTAGCTCTTATCCCAATAAATTCTAAACATTAGTGTCTAAAACATTTTAGAGAGGTTGGATATTGCAAAGTTCTAGAGGGCTGATAAATCCAGACAACCCTTTCTTCTTGGGGTAGATTAAGAGGGCTCAGTGTGTCCCATTGGGTACAAGTGATGATAGGAGTGGAGAATAGTGGTGTATGTCCATTGTTAATGAGTTGGACTTAGAAAAAAGAGGATCACCATTATATATAGTGGCAGTATAGAGGGCAGTTCAATAAAATTACAGTCTCCTAAAATGAAGAATCATAATTACAAGTAATAATACACAGTCTGCAATTTTATCTACTCATCTGAAGATGGTTCAGCCGTAGGTGTAGAGGGTCCCGCTGTGTCTTCCCTCCTTAGGTGGGGGGGTATGTGCTCCCTGTTATCCAAAATATTCAGATCTCTATAGAACAGTTTTGGATCGGTTCCTGGTCTGTAGATAAGTGGTTTGTTATTGTGAATCACAATAATGGATACTGGGAACCCCCAGCGGTAAGGGATCTTGTGTCTCCTAAGATGTGTAGTGATGTGCGAAAGTTCCCGTCTTTTCTGGAGGGTAACTGGGGATAGGTCAGAAAAGATTTGAATTTCCTCCCCTGCGTGCGATATAGGTTGTTTGGATCTGGCGTTTTTAAGGATGTCCTCCTTGTCCTTGAAACTTAGAAATTTAACTATAATGTCTCTAGGAGGGGCCTTTAAGGGTGGTTTAGGCCTCAGGGCCCTGTGAGCCCTTTCTATTGGTATCTCCTGAGCAAAGGGATCCCCTTTTATTATCTTGAAAAGAGCTTGCAAATAGCCTTCGATTGCTGGGGGATGTACTGATTCAGAGACCCCCCTAAATCTAAGGTTGTTGCGCCTACATCTATTGTCCAAGTCTTCCATTTTGTCTGTCAAGTAAAAGATTTGTTCTGACTGGCTCTTTAAATCCTCTTCTTGTTGCTTAGCCTTTTCTGTAATGGTGTCTTGGTGCTCTTCCAGCTTCAGTACTCTGTTGTCTAGAGCGCCCAGGTCCTTTCTTAGATCCCCAAATAAAGATCTCATTTCCATCAGAACTCCCTGAATATCTTCTTTAGAAGATAACTGCTGTATGTCATTTTTTGTAAGATATGGTGTCTGTGGGGTTTCTATCTGTAGCACCTGAGCTGTGGTAGTGGTTTGTTTGTTGGCCATATTCTCGTCAGGGGAATCAGTTTTGGAGTCGACAGGTTTTAAGAATTGGCTTAAGGGGTTAGAGGGCCCAGAGTGTCCTGCTTTGTTTTGTTTTTTGCAAGGCATCCCACAAGGCTCAAACCTGTATAGGGGATGTCGCTGTAAAGGATCTGGGACTCCCAACTGTTTATCTTCTTCTTGTTATGTCTTTTTATACCCCCTTTTTTTTGTTTGGAACTCCTATTTTTCTTTTTTATTTTTATTATTATATATTTTTTTTTTTTTTTAATAGAGTTTGCTTAATCTCGTATTTCTGGTAAGAGGGGATGGTATGATGTGGTGTGGGGCGATCAAGTTGTGATCGCGGCTTCCCACGTGGTTATTAGGCCTCAAGCACTATTGTCCTCTTAGTTCAGGCACCTAGGCCTTAGGTACTATGATGTTAGGGTGCTTAGGTGTATTGTGTCCCGGCTTATGCAGTTTTGTATAGTACCTCCGGTTAGGCTCTGTGCTTAGTTAATGGCCCGTGACCCCCTCTGGTGTGAACCGCTCTTGAAGTCTCACCTCTCTGATGCGTGATCGCTGTGGGTCACAGTGGATCCCCTGAGTTGTTGTCGGCCCGCGATCGGGTCCCTTCTGGCGTCTCTGTCTATCACTCGGTTCGAGCGTGGATGCAGGCGGTGTGTGTTACAGGAGTTTAAGGCCTTTATTTTGGGGCGGTGTGATCTTCTTTACCGCGTCGTTCAGATGTATGAAGCCCTTACTCGTCCGTGTTGCTCCAAACTTTTAACTTGTGTCGGTCATCCCCCTTAACCTCTGTCCATGTTAGTTGCAGGTTTTAGGGAGAGTTGTGATGCCAAAAAAGTGGTTTTTACTGGCTTGGGAGATGGGAGCCCTTTCAGTGTGCGACCATCTCCCTGCGTGGTCAGGCTCCGCCCCCCCGTTTAATCGTTTTTATATATGTTTGGTGACAAAACTTATTGGGGCCTAGTTTTTTTCCACATGGCTGGTTTGATTTCTGCCTAGAGACAGTTTCCTGAGGCTTTCCACTGTTGCAATATGAGTGGGAGGGGCCTATTTTAGTGCTTTTCTGTGCAGCTAAAAATACTGACAGACATTCAGCTTCTTCCTGCATGATCCAGGACATCTCTGAAGGGCTCCAAAGGCTTCAAAGTCGTGTTTGAGGAGGGTAACAATCACAGTAGACTGTGGCAGTTGTTGTGACTGTGTTTAAAAAACGTTTTTGTCATTTATTATTCTGTTTTTGTTATTAAGGGGTTAATCATCCATTTGCAAGTGGGTGCAATGCTCTGCTGACTTGTTACATACACTGTAAAAATTTTGTTAGTTTCACTGTTATTTCAAATTTTGTCAATTTGTTTCTCTTAAAGGCACAGTAACGTTTTTTTATATTGCTTGTTAACTTGTTTTAAAGTGTTTTCCAAGCTTGCTAGTCTCATTGCTAGTCTGTACAAACATGGCTGAAACAGAGGATACTTGTTCATTATGTTTAAAAGCCATGGTGGAGCCCCATAGGAGAATGTGTACTAAATGTATTGATTTCACCTTAAACAGTAAAGATCAGTCTTTATCTATAAAAGAATTGTCACCAGAGGGGTCTGTCGAGGGGGAAGTTATGCCGACTAACTCTCCCCACGTGTCGGACCCTTCGCCTCTCGCTCAAGGGACGCACGCTAATATGGCGCGAAGTACATCAGGGACGCCCATAGCGATTACTTTGCAGAACATGGCTGCAATCATGAATAATACCCTGTCAGAGGTATTATCCAGATTGCCTGAATTGAGAGGCAAGCGCGATAGCTCTGGGGTTAGACGAGATACAGAGCGCGTAGATGCTGTAAGAGCCATGTCTGATACTGCGTCACAATATGCAGAACCTGAGGACGGAGAGCTTCAGTCTGTGGGTGACGTCTCTGAATCGGGGAGACCTGATTCAGAGATTTCTAATTTTAAATTTAAGCTTGAGAACCTCCGTGTATTGCTTGGGGAGGTATTAGCTTCTCTGAATGACTGTGACACAATTGCAGTGCCAGAGAAATTGTGTAGGCTGGATAAATACTATGCAGTGCCGGTGAGTACTGATGTTTTTCCCTATACCTAAAAGGCTTACAGAAATTATTAGTAAGGAGTGGGATAGGCCCGGTGTGCCCTTTTCCCCACCTCCTATATTTAGAAAAATGTTTCCAATAGATGCCACTACACAGGACTTATGGCAGACTGTCCCTAAGGTGGAGGGAGCAGTTTCTACTTTAGCAAAGCGTACCACTATCCCGGTTGAGGACAGTTGTGCTTTTTCAGATCCAATGGATAAAAAAATTAGAGGGTTACCTTAAGAAAATGTTTATTCAACAAGGTTTTATTTTACAGCCCCTTGCATGCATTGCGCCTGTCACTGCTGCGGCGGCATTCTGGTTTGAGGCCCTGGAAGAGGCCATCCATACAGCTCCATTGACTGAAATTGTTGACAAGCTTAGAACTCTTAAGCTAGCTAACTCATTTGTTTCTGATGCCATTGTTCATTTGACTAAACTAACGGCTAAGAATTCCGGATTCGCCATCCAGGCGCGTAGGGCGCTATGGCTCAAATCTTGGTCAGCTGATGTGACTTCAAAGTCTAAATTACTCAACATTCCTTTCAAGGGGCAGACCTTATTCGGGCCTGGTTTGAAAGAAATTTTTGCTGACATTACTGGAGGTAAGGGTCATATCCTTCCTCAGGACAGGGCCGTCTTGAAACACGGACCAGTAGGGGGCAGATTCTCTCTCTTCGCCCAGGCGTGGGCAAGAGATATTCAGGATCCCTGGGCGTTGGAGATCATATCTCAGGGATATCTTCTGGACTTCAAAGCTTCTCCTCCACAAGGGAGATTTCACCTTTCAAGATTATCTGCAAACCAGATAAAGAAAGAGGCATTCCTAAGCTGCATACTGGGAGTGATCCATCCAGTTCCGCGGACGGAACAAGGACAGGGGTTTTATTCAAATCTGTTTGTGGTTCCCAAAAAAGAGGGAACCTTCAGACCAATTTTGGATTTAAAGATCCTAAACAAATTCCTCAGAGTTCCGTCATTCAAGATGGAAACTATTTGAACCATTTTACTCATGATCCAAGAGGGTCAGTACATGACCACAGTGGACTTAAAGGATGCCTACCTTCACATTCCGATTCACAAGAATAATCGTCAGTTCCTGAGGTTTGCCTTTCTAGACAGGCATTACCAATTTGTAGTTCTTCCATTCGGGTTGGCTACAGCCCCAAGAATTTTTACAAAGGTTCTGGGCTCACTTCTGGTGGTCCTAAGACCGCGAGGCATAGCGGTGGCTCCATACCTGGACGATATCCTGATACAGGCGTCAAGCTTTCAAATTGCCAAATCTCATACAGAGATAGTTCTGGCATTCCTGAGGTCACATGGGTGGAAAGTGAACGAAGAAAAGAGTTCTCTGTCTATCTCCTCTCACGAGGGTTTCCTTCCTAGGGACTCTAATAGATTCTGTAGAAATGAAAATTTACCTGACGGAGTCCAGGTTATCAAAACTTCTAAATGCTTGCTGTGTTCTTCACTCCATTCCGCGCCCCACGGTGGCTCAGTGCATGGAAGTAATCGGCTTAATGGTAGCGGCGATGGACATAGTGCCATTCGCCCGCCTGCATCTCAGACCGCTGCAATTATGCATGCTCAGTCAGTGGAATGGGGATTACACAGATTTGTCCCCTCTACTAAATCTGGATCAGGAAACCAGAGATTCTCTTCTCTGGTGGTTATCTCGGGCCCATCTGTCCAAGGGTATGACCTTTCGCAGACCAGATTGGACAATTGTAACAACAGATGCCAGCCTTCTAGGTTGGGGTGCAGTCTGGAACTCCCTGAAGGCTCAGGGTTCATGGACTCAGGAGGAGAAACTCCTCCCAATAAATATTCTGGAGTTAAGAGCAATATTCAATGCTCTTCTGGCTTGGCCTCAGCTAGCAACACTGAGGTTCATCAGATTTCAGTCAGACAACATCACGACTGTGGCTTACATCAACCATCAAGGGGGAACCAGGAGTTCCCTAGCGATGTCAGAAGTCTCCAAGATAATTCGCTGGGCAGAGACTCACTCTTGCCACCTGTCAGCAATCCATATCCCAGGTGTAGAGAACTGGGAGGCGGATTTTCTAAGTCGTCAGACTTTTCATCCGGGGGAATGGGAACTCCATCCGGAGGTGTTTGCTCAATTGGTTCTCCGTTGGGGCAAACCAGAATTGGATCTCATGTCGTCTCGCCAGAACGCCAAGCTTCCTTGTTACGGATCCAGGTCCAGGGACCCAGAAGCGGCACTGATAGATGCTCTAGCAGCGCCTTGGTTCTTCAACCTGGCTTATGTGTTTCCACCGTTTCCTCTGCTCCCTCGTCTGATTGCCAAAATCAAACAGGAAAGAGCATCGGTGATATTGATAGCGCCTGCGTGGCCACGCAGGACCTGGTATGCAGACCTAGTGGACATGTCATCCTTTCCACCATGGACTCTGCCTCTGAGACAAGACCTTCTAATACAAGGTCCTTTCAATCATCCGAATCTACTTTCTCTGAGACTGATTGCATGGAGATTAAATGCTTGATCCTATCAAAGCGTGGCTTCTCCGAGTCAGTAATTGATACCTTAATACAGGCACGAAAGCCTGTCACCAGGAAAATTTACCACAAGATATGGAGTAAATATCTTCATTGGTGTAAATCCAAGAATTACTCATGGAGTAGGGTTAGGATTCTTAGGATATTGTCCTTCCTCCAAGAGGGTTTGGACAAAGGATTATCAGCTAGTTCTTTAAAGGGACAGATTTCTGCTCTGTCTATTCTTTTACACAAGCGTCTGGCAGAAGTTCCAGACGTTCAGGCATTTTGTCAGGCTTTAGTTAGAATTAAGCCTGTGTTTAAACCTGTTGCTCCTCCATGGAGCTTAAACTTGGTTCTTAAAGTTCTTCAAGGGGTTCCGTTTGAACCCCTTCATTCTATTTATATCAAACTTCTTTCATGGAAAGTTCTTTTTCTGATGGCTATTTCCTTGGCTCGAAGAGTCTCGGAGTTATCTGCCTTACATTGTGATTCTCCTTATCTGATCTTTCATTCAGATAAAGTTGTTCTGCGTACAAAACCTGGGTTTTTACCTAAGGTGGTTTCTAACAAGAATATCAATCAAGAGATTGTTGTTCCATCTTTATGTCCTAATCCTTCTTCAAAGAAGGAACGTCTTTTGCATAATCTAGACGTAGTCCGTGCCTTGAAGTTTTACTTACAGGCTACTAAAGATTTTCGCCAAACATCTAACCTGTTTGTTGTTTACTCTGGACAGAGGAGAGGTCAGAAGGCCTCGGCAACCTCTCTTTCTTTTTGGCTTCGGAGTATAATCCATTTAGCCTATGAGACTGTTGGACAGCAGCCTCCTGAAAGGATTACAGCTCATTCTACTAGAGCTGTGGCTTCCACCTGGGCCTTTAAAAATGAGGCCTCTGTTGAACAGATTTGCAAGGCTGCAACTTGGTCTTCCCTTAATACTTTTTCCAAATTTTAGAAATTTGATACTTTTGCTTCTTCGGAGGCTGTTTTTGGGAGAAAGGTTCTACAGGCAGTGGTTCCTTCCGTTTAAGTTCCTGCCTTGTCCCTCCCATCATCCGTGTACTTTAGCTTTGGTTTTGTTATCCCACAAGTAATGGATGATCCGTGGACTGGATACACTTAACAAGAGAAAACATAATTTATGCTTACCTGATAAATTTATTTCTCTTGTAGTGTATCCAGTCCACGGCCCGCCCTGTCCTTTTCAGGCAGGTCTAAATTTTAATTAAACTACAGTCACCACTGCACCCTATGGTTTCTCCTTTCTCGGCTTGTTTCGGTCGAATGACTGGATATGGCAGTGAGGGGAGGAGCTATATAGCAGCTCTGCTGTGGGTGATCCTCTTGCAACTTCCTGTTGGGAAGGAGAATATCCCACAAGTAATGGATGATCCTTGGACTGGATACACTACAAGAGAAAGAAATTTATCAGGTAAGCATAAATTATGTTTTTTACCTCTGTGATTACCTTGTCTCTAAGCCTCTACAGACTGCTCCTTATCTCAGTTATATTAATATACTTTTTACCTCTGTGATTACCTTGTATCTAAGCCTCTGCAGACTGCTCCTTATCTCAGTTATATTAATATACTTTCTCTTGTAAGGTGTATCCAGTCCACTGATCATCCATTACTTGTGGGATATTCTCCTTCCCAACAGGAAGTTGCAAGAGGATCACCCACAGCAGCGCTGCTATATAGCTCCTCCCCTAACTGCCATATCCAGTCATTCTCTTGCAACTCTCAACAAGCATGGAGGTAGTAAGAGAGAAGTGGTGTAACGTCTATTACACAATCTTGACGTGATTCGTGCTTTAAAGTATTATTTACAAGCTACTAAAGATTTTCGTCAAACATCTGCTTTGTTTGTTGTCTACTCTGGACAGAGGAGAGGCCAAAAGGCTTCGGCAACTTCTCTTTCTTTTTGGCTAAGAAGTATAATTCGTTTAGCTTATGAGACTGCTGGCCAGCAGCCTCCTGAAAGAATTACAGCTCATTCTACTAGAGCTGTGGCTTCCACATGGGCCTTTAAAAATGAGGCTTCTGTTGAACAGATTTGCAAGGCGGCGACTTGGTCTTCGCTTCATACCTTTTCAAAATTCTATACATTTGATATTTTTGCTTCTTCGGAGGCTATTTTTGGGGGAGAGGTTTTACAGGCAGTGGTACCTTCCGTTTAAGTACCTGCCTTGTCCCTCCCTTCATCCGTGTACTTTAGCTTTGGTATTGGTATCCCACGAGTAATGGGTGATCCGTGGACTGGATACACCTTACAAGAGAAAACCTAATTTATGCTTACCTGATAAATTTATTTCTCTTTTGGTGTATCCAGTCCACGGCCCACCCTGTCACTTTAAGGCAGGTATTTTTTTTAATTTTAAACTACAGTCACCACTGCACCCTATGGTTTCTCCTTTCTCTGCTTGCCTTCGGTCAAATGACTGGATATGGCAGTTAGGGGAGGAGCTATATAGACAGCTCTGCTGTGGGTGATCCTCTTGCAACTTCCTGTTGGGAAGGAGAATATCCCACAAGTAATGGATGATCCGTGGACTGGATACACCACAAGAGAAATAAATTTATCAGGTAAGCATAAATTATGTTTTTTACCTCTGTGATTACCTTGTATCTAAGCCTCTGCAGACTGCCCCCTTATCTCAGTTTTACCTCTGTGATTCCCTTGTATCTAAGCCTCTGCAGACTACCCCTTATCTCAGTTTTACCTATGTGTTTACCTTGTATCTAAGCCTCTGCAGACTTCCCCTTAGCTCAGTTTTACCTCTGTGATTACCTTGTATCTAAGCCTCTGCAGACTGCCCCCTTATCTCAGTTTTACCTCTGTGATTACCTTGTATCTACGCCTCTGTAGACTTCCCCTTATCTCAGTTTTACCTCTGTGATTACCTTGTATCTACGCCTCTGCAGACTTCCCCTTAGCTCAGTTTTACCTATGTGATTACCTTGTATCTAAGCCTCTGCAGACTGCCCCTTATCTCAGTTTTACCTATGTGATTACCTTGTATCTAAGCCTCTGCAGACTTCCCCTTATCTCAGTTTTACCTCTGTGATTACCTTGTATCTAAGCCTCTGCAGACTTCCCCTTATCTCAGTTTTACCTCTGTGATTACCTTGTATCTAAGCCTCTGCAGACTGCCCCCTTATCTCAGTTTTACCTATGTGATTACCTTGTATCTAAGCCTCTGCAGACTGCCCCCTTATTTCAGTTTTACCTCTGTGATTACCCTGTATCTAAGCCTCTGCAGACTGCCCCCTTATCTCACTTTTACCTCTGTGATTACCTTGTATCTAAGCCTCTGCAGACTGTTCCTTATCTCAGTTTTACCTCTGTGATTGCCTTGTATCTAAGCCTCTGCAGACTGCCCCCTTATCTCAGTTTTACCTCTGTGATTACCTTGTATCTAAGCCTCTGCAGACTGCCCCCTTATCTCAGTTTTACTTCTGTGATTACCCTGTATCTAAGCCTCTGCAGACTGCCCCTTATCTCAGTTTTGCCTCTGTAATTACATTGTATCTAAGCCTCTGCAGACTGCTCCCTTATCTCAGTTTTACCTCTGTGATTACCTTGTATCTAAGCCTCTGCAGACTGCCCCCTTATCTCAGTTTTACCTCTGTGATTACCATGTATCTATGCCTCTGCAGACTGCCCCTTATCTCAGTTTTACCTCTGTGATTACCATGTATCTAAGCCTCTCCAGACTGCTCCTTATCTCAGTAATATTTATATACTTTTTACCTCTGTGATTACCTTGTATCTAATCCTCTCCAGACTGCTCCTTATCTCAGTTATATTAATATAATTTTTACCTCTGTGATTACCCTGTATCTAAGCCTCTCCAGACTGCTCCTTATCTCAGTTATATTAATATACTTTTTACCTCTGTGATTACCCTGTATCTAACCCTCTGCAGACTGCTCCTTATCTCAGTTAAATAAATATACTTTTTACCTCTGTGATTACCTTGTATCTAAGCCTCTGCAGACTGCTCCTTATCTCAGTTAAATAAATATACTTTTTACCTCTGTGATTACCTTGTATCTAAGCCTCTGCAGACTGCCCCCTTATCTCAGTTTTACCTCTGTGATTATCCTGTATCTAAGCCTCTGCAGACTGCACATTATCTCAGTTTACCTCTGTGATTAACTTGTATCTAAGCCTCTGCAGACTGCCCCCTGATCACATGACTTTTTATTTATTATCTATTGACTTGCATGTTAGCTAATTAGTGCTGTGTCCTGCACGACTTCACAGACGTGAGCACAATGTTTTCTATATGGCTCACATGAACTAGCACTCCCCTGTTGTGAAAAGCTAATACAAAAGATGTGATCAAGTGGCTGTCTTTAGTGGCTTAGAAACAGGCAGATATGTAGGGGTTTAAATGTTATAAAGTATATTAATATAACAATGTTGGTTGTGCAGAGCTGGTCAATGGGTAGTAAAGGCGTTGTCTATCTTTTTAAACAATAACAATTTTGGTGTTAACTGTCCCTTTAAATTACATGAAAGAGAGCAAATAAATAAATAAAAGTAAAATGCAAAGTTTTCTTTGATAAGGTGGTGAGAGTCCACCAGCCATTACATCTGGGACTCAATTTCCGACTACTAAGAGGAAGCAAAGATCTCCAACACACCTAGAGCTTCTGATCCTGACCAATAACTTAAAATACTTGATTTGATTTTTAAGCTTTCTTCTAAGTCGCAAGAGTTTTCTTCCTGTCCCAGATGCTATTTCAGAGACCATTTCAAAGATCGGTCCAAGACTGGAACTGCTTTTTACACCTTCTACTTAGATGTTTCTGTCTCACATGGAGAATGTGGCAAGCTAGGAGAGGCCCATGGGCTAAGGTCAGAGTATAATCAGTAACCGACCAAGAGCTACTTAGGCAATCCTAAAAAGGCTGTCTGTAATTAACGGTACTTAGTTTTCTAACTGGAACTTGTCTAAGCAGACCAATAAGCTATCTTTTTCCTCAAAATCAGTATGAAGGTTGTGGCCCCCGATCCAGATTCTCTTCTGGTAGAGGGGGCAGGTTGAGCCTTTTTCAGAAGCTTTGGTTCCATTCTGTTAACAATACCTGAGTTCAAAATATAGTGTCTCAGGGATACAGAATAGGCTTCAGGTCCAGCCCTTCTCTGCTGGAAAGTTTTTTCTGTCTCATATTCCAAACCTTCCAGAGAAGACAAATTGCCTTTTTTCAATGTGTTTGCACTCTGGAACTTATGGATGTCATTGTTCCATTTCCGGATTTGTAACAGGGTCAAGAGTTTTATTCTAATCTCTTTATTGTTCCAAACAATTAGGGAACTTTCAGTCCTTTCCTAGATCTGAATACTTTAATCAAGTTTTTGAAAATTCTTACTTTTAAAATGGAAATTATTCAGACCATTTTGCCACTGGTCCAACAGGGCCAGTTTATGTCCACACTTAGTTGAAGGATGCATACATTCATATTTCTAATCACAAGGATAATCACCAGTTTCTTGCATTTGTTTTTTGACAAGGTCTTCCAGTTTGTTGCACTTCTGTTTGGCTTAGCTACAGACCCTGGATTTTTACCAAGGTTCCATGAACTTGGTTATCAGTGAGTTCCAGGAATCTCTGTAGCTCCTTACCTGTATAATATTTTGGCTCAGGCTCCATCTTTACCTTTGGCAATATCTAATACAAACATACGTCTTTTGTTTCTTCCCAAGCATGGTTGAAATGTCCCAAAAAGTTTGTTTTCCACAGACCAAGGTTTTTTTCCTTGGAGGTTATTATAGACTCTTTAACCATTTGTTTTTTTATCACAGATCAATGCAGATTTAAGTTGCAAGAGGCTTGTACCAATCTACAACAAATGCCTCTTCATTCAGTAGCTTAATGCTTGGAAGTGATGGGTCTGATGGTTGCTGCATCAGATGCCTTTCCTTTTGATCGATTTCGTCTGCACCCCTTTCAACTGTGCATTCTGAGACAGTGGTGCTGGGATTACAATCAATTGTCTCAAAAGATCTGTTTGGATTGCAAGGTGAAGCATTCTTTCTTGGTGTATCAATCACAAATCTATCAATTTGGGAGCTTCCTTCTTTTGTCCATCTTGGGTAATCATTACCACAGATGCCAACCTGTTGGTTTGGGGTCTTGGAGAGTACAGAGAGTTTGGCCTCTTTAGGAGGCGAGGTTACCAATCAATATACTAGAGCTCTGTGCAATCTTCAAGGTTCTCCAGAGTTATCTCCTTCTCAAGAGAGAACTTTATCTACCTTTCCAATCTGACAATGTCACAACAAAACAGTCAGTGAACCCACAGTTCCTTAGCAATGAAAGAAGTTTCGTGAATTTTGACTTGGGCAGAATTCAATCATTGTTTAATTTGCTACTATCCATATTCCAGGAGTGAACAATTGGGAGGCAGATTATCTCAGCTGCCAATCTCTTCATTTAAGAGAATGGTCTGTACATCAAGAGATTTTCGAACAGATTGTAAGCCAACGGGATCCTCCAGAAATACACCTTATGCCCTCTCGCCTAAATCATAAGCTTCTATGGTATTGCACCACATCCTGACATCCTCAAGAAGATCTAATAGATGCTCTAGCTTTACCTTGGTCATTTCATCTTGCTTTTTTTCCCAATTGTCCTTCATCCCAGAATAGCTGCAAATCGAGGAGGGCCGTTTAGCAGTATTCCCGATTGTTTCAGCACAGACTCTCAGAACTTGGTATATGGATCTAGTTCAAATGTCCAGCATTCATCCTTAGCCTCGTCCTCTGCATGTAGATTTCTTGTTGCAAGGTCTTATTTTTCTCAAATATAAAAGCTCTTAGTTTATCGATTTTGAGATTTCCCTTTTAATCCTACAACTCAGAAGATTTACCGATTCTGTACAACTCAGAAGATATTCATATTGTGTACAACTCAGAAGATATTCAGATTGTGTACAACTCAGAAGATATTGTACATACTCAGAAGAGTTGTGCACAATCTGAATATCTTCTGAGTTGTACAGAATCGGAATATCTTCTGAGTTGTACAGAATCTGAATATCTTCTGAGTTGTATACAGATTCTGTACAACTCAGAAGATATTCCGATTCTGTACAACTCAGAAGATATTCCGATTCTGTACAACTCAGAAGATATTCCGATTCTGTACAACTCAGAAGATATTCCGATTCAGTACAACTCAGAAGATATTCCGATTCAGTACAACTCAGAAGATATTCCGATTCTGTACAACTCAGAAGATATTCCGATTCAGTACAACTCAGAAGATATTCCGATTCAGTACAACTCAGAAGATATTCCGATTCAGAACAACTCAGAAGATATTCAGATTCTGTACAACTCAGAAGATACAGTCCAACAATATTTTCAACCGTATGTGTGAATTAATTATGTATTTGTAAAACCCTGTGTATACTTCTCCACTTTGAGCCCCACTAATGCGGTTATCACAGGGTATATAGAATGTTCACAAAATTTCTCCCAAGAAACACAATGTGTTAGAGGCTTACCACTCCTGTAGCGGTCCCTTTGGAGTAAATTCAAAATAGATATTTCTCTGTGTAGAATCCTCCTTACGTATACGGTAAACCACTCACTTCTGTAATGCAGCGTGTAACGCCAAACTCACCGTGGTATGACAAGCCTCGTTCTGATGCTGACACCGTCTCAGCCAGCAGCGGCTGCTCCAATGAGATCGCTGGGATCCTCCACACCCCCAGAGTAAAAGAGAAACAATTTGCAACAAAAGTCGTGGTCTCAAAGGACAATAGCAAGGAGAGATTTTCAAAATGTAAAAAGTTCCATTTATTTAATCCAATTTAAAAACGAAAAAGGCACAGCTAAACAGTTGATACAGCTGACGCGTTTCCTGCCTCAGGGGCAATTCATCAGAGCTGAGAAACAAGCGTCACTAACAGCTGTTAAATCTCAACAGGAGGAGGTTAGTGTAACCAATCAGAATACTAATTTCATGTATCTAAAACTAAATATATATACAAAATTTATTAACAACCATAAATAACACTCTTTAAAAATTTGCGGAATAGAATTTGGGAATAGTATGCAAACTATCGTCATTATAGTCTAATTTATGATAATAGAAAAACATTTCATAAAGAATTGTGACATAAATGAAGAAAAATATAAAAGATAAATGCTATATAATTAATCCAAATGTCAATCATCTAAGAAACTAAAATTCATTACCATAATTAACTCTCATAATATCTTGTAAAAAATAGAATTAGAATTATCTCAGTTGGACAGTTCTTATATATAATCTCATAGTGCATAAAAATTCATAAGCAAATAAATCACAATAGTTTGTTCTAGAATCTAGAATAGTTTTTTTCTTTTTACAAGATATTAGAGTTAATTATGGTAATGAATTTTAGTTTCTTAGATGATTGACATTTGGATTAATTATATAGCATTTATCTTTTATATTTTTCTGTATTTATGTCACGATTCTTTATAACGCATTGCAGCATATTCTATCAGATCAGTTTCCACTTTTTGTCTTTTTAAAAATAACTTTTGTAGAACAAAGCTGCAACCTGACCGTCTTTACAGGCTTTCACTGAATGGGTTTTATGTTTTTGCTTGTTTTGAGGCAGCTTTAGGCAAGAGAGTACTTCATGCGTCTGGTAAATAGGTGCCTGCCTTATTTCTTACTCATTTTCTCATGGTCTCAACAGCTCAGATTTCAGATCCCAGGTGTTATGTCTCATGGACTTATCGGCTCAGATTTCGGATCCCAGGTGTTATGTCTCATGGTCTCAACAGCTCGGATATCGGATCCCAGGTGTTATGTCTCATAGTCTCATCAGCTCGGATATCGGATCCCAGGTATTATGCCTCATGGTCTCAACAACTCGAATATCGGATCCCCGGTGTTATGTCTCATGGTCTCAACAGCTCGGATATCAGATCCCAGGTGTTATGTCTCATCGACTCATCAGCTCGGATATCGAATCCCAGGTGTTATGTCTCATGGTCTCAACGGCTCGGATATCGGATCCCAGGTGTTATGTCTCATGGACTCATCAGCTCTCATATCAGATCCCAGGTGTTATGTTTCATCAGCTTGGATATCGGATCCCAGGTGTTATGTCTCATGGTCTCAACAGCTTGGATATCGGATCCCAGGTGTTAGGTCTCATGGACTCATCAGCTCGGATATTGGATCCCAGGTGTTAGGTCTCATGGTCTCAACAGCTCGGATATCGGATCCCAGGTGTTATGTCTCATGGACTCATCAGCTCTCATATCAGATCCCAGGTGTTATGTCTCATCAGCTTGGATATCGGATCCCAGGTGTTATGTCTCATGGTCTCAACAGCTCGGATATCGGATCCCAGGTGTTATGTCTCATGGACTCATCAGCTCGGATATTGGATCCCAGGTGTTAGGTCTCATAGACTCAACAGCTCGGATATCGGATCCCAGGTGTTATGTCTCATGGTCTCAACAGCTCGGATATCAGATCCCAGGTGTTATGTCTCATGGTCTCAACAGCTCGGATATCGGATCCCAGGTGTTATGTCTCATGGGCTCATCAGCTTGGATATCGGATCCCAGGTGTTATGTCTCATGGTCTCATCAGCTCGGATATATGATCCCAGGTGTAATGTTAATGGTCTCAACAGCTCGGATATCGGATCCCAGGTGTTATGTGTCATGGTCTCAACAGGTCGGATATCGGATCCCAGGTGTTATGTCTCATGGTCTCAACAGCTCGGATATCGGATCCCAGGTGTTATTTCTCATGGTCTCATCAGCTCGTATATCGGACCGGATCAATTCATTTCCTTTATGTTGGTGAGAGTCCACGACCAGTTTTTTTTTTGTTTTGTTTTTATATGTTTTAGCAGCAGTTTTACCTCATTTGCCCAACTTATCCTTTAATGCTTTGTAGACGTTTTCGTGGCTGTATGTTAGACTGAGATGGTTAGAGAAGTGGAAGGCACCAAAAGCGCTAGGTGTGTTGTGTATCTTTGCCGCCTCCTAGTGACAAGGAATTAAACTCTCATCACCATGAAATAAATGAATGTATCAGGTAAGCAAGTTTGTTGTTTAGTACGCATAATCAAACCTTTAAAATTACGATTTACAATAACTACAATTATATTACAAAGTTTTTACTGGCCATCTAAATGATATGCAGGCGCTATACCTATCTTACATGATTATGCCCCTTTAAAAGCTGGTAGTAACAATATAAAGCGTGGTATAAGTGTAGGTTTGTGTATTAATGTCAGTAGCGGTTTACAGTCTGCAGATGACACTTTATTTATCAGTAACCTGTTCTGCCGTCATCACTTCCTGTGCGTAACATAAACTGTTTGTTTTTTTATTAATCAGGCGTACATTAAAATTTATCAAGGCGAAGATTTACCTCATCCAAAGTCCATGCTGCAGGTATGTTTATTTGTACTGGTGCAGATGATAACAAACTGTTCCTGCGGTCGTTCTCACTGGCAATTGTCTCTCTCTGTCTCTAATAGGCAACGGCAGAAGCTAACAATCTGGCGGCTGTAGCGTCAGCTAAAGATTTATACAACAACACCATGGAGCAGGTACTACAATTGTTTGTTTTCTTTCCTTGTTACCCACGTGCTAAATCACGTTAAAGTGATGCGTCGTGTGTGTAAAAAAAATCACATGAATATCTTCAGCTCACCAGAGTAAGTGTCCTGTGTCCTTCAGCTACTGTTTTTTACTGTCATCTGCATGATGAGGGAATGACAGCCAATCGGCATCATCAGCACTTTACTGTGATCTCATGGGATTTTACCATAATATTGTGACATTTCATAGTAACCTTTCTTAAACTAAAGAGGTAAATAAAGTGACTATGCTGCACATACCAGATACACGCTGACTTGCAAGTCCTGGGGCATGCATCTCATGATTGGCTGTTTAAAGTCCCTTTACAATAAATGTGGATACTGAGGAAATGGTGACGTAAAGTATATATTTTTCATAGAAATGTGTGTTTCTATGTGTGTGTATGTGTGTGTGTGTGTGTGTGTGTATATATATATATATATATATAGGGTCCAGAAGTAAACCACAAAAGCGCTCAGAGCCCAAAGTGAAAAAGATAAAAAAGGGTTTAATGGGACAATTTAAAAACAAAAAGCGTCCTAACTAGGACTGTTTGTAATCCAGGTTGAATTTGCAGGCGCACAGAGCAGACATGTTTCGTGCTCAGGTAGCACTTGTTCACTGCTTACCTGTGCACCTGCAAAGGCCTGCCTTTTAATCACAAACATTTAAAGTGATACATCACACAATTTTAAACAACCTGAAACTCAATCTCTATGTGCTTGACTACATGACATATTTACACAGCATAAGTAAGAGCATAACATACTTAGAAGGAATACAATTGATACACACATATTAAATGTGATTAGATCAATAGAAGATATTATATTGAAAAATTAACTTTCTTTATATTACACTAGAAAAATCCTAATATATGCTTATTATAAATATTGAAAAAGGATTCTGTTCAGTGCCTATTACCAACATTATATATTAGAATATTATACAAATAAATCCAAATCACTCCTTTTATTCATCCCTAAAGGATCCTAGACTGCCTATTACCAACATAGCATGATAGAATATTATACAAATAAATCTAAATCTCTCCTCTTGTTTATCCCTAAAGGATAACTAGTTTGTAAGGTCAGAATCCAGAATACTTCCCTTTTATCTAGGATCATTTCCCTATTTCCTCCTCTGCTCCATATGGGTACAAAATCTATACCCTGCACCATCAAGGCATTAACGTCTGCATTATGTTTTTCCTTAAAATGTCTCGCTACTGGTGTATCTGAACTTTCATCCTCAATACTACGTAGATGAAGAACAATCGCAAACTATTGATATTAGTGAAGTTGTTGACAGCACTAATGATTCAGAAATAGACAAGATGCAGTTTGCTGATTGGTGTAGTATATATGATCTTGAAAAACTTCAGCAAGATAATCAGAGAGCTAAGTTAGGCCTACCTGATGTAAAAGGGATTTCTCTTAAACACATTAAAAATAAAAGCTCTTTTTATCCTACACAAATGAGACCAAAAGTCCTAGATATCTTCCAAAAAACCATAGAAGATAAGCTGAGAACTCTAGATAAAAACAACAGAGATAAAACCAAACTAAAATACAGACAAAAAGCTAATCTTACACATGCAGAGAAAGAAGCTCTGAGGTCATTGACTAGTAATGAAGAACTAATCATTACGCAGTCAGACGAAGGCGGCAATGTGGTCGTGCTAGATAGAAAAGACTATATAGCTGAAGCTGCTAGACAACTAAATGATAGGAAAGTATATGAAAAATTAAAGGAAAATCCAACTAAGACATTTAGGGAGCAATTAATGGATTTAGTGTATTATGCCAGACGAAATAATATAATTAATCAATCAATACAGGAAGCACTAGTTACAGAATTTCCAGTTACTCCCATTTCTTTCATGTAATTAGCAAGAGTCCATGAGCTAGTGACGTATGGGATATACATTCCTACCAGGAGGGGCAAAGTTTCCCAAACCTCAAAATGCCTATAAATACACCCCTCACCACACCCACAATTCAGTTTTACAAACTTTGCCTCCTATGGAGGTGGTGAAGTAAGTTTGTGCTAGATTCTACGTTGATATGCGCTCTGCAGCAAGTTGGAGCCCGGTTTTCCTCTCAGCGTGCAGTGAATGTCAGAGGGATGTGAGGAGAGTATTGCCTATTTGAATGCAGTGATCTCCTTCTACGGGGTCTATTTCATAGGTTCTCTGTTATCGGTCGTAGAGATTCATCTCTTACCTCCCTTTTCAGATCGACGATATACTCTTATGTACCATTACCTCTGCTGATTCTCGTTTCAGTACTGGTTTGGCTTTCTACAAACATGTAGATGAGTGTCCTGGGGTAAGTAAATCTTATTTTCTGTGACACTCTAAGCTATGGTTGGGCACTTTATTTATAAAGTTCTAAATATATGTATTCAAACATTTATTTGCCTTGACTCAGAATGTTCAACATTCCTTATTTTCAGACAGTCAGTTTCATATTTGGGATAATGCGTTTGAATCAATCATTTTTTCTTACCTTAAAAATTTGACTTTTTTTCCCTGTGGGCTGTTAGGCTCGCGGGGGCTGAAAATGCTTCTTTTTATTGCGTCATTCTTGGCGCGGACTTTTTTGGCGCAAAAAATCTTTTCTGTTTCCGGCGTCATACGTGTCGCCGGAAGTTGCGTCATTTTTTGACGTCCTTTTGCGCCAAAAATGTCGGCGTTCCGGATGTGGCGTCGCTTTTGTCTCCACATTATTTCAGTCTCATTTTTTCTTTGCTTCTGGTTACTAGAAGCTTGTTTATTGGCATTTTTTCCCATTCCTGAAACTGTCATTTAAGGAATTTGATCAATTTTGCTTTATATGTTGTTTTTTCTCTTACATATTGCAAGATGTCTCACGTTGCATCTGAGTCAGAAGATACTTCAGGAAAATCGCTGTCTAGTGCTGGAACTACCAAAGCTAAGTGTATCTGCTGTAAACTTTTGGTAGCTATTCCTCCGGCTGTTGTTTGTATTAATTGTCATGACAAACTTGTTAAAGCAGATAATATTTCCTTTAGTAATGTACCATTGCCTGTTGCAGTTCCCTCAACATCTAAGGTGCAGAATGTTCCTGATAACATAAGAGATTTTGTTTCTGAATCCATCAAGAAGGCTATGTCTGTTATTTCTCCTTCTAGTAAACATAAAAAATCTTTTAAAACTTCTCTCTCTACAGATGAATTTTTAAATGAACATCATCATTCTGATTCTGATGACTCTTCTGGTTCAGAGGATTCTGTCTCAGAGATTGATGCTGATAAATCTTCATATTTATTTAAAATGGAATTTATTCGTTCTTTACTTAAAGAAGTACTAATTGCTTTAGAAATAGAGGATTCTGGTCCTCTTGATACTAATTCTAAACGTTTAGATAAGGTGTTTAAATCTCCTGTGGTTATTCCAGAAGTTTTTCCTGTTCCTAATGCTATTTCTGAAGTAATTTCCAGAGAATGGGATAAATTGGGTAATTCATTTACTCCTTCTAAACATTTTAAGCAATTATATCCTGTGCCGTCTGACAGATTAGAATTTTGGGACAAAATCCCTAAAGTTGATGGGGCTATTTCTACCCTTGCTAAACGTACTACTATTCCTACGTCAGATGGTACTTCGTTTAAAGATCCTTTAGATAGGAAAATTGAATCCTTTCTAAGAAAAGCTTATCTGTGTTCAGGTAATCTTCTTAGACCTGCTATATTATGGCTTAAAACTTGGAATGCTGATATGGCTTCTAAATCAACTTTACTTTCCATTTCTTTCCAGGGTAACAAATTATTTGGTTCTCAGTTGGATTCCATTATCTCAACTGTTACTGGTGGGAAAGGAACTTTTTTACCACAGGATAAAAAATCTAAGGGTAAAAACAGGGCTAATAATCGTTTTCGTTCCTTTCGTTTCAACAAAGAACAAAAGCCTGATCCTTCATCCTCAGGAGCAGTTTCAGTTTGGAAACCATCTCCAGTCTGGAATAAATCCAAGCCTTCTAGAAAGGCAAAGCCTGCTTCTAAGTCCACATGAAGGTGCGGCCCTCATTCCAGCTCAGCTGGTAGGGGGCAGGTTACGTTTTTTCAAAGGAATTTGGATCAATTCTGTTCACAATCTTTGGATTCAGAACATTGTTTCAGAAGGGTACAGAATTGGTTTCAAGATGAGACCTCCTGCAAAGAGATTTTTTCTTTCCCGTGTCCCAGTAAATCCAGTGAAAGCTCAAGCATTTCTGAATTGTGTTTCAGATCTAGAGTTGGCTGGAGTAATTATGCCAGTTCCAGTTCTGGAACAGGGGATGGGGTTTTATTCAAATCTCTTCATTGTACCAAAGAAGGAGAATTCCTTCAGACCAGTTCTGGATCTAAAAATATGGAATCGTTATGTAAGGATACCAACGTTCAAAATGGTAACTGTAAGGACTATCTTGCCTTTTGTTCAGCAAGGGCATTATATGTCCACAATAGATTTACAGGATGCTTATCTGCATATTCCGATTCATCCAGATCATTATCAGTTCCTGAGATTCTCTTTTCTGGACAAGCATTACCAGTTTGTGGCTCTGCCGTTTGGCCTAGCTACAGCGCCAAGAATTTTTACAAAGGTTCTCGGTGCCCTTCTGTCTGTAATCAGAGAACAGGGTATTATGGTATTTCCTTATTTGGACGATATCTTGGTACTTGCTCAGTCTTTACATTTAGCAGAATCTCATACGAATCGACTTGTGTTGTTTCTTCAAGATCATGGTTGGAGGATCAATTTACCAAAAAGTTCATTGATTCCTCAGACAAGGGTAACCTTTCTGGGTTTCCAGATAGATTCAGTGTCCATGACTCTGTCTTTAACAGACAAGAGACGTCTAAAATTGATTTCAGCTTGTCGAAACCTTCAGTCACAATCATTCCCTTCGGTAGCCTTATGCATGGAAATTCTAGGTCTTATGACTGCTGCATCGGACGCGATCCCCTTTGCTCGTTTTCACATGCGACCTCTTCAGCTCTGTATGCTGAATCAATGGTGCAGGGATTACACAAAGATATCTCAATTAATATCTTTAAAACCGATTGTACGACACTCTCTAACGTGGTGGACAGATCACCATCGTTTAATTCAGGGGGCTTCTTTTGTGCTTCCGACCTGGACTGTAATTTCAACAGATGCAAGTCTCACAGGTTGGGGAGCTGTGTGGGGATCTCTGACGGCACAAGGAGTTTGGGAATCTCAGGAGGTGAGATTACCGATCAATATTTTGGAACTCCGTGCAATTTTCAGAGCTCTTCAGTCTTGGCCTCTTCTGAAGAGAGAATCGTTCATTTGTTTTCAGACAGACAATGTCACAACTGTGGCATACATTAATCATCAAGGAGGGACTCACAGTCCTCTGGCTATGAAAGAAGTATCTCGAATTCTGGTTTGGGCGGAATCCAGCTCCTGTCTAATCTCTGCGGTTCATATCCCAGGTATAGACAATTGGGAAGCGGATTATCTCAGTCGCCAAACGTTGCATCCGGGCGAATGGTCTCTTCACCCAGAGGTATTTCTTCAGATTGTTCAAATATGGGAGCTTCCAGAAATAGATCTGATGGCGTCTCATCTAAACAAGAAACTTCCCAGGTATCTGTCCAGATCCCGGGATCCTCAGGCGGAAGCAGTGGATGCATTATCACTTCCTTGGAAGTATCATCCTGCTTATATCTTTCCGCCTCTAGTTCTTCTTCCAAGAGTAATCTCCAAGATTCTGAAGGAATGCTCGTTTGTTCTGCTGGTAGCTCCGGCATGGCCTCACAGGTTTTGGTATGCGGATCTTGTCCGGATGGCCTCTTGCCATCCGTGGACTCTTCCGCTACAACCAGACCTTCTGTCGCAAGGTCCTTTTTTCCATCAGGATCTCAAATCCTTAAATTTAAAGGTATGGAGATTGAACGCTTGATTCTTAGTCAAAGAGGTTTCTCTGACTCTGTGATTAATACTATGTTACAGGCTCGTAAATCTGTATCCAGAGAGATATATTATAGAGTCTGGAAGACTTATATTTCTTGGTGTCTTTCTCATCATTTTTCTTGGCATTCTTTTAGAATTCCAAGAATTTTACAGTTTCTTCAGGATGGTTTAGATAAAGGTTTGTCCGCAAGTTCCTTGAAAGGACAAATCTCTGCTCTTTCTGTTCTTTTTCACAGAAAGATTGCTAATCTTCCTGATATTCATTGTTTTGTACAAGTTTTGGTTCGTATAAAACCTGTCATTAAGTCAATTTCTCCTCCTTGGAGTTTGAATTTGGTTCTAGGGGCTCTTCAAGCTCCTCCGTTTGAACCTATGCATTCATTGGACATTAAATTACTTTCTTGGAAAGTTTTGTTCCTTTTGGCAATCTCTTCTGCCAGAAGAGTTTCTGAATTATCTGCTCTTTCTTGTGAGTCTCCTTTTCTGATTTTTTATCAGGATAAGGCAGTGTTGCGAACTTCTTTTGAATTTTTACCTAAAGTTGTGAATTCCAACAACATTAGTAGAGAAATTGTGGTTCCTTCATTATGTCCTAATCCTAAGAATTCTAAGGAGAAATCGTTACATTCTTTGGATGTTGTTAGAGCTTTGAAATATTATGTTGAAGCTACTAAGTCTTTCCGAAAGACTTCTAGTTTATTTGTTATCTTTTCCGGTTCTAGAAAAGGCCAGAAAGCTTCTGCCATTTCTTTGGCATCTTGGTTGAAATCTTTAATTCATCTTGCCTATGTTGAGTCGGGTAAAACTCCGCCTCAAAGGATTACAGCTCATTCTACTAGGTCAGTTTCTACTTCCTGGGCGTTTAGGAATGAAGCTTCGATTGATCAGATTTGCAAAGCAGCAACTTGGTCCTCTTTGCATACTTTTACTAAATTCTACCATTTTGATGTATTTTCTTCTTCTGAAGCAGTTTTTGGTAGAAAAGTACTTCAGGCAGCGGTTTCAGTTTGAATCTTCTGCTTATGTTTTTCATTAAACTTTATTTTGGGTGTGGATTATTTTCAGCAGGAATTGGCTGTCTTTATTTTATCCCTCCCTCTCTAGTGACTCTTGCGTGGAAAGATCCACATCTTGGGTAATCATTATCCCATACGTCACTAGCTCATGGACTCTTGCTAATTACATGAAAGAAAACATAATTTATGTAAGAACTTACCTGATAAATTCATTTCTTTCATATTAGCAAGAGTCCATGAGGCCCACCCTTTTTTCTCCAACATAGGTGTGTCCGGTCCACGGCGTCATCCTTACTTGTGGGATATTCTCTTCCCCAACAGGAAATGGCTAAGAGCCCAGCACAGCTGGTCACATGATCCCTCCTAGGCTCCGCCTACCCCAGTCATTCTCTTTGCCGTTGCACAGGCAACATCTCCACGGAGATGGCTCAGAGTTTTTTGGTGTTTAAATGTAGTTTTTATCCTTCAATCAAGTGTTTGTTATTTTAAAATAGTGCTGGTATGTACTATTTACTCTGAAACAGAAAAGAGATGAAGATTTCTGTTTGTAAGAGGAAGATGATTTTAGCAAACGTTACTAAAATCGATTGCTGTTTCCACACAGGACTGTTGAGATGAAGTAACTTCATTTGGGGGAAGCAGTTGGCAGACTTTTCTGCCTGAGGTATGACTGGCCACATTTCTAACAAGACTTTGTAATGCTGGAAGGCTGTCATTTCCCCTATGGGGACCGGTAAGCCTTTTTCTTAGATTAAGTAAAAGAATAAAGGGCTTTATAAGGGCTTAAAACACTGGTAGACATTTTTCTGGGCTAAAACGATTACTTTGCTAAGCATATTTGGCAGATTATAACGCTTAATAGTTATTATAATCTTGGGGATTGTTGTTAAAAAACGGCAGGCACTGTATGGACACCTTTTTCAGATGGGGGCCTTTTCTAGTCATAGGCAGAGCCTCATTTTCGCGCCACTAATGCGCAGTTGTTTTTGGAAAGCAAGGCATGCAGATGCATGTGTGAGGAGCTAAGAACCACTGAAAAAGCTTATAGAAGGCGTCATTTGGTATCGTATTCCCCTCTGGGCTTGGTTGGGTCTCAGCAAAGCAGATACCTGGGACTGTATAGGGGTTAAATGTAAAAACGGCTCCGGTTCCGTTATTTTAAGGGTTAAAGCTTTCAAATTTGGTGTGCAATACTTTTAAGGATTTAAGACACTGTGGTGAAATTTTGGTGAATTTTGAACAATTCCTTCATGCTTTTTCGCATATTCAGTAATAAAGTGTGTTCTGTTTAAAATTTAAAGTGACAGTAACGGTTTTATTTTAAAACGTTTTTTGTGCTTTGTTGACAAGTTTAAGACTGTTTAACATGTCTGAACCATCAGATAAGCGATGTTCTATATGTATGAAAGCCAAGGTTTCTCCCCATTTAAATATATGTGATAATTGTGACATAGTGTCCAAACAAAGTAGGGACAATGATGCCACAGATGATAATATTGCCCAAGATGATTCCTCAAATGAGGGGAGTAAGCATGGTACTGCATCATCCCCTTCTGTGTCTACACCAGTTTTGCCCACACAAGAGGCCCCTAGTACATCTAGTGCGCCAATACTTATTACCATGCAACAATTAACGGCTGTTATGGATAATTCTATTGCAAACATTTTATCTAAAATGCCTACTTATCAGAGAAAGCACGATTGCTCTGTTTTAAACACTGAAGAGCAAGAGGACGCTGATGATAACGGTTCTGACATACCCTCACACCAATCTGAAGGGGCCAGGAGGGAGGTTTTGTCTGAGGGAGAAATTTCAGATTCAGGAAAAATTTCTCAACAAGCTGAACCTGATGTTGTAACATTTAAATTTAAATTAGAACATCTCCGCGCACTGCTTAAGGAGGTATTATCTACTCTGGATGATTGTGACAATTTGGTCATTCCAGAGAAATTATGTAAGATGGACAAGTTCCTAGAGGTTCCAGTGCCCCCCGATGCTTTTCCTATACCCAAGCGGGTGGCGGACATAGTAAATAAGGAGTGGGAAAGGCCCGGCATACCTTTTGTTCCTCCCCCTATATTTAAGAAATTATTTCCTATAGTCGACCCCAGAAAGGACTTATGGCAGACAGTCCCCAAGGTCGAGGGGGCGGTCTCTACTCTAAACAAACGCACTACTATTCCCATAGAAGATAGTTGTGCTTTCAAAGATCCTATGGATAAAAAATTAGAGGGTTTGCTTAGAAAGATGTTTGTTCAGCAAGGTTACCTTCTACAACCAATTTCATGCATTGTTCCTGTCACTACGGCAGCGTGTTTCTGGTTCGAAGAACTAGAAAAGTCGCTCAATAAAGAATCTTCGTATGAGGAGGTTATGGACAGAGTTCAAGCACTTAAATTGGCTAACTCTTTTATTTTAGATGCCGCTTTGCAATTAGCTAGATTAGCGGCGAAGAATTCAGGGTTTGCTATCGTGGCGCGCAGAGCGCTTTGGCTAAAGTCTTGGTCAGCGGATGTGTCTTCCAAGAAAAAATTGCTTAACATCCCTTTCAAGGGTAAAACACTGTTTGGTCCTGATTTGAAAGAGATTATTTCAGACATCACCGGGGGAAAGGGCCACGCCCTTCCTCAGGATAGGTCTTTTAAGGCTAAAAATAAGCCTAATTTTCGTCCCTTTCGCAGAAACGGACCAGCCTCTAATTCTACATCCTCTAAGCAAGAGGGTAATACTTCTCAACCCAAACCAGCCTGGAGACCGATGCAAGGCTGGAACAAGGGTAAGCAGGCCAAGAAGCCTGCCACTGCTACCAAAACAGCATGAAGGGATGGCCCCCGATCCGGGACCAGATCTGGTGGGGGGCAGACTTTCTCTCTTTGCTCAGGTCTGGGCAAGAGATGTTCAGGATCCTTGGGCACTAGAAATAGTTTCTCAGGGTTATCTCCTGGAATTCAAGGAACTACCCCCAAGGGGAAGGTTCCACAGGTCTCAATTATCTTCAAACCAAATAAAAAGACAGGCATTCTTACATTGTGTAGAAGACCTGTTAAAGATGGGAGTAATTCATCCAGTTCCTATAGGAGAACAAGGGATGGGGTTTTACTCCAACCTGTTCATAGTTCCCAAAAAAGAGGGAACATTCAGACCAATTTTAGATCTCAAGATCCTAAACAAATTTCTCAGGGTTCCATCGTTCAAAATGGAAACCATTCGAACGATCCTTCCTACCATCCAGGAAGGTCAATTTATGACCACGGTGGATTTAAAAGATGCGTACCTACATATTCCTATCCACAAGGAACATCATCAGTTCCTAAGGTTCGCTTTTCTGGACAAGCATTACCAGTTTGTGGCACTTCCATTCGGATTAGCCACTGCTCCGAGAATTTTCACAAAGGTACTAGGGTCCCTTCTAGCGGTTCTAAGACCAAGGGGCATTGCAGTAGTACCGTACTTGGACGACATCCTGATTCAAGCGTCGTCTCTGTCAAAAGCAAAGGCTCATACGGACATCGTCCTAGCCTTTCTCAGATCTCACGGATGGAAAGTGAACATAGAAAAAAGTTCTCTGTCCCCGTCAACAAGAGTTCCCTTCTTGGGAACAATAATAGACTCCTTAGAAATGAGGATTTTTCTGACAGAGGTCAGAAAATCAAAACTTCTAAGCTCTTGTCAAGTACTTCATTCTGTTCTTCGTCCTTCCATAGCGCAGTGCATGGAAGTAATAGGATTGATGGTTGCAGCAATGGACATAGTTCCTTTTGCACGAATTCATCTAAGACCATTACAACTGTGCATGCTCAGACAGTGGAATGGGGATTATACAGACTTGTCTCCGACGATTCAAGTAGATCAAAGGACCAGAGATTCACTCCGTTGGTGGCTGATCCTGGACAACCTGTCACAGGGAATGAGCTTCCGCAGACCAGAGTGGGTCATTGTCACGACCGACGCCAGTCTGGTGGGCTGGGGCGCGGTCTGGGAACCCCTGAAAGCTCAGGGTCTATGGTCTCGGGAAGAATCTCTTCTCCCGATAAACATTCTGGAACTGAGAGCGATATTCAATGCTCTCAAAGCTTGGCCTCATCTAGCAAAGGCCAAATTCATAAGGTTTCAATCAGACAACATGACGACAGTTGCATATATCAACCATCAGGGGGGAACAAGGAGTTCCCTGGCGATGGAGGAAGTAACCAAGATAATTCAATGGGCGGAGGATCACTCCTGCCACTTGTCTGCAATCCACATCCCAGGAGTGGAAAATTGGGAAGCGGATTTTCTGAGTCGTCAGACATTCCATCCGGGGGAGTGGGAACTCCATCCAGAAATCTTTGCCCAAATAACTCGATTATGGGGCATTCCAGACATGGATCTGATGGCCTCTCGTCAGAACTTCAAGGTTCCTTGTTACGGGTCCAGATCCAGGGATCCCAAGGCGACTCTAGTAGATGCACTAGTAGCACCTTGGACCTTCAACCTAGCTTATGTATTCCCACCGTTTCCTCTCATTCCCAGGCTGGTAGCCAGGATCAATCAGGAGAGGGCTTCGGTGATCTTGATAGCTCCTGCGTGGCCACGCAGGACTTGGTATGCAGACCTGGTGAATATGTCATCGGCTCCACCATGGAAGCTACCTTTGAGACAGGACCTTCTTGTTCAAGGTCCATTCGTACATCCGAATCTGGTTTCCCTCCAACTGACTGCTTGGAGATTGAACGCTTGATTTTATCAAAGCGTGGGTTTTCAGATTCTGTAATAGATACTCTGATTCAGGCTAGAAAGCCTGTAACTAGAAAAATTTACCATAAGATATGGAAAAAATATATCTGTTGGTGTGAATCCAAAGGATTCCCATGGAACAAGATAAAAATTCCTAAGATTCTATCCTTTCTACAAGAAGGTTTGGAGAAAGGATTATCTGCAAGTTCTCTGAAGGGACAGATCTCTGCTTTATCTGTTTTACTTCACAAAAGGCTGGCAGCTGTGCCAGACGTTCAAGAGTTTGTTCAGGCTCTGGTTAGAATCAAGCCTGTTTACAGACCTTTGACTCCTCCCTGGAGTCTTAATCTAGTTCTTTCAGTTCTTCAAGGGGTTCCGTTTGAACCCTTACATTCCGTAGATATTAAGTTATTATCTTGGAAAGTTTTGTTTTTGGTTGCTATTTTTTCTGCTAGAAGAGTTTCTGAGTTATCTGCTCTGCAGTGTTCTCCGCCCTATCTGGTGTTCCATGCAGATAAGGTGGTTTTGCGTACTAAGCCTGGTTTTCTTCCGAAAGTGGTTTCCAACAAAAATATTAACCAGGAGATAGTTGTACCTTCTTTGTGTCCGAATCCAGTTTCAAAGAAGGAACGTTTGTTACACAATTTGGACGTAGTCCGTGCTCTAAAATTCTATTTAGAGGCCACTAAAGATTTCAGGCAAACATCTTCTTTGTTTGTTGTTTATTCTGGTAAAAGGAGAGGTCAAAAAGCAACTTTTACCTCTCTTCCTTTTTGGCTTAAAAGCATTATCCGATTGGCTTATGAGACTGCCGGACGGCAGCCTCCTGAAAGAATCACAGCTCATTCCACTAGGGCTGTGGCTTCCACATGGGCCTTCAAGAACGAGGCTTCTGTTGACCAGATATGTAAGGCAGCGACTTGGTCTTCACTGCACACTTTTGCCAAATTTTACAAATTTGATACTTTTGCTTCTTCAGAGGCTATTTTTGGGAGAAAGGTTTTGCAAGCCGTGGTGCCTTCCATTTAGGTGACCTGATTTGCTCCCTCCCTTCATCCGTGTCGTAAAGCTTTGGTATTGGTTCCCACAAGTAAAGATGACGCCGTGGACCGGACACACCTATGTTGGAGAAAACAGAATTTATGCTTACCTGATAAATTACTTTCTCCAACGGTGTGTCCGGTCCACGGCCCGCCCTGGTTTTTTTAATCAGGTCTGATGAATTATTTTCTCTAACTACAGTCACCACGGTATCATATGGTTTCTCCTATGCATATTTCCTCCTGTACGTCGGTCGAATGACTGGGGTAGGCGGAGCCTAGGAGGGATCATGTGACCAGCTTTGCTGGGCTCTTTGCCATTTCCTGTTGGGGAAGAGAATATCCCACAAGTAAGGATGACGCCGTGGACCGGACACACCGTTGGAGAAAGTAATTTATCAGGTAAGCATAAATTCTGTTTTTTTTTTTGTGGTGGTTATGATTTTTGTATAAAGCACAATTATTCCAATTCCTTATTTTATATGCTTTCGCACTTTTTTATCACCCCACTTCTTGGCTATTCATTAAACTGAATTGTGGGTGTGGTGAGGGGTGTATTTATAGGCATTTTGAGGTTTGGGAAACTTT